>NC_053422.1:12041785-12358857 GCF_016859285.1 Xiphias gladius
TATTCTGTATGACTGCTATTTGTGTATTTTTCAGCACTCTTTTGAGAGCAGAAAACCCATATTTCAACTGTTATACTGATGCTTGTTTGTGAGGCGCAGTCATCCTAGCTGGATCCTATTTTGGTTTGTCAAAGCAGCAGAAAAGCAGGTTTTTACATTCCTTCAAGATCCTTTTATGGAAGCAACTAAGGTTCTGGTAGTTACATGTAAGAACTGTGAAAAAACTGTCCCAACTCTGCCTTCAGCTGCCTGCATCCTCCCCTGCATACACTTTACACACGGAGAAGTCTTACATTCATTTCCCCGCAATATTGAATGGTATACAGTCACATTACTCAGCACTAGACCTACAGCAGAAACAAGCATGACACAGGATGATGTACAAAAGGTTGCGATCTACTACAGAGACACCGAAGTGCTCAGATAAGCAGACCTTTACCTTTCAAGCAGTCTTGTGACCTAAAAAGGTCAGAAAAAAAGGTTTGCTTTTTCCTCTCACCTTCAAGAACCCTTTTCTAACTAAAAGGGTTCTTCTGAGAAGAAAAAAGAAACATTTGAAGCTGATCTTTTTTTTTTTTTCTCTCCCTCCCAAAAACCCATTGGAACACATTTTAGCATATTTATTTATAGCATGTTTCTGATTCAGAATCCTGCACAAAAAGACTGTTATAGCATCAAGTATCATCACATTACCCCTGACAAAAAATAAAGCATGTCTTCATGCTTGTCTGCACCAGACCCCACACAGAGTTGTACCCTTCTGATAACTGCATGTGCCATCTTACTCTGACAACAATGTTGGGGTGGAGAATGTATTAATATCCTCCTGAGCCCTAAGCATGCACATTTACTGTCACCTTAATTTATCCATTTGTATGCTTATCAAATGTAGGTGTCCTCAGAGGTACTTCATACTGGAGCCACTTCAAAATTTAGCCTTGCGACAGTAAAAGGATAGGGCTCTTAGTCTCTTTCTCTGAAAGTATCATTTCCACATTTGTTCCATCAAACAAATTTGCCAATCTGCCAGAACTTACCATATTGGGCTTCTATGCCAGTGTTGCCTGAGCTCAGAACTGCATTATCTGACAAATTGTGGATATACACAACTTATTTAGGACACTAAGTTGAATTCTGTTGGTGTGTGGTGTATCTAAGTAGCTAAAACATGACTTCAAAGGGGGGTCCTTGAAATCCACTGTATTGGATGGTGCATAGTTACATAGTTACTAAGAGTTTGCATTGCTTCACAATAACATCCTTATGAATAATGTAGGCCAACAATTATATATGGATACTGTACAAGATCATGTTGTTTGCACATGCGAATAAATAAACTTTAATTTTTTCAGTCTGTTTTCTCTCATTACATATTGATATTTTACATTTTCTAAACCTTTTTGTTTCAGTTTAAGTTTGCAGTTCTCTGAGGATTGAGCAAACAAGGTTCGTGCAGAATCTTTGATTTTACTGCTACTATTTCATACACCCGCTAGGTATCTTTTTTTTTTTTTAATTGAATTGACATCACTTTAGATATCTGCCAGTGACATGTTGCAAACAAGTTCTTTTTCCAGGTGAATGTACTCCTTCAGCTCTCGTGGAATTAGCTTCCTTCCAATATGGCTACCCAAATGCAATGGACATGAATGAATTGGATCACCCTCAGACCTCTCTGTGGACTCTTGAGTTCTTTATACCGGAGAAATAGTCCCATATATAGATGGAGGCAGAAATCTCGCAAATTGGATAGCTCAAAACTCCCCCAAATTATCCAGAACTATCTTTTTGACTTCATACATTTAGAGGTCAACCTCTCACAGCATTATAACTTGTTGCATTCTGTCTATATCGACAATCAATATCACCTTTTACAGGGTAGATAGGGTGAATTTAATTATTCCTTGAGCAAATGTATTCATTTTTATCCTGCTTTTGATGATCATATTCCAGGGAGTTACCTTAATCTTTCCTCTCTTTTGCTGATGACTTGGTCTAAGTCACACAATTACCAAACTGCAGTTTAATATTTGTCTGTGAAAGAGGATGTTTCAGTGTGGAGGTGTTTAAGAAGAATTTTGCTCATTTTGACTGGTACAAACCCAACTACATTTTTATAATTCATCATAATGAGTGTAGACTATTGAAGTGGCAGCTAGAGTGAAGTTTTTTTGTCCTCTCACTTAACCCACCCATGCTAAATTCAAGTTGAGAATATGACATGACATAAATTTTGGAAAGAGTTTCTCTGCAGACTGTTGGAAGCAAAAAAAAATGCATCAGTAGATTTACTAATACTGACATCAATCAGCATTTTTTAAATATGCATTTAACATATGATCTGTTGGCTGTTGCTCTTACCAAACTGAATATGTTAACACCAACTCTCAGGCAATTTAGTATGCTGTTTATTGATGCAGTTTTCTGCATGTCTGGAGGTTTCTGGAATGTAGGCTGCTCCTCCCACACGATAACAAGAGTACTATAGATTTTCACATATCACTGGTCTGTGGTATTTTTAACCCCTAATGTTTTTTTTCCCACCCCCAGGGCACTGTGTTTGACTTCCTCTTTTACTTGAAAAGGGTTCCACTGGAATCTGGGTATATAAAGAATGTGTAATGCTGGTCTGGCTTTTTTGAGTGATGCAAAGACACGTTACACCATCTCAATCTGTGTCAGCCTATATGCTATGTACACTTGGAAGAAGTCAGTGTCTGTTTGTGCCATATAGAATTATCACCTCTTAACTATATGACATTTCTGGAGAGAAAAAACAATCATGGCACAGACGGAGTGGGGGTGGGATGGCGTTTGTCAGTGCTCTCATTGGGGTTCAAAAGTAGGATGTAAAATATCTGTCTTTGTCTAATTCAACACATTTTATTTTTGTAACTGAGAAATCTGTTCAGGGACCCCAACATTTTTTTCCAACTGTCAGGGTGTCATTTGTCAGGAGAAAAAAAAAAAGTGAAACTGAATTGCCACCCCCAGTCCTTCTGTATGTTGTGAGGTTATGCCGTAGCTGTTTCAAACATGCAAGGTTCGGGGTGTGTACGGGATGCGCACGAGGAGACGGCGACCTGTCACCTCAAACGCATACAATTCACGGTCATCATGCCCTGCAGAGAGCACTTTGGCCGATCCCCTGACTTCCTCTTTGACACTGCTATGCCCTATAGCTTCAGCCACCATCAGTGAACGATGACTTTTAAGGGGCCAAAGCCATTCGACAAGAGAGTATTGTCCCTCATGATTGAGATGTTAACCTTCAGGGCAGCCTCTTTCTCTTTAGTGTCTCATTTTTTCTTCCCTCTTCTCCATCTTCTCCTCCTCCTGCTTCTCCTTCTTTTCCTTTCCCCCTGATTTCTCTTCACCAGCAGCCTGCACAGTGAGGCTGTCAGGCTATTAGTGAGTCCCAGCACTGATAATGAAGCCACAGAGGTGGTCTGAGCCAGTGTGGCGCAGAAGCCGGAGCACAGGAGGACGGTAGATTTGGATAATTACCTGGCCAGGGGGGCACGATGAGAAAGATGTCTTACTTCCTGCAGGCCTCGATTGCGAAGGGGCACAATATAATCAGGTGAGATACTCTTTGCTAAAAAAGGAAAGAATAAAGAAAAATTGAAAAATGTATTCCAATAATTTTTAAGGATCAAAATGTGAAATGATACATATTAGATTTTGTTATGATAGTGATTGCTCATCCTCTGTTTTTGCAGGTGTCCTCCACATCCCTCGCATGTATGTATGTGTTTATTTGTTGTTTATGCAGCTGTGGTTTAGGTTTCTCACACATACTCTATATATGTAAGTCCTAAATATCCACACTCAGTGAGACTTTGAAGAGCCTGTGAGGTCAGGTTTTAAATTATGGTCTGCACCCATACCAGGCTTTCTCTCCCCACTCCTGTAAATCAATTTTCCACACAATGCATTTCAAATCAAAGCAGCGTCACCATAACATGCCTTAGGAAACATTAGGCCATAGTGCGTTACTTTCATGTATGATAGCATAGCCCCTGTATGCTTTGATGTGTTCACTTTTTTAAATGCTTTATTAATAACAACACAGTGGGTCCTTCTTATACCAGCATCAGCTTCTGGTGCTCCTTTCTCTCCTCCTAAACTACATCCCTCACTCCTTCAATGCCTCGGCTCCTTCATCCCTCCCCAGCCCCTCAGCCTTGTCTCGGGATTGGCCTGTTTGTGTTTGGGGAGTGGGATTAGTGGGATTGATTATGGGCCTCGAGATGGAGAGTGACAAAGACCTATCAGAGGGCAGAGAGTACGGAGCACTGCCTCACCATTGGCTGCTTTGGAAATCAGACACGTCTTCATTTCTTCCAACCATCCTATTTGAGTGCCCAGCTTTCATTTCCACGCCCGGGGTGGGTAGCAGAAGGGAGGGGGGGGCATTTGAGTTTCTGTTTGTGCGTGGAAGTGTCAGTGCACATGTCTGTTTGCTTTGCATGTTGTGTACTTAGAGATACAGAGGGATCAGCGTCTAGACGCTGATAGCACTCACCTCCTCCAGAACTGCCCAAAGTACAAATACTGGAGCAGCCTGCCGATTTCTAGTGGTGTTCTAGCTAAACACCTTCCCTATGAATGGGATGCCTGATGCACAGACATGTAAAACCTTCTTCGAATACAGATTTCTCAGATTATTCTTGTTATTTCAGCTTAATCACTGTAAATTTTGAATTAGTGTTACAAGCAAAGGTATCCCAAAGCACACAGTGGCTGTTCAGTATTTGCTGAAATTTTTCTTTCTGACAATTTCAAAGCAGTGTCGGCAATTTACTGGATCACCAACCAGCTCCCCACATTCACGTGTGCAAACACACACACACACACACACACACACACACACACACACACACACACACACACACACACACAAACATCTGCTAATTTAACCTTCTGCTTTTGTATTTTCTTTTTGTTTGTGTTCCTTTTAGATGTTTCTTCCCTCTGTCTCATTATCGAATCTTGGTTTTTGTTGTATCCTCATTTCAGTCCACGACTTCTCCAGCACAGTTTCTCAAGTCATTCAGCTGCAATCTGTGTTTGTTTTCTGTAAAAAAAATAAATATATTAATATACTGAAGTAAAATTATTTCTGTTTCTTTCAAAATGTGATCTATGCAGCTACACTTCCCAAAGCGCTCCATTGACCTGCATGTATTTAATTTGTCAGACGTACCATGGTTGTATGTAGGCACAGTCACTCCATTTATTTCTTGTTGTGCAATGTTTTATACACTGATTTGACAGCATTCTGCAGTGGAAGCTCTTCCTAAAGTTTTCATACGAAGAATGTGCCTGTTGAGCTTGTTGTGCACCAGACTGTTGTCAGTATTTGCCTTCTTGTTAGGTTGCAGCCAGTTAACTCTGGCTGTCTGAACAGTGATATAGCAGAGAGCAGTAGGTCTGAGCCCAAGCTGACTCTGCTGTCCTCCACGCCCGTAATAGATCTGCGTGGTCTGAGGGCCTTCTGGGGGCACATGGCTCGCCTCCCCGCCATCTCTGGCTGGATCGATTGCCGAGGCCATCCCCGCACAGAGACCAGGGGTCAGCTTCAAAGGCCTCCTGCCCACTTCCTGCCACCTGGTGTTCCATTTCGGACGAAGGGTACATTTCCTTTCCTCTCCCTCCGCACTCCGTTGCCCTTCAACGAACAGGTTAAGGACATGGAGTGCGTACAGCTCCTCCCTGACATCTACTTCAGTCTCCTCCCCAGTCGCCCACACGGGGAGAGAAGGTGAGAGCTCAATCCCATCCAAACACCACACAATCACACCCATTTGATGTGAAAATCTGCTAAGATTGCATTGCTATCTACATGGTACTCGTTTGATAATTCTTGGTTAATTTACAGTCTGATTTTCAGGGCCTGACAGGTGGTGAGTGATTTTAAATCTCTCATCTAGAAAATTTTTCTCAATTCACTGGCTGACAAAATAATCAAATCAACACAAAACTTTATTATTCATTCATAGGATATATTTTAATCAGAAATTATTCATATCATAATACATTGTGATGCAAAAGTTAATTGAGGTAATAGCTTGTTTATAATAGACCTTTAAATTAAGTGAACTTTTTGGCTCTCACTTGAAACACGGTTCATTATTAACTGATCATCAGATCTGCTATGGTATGAATCGCTCGCTCCCTTTCCCTGTTGGTCAAGTAACAAATGGCAGGGCTATGGAACACACATTTTATCTCCATGAGAGCTGTCGGACAATTAGCTCCAAGAATACATATTAATCAATCGAGATTTTTGAATCTGTTTATTAAGCCCAGCCATTTTTTCCCGTCCAATACATTAGCCGTATGCCCGCTACTCTTGTGAACAGGGATGAGAAGGGGGATAGAGGGAGAGGAAATAAAGGTCTGATGAGTTTGGCAAAGAGAGGATGGAGGCTGAGACAGATGGCATGAAGTCTGCAGCACTCTGGCGTGGCTTGCCTGGTGCTAAAATCCTCCTCTCTCACATTCCAACAAATCCTACCAGGAGGCTGGGGAGTCTGTCACACCACTCCAAGGATCCATGCGGCTCACTTCACCCCCCTCCATCCCCACCCTTCCTCTCCTCTGTGCCCCCCCCACCACGGCCAGGCCTCTGACCACTCTGTATCACCTTCCTGCTATTTTATCCTCATATATGTATGCATTCACACATTAACATGTATAGAGGTGGGCCATTTGAACCTTTACAGGCCGGGTAAGATAAGAAGCGCCAGGGGGTGCAGATATGAAGAGGCGCCGTCTGACTTCTCTTATGGAAAAGGAACCAAGGGGGCTTAATTGAGAGAGGTGGCCTTTACTGTCACTCCAGTGTAAAAATCTTATTCAGTAAACACTGGGCCAAATCATGAGGGAAAGACTGTACAATCCATTTATATCAGAGGAAGAAGACATAAGAAGCTTTTTGATTAGTTTCACCACAGCCCGCATCAGCCCATGCTCTTGAACAGAAACACTGTAGCCCAATCTCAATCCAAACATACACTGCTCAGACCAATATTTCAAGGCTCCCCGTGGGCTTTACAGCCCAAAGTGGACAGTAAATGTAACTGTGATTACACACATAGCACAAGACCAACAACTGGATCACGGGCTCCACATGACATCTTAATCTCCAAATACCGTACTATTGATATCCTTTGAATTTCTGAAGCATGCTTTCTTTTACCATCTCAAAGTGGTTCATCTAATAAGAACAATCTAATTTATTTTACACTATGCTCTCTCCCCACGGCTCTTCCTCACTGTCTTTCTGCCTGCTGTCTGTTTGTTCTAATGAATGACTTCTGAGATGAGGTGCTGCTGTGAAGAGGTCACGGGGGGCTTCAGAATCACATTATTGTTAATGATAATAAAAAGAACAATCTGTGCTAAACCTTTTGGATGTTTTCTGTTCTCTTCCCATATGGAATGAATATTTTAACTGCTATTGTTTTGAACATCTCTACATGTTTGAATTGAAGCCTGCGCAATTAAAATGCACACTAAATATTGTTTTGTGTTTTTTTTTTTTTATGCAAGCATTGCCTATTGACAAAAAAGGCTGCTCTGATAAAAGGTATACAGTGGTGCGCCATCTGGGTTACAAAGTACACCACCAAGCACAACATCAGGCACATCTTAGCTACATGGTGCTGCATGAGAAAATATATTCCCTACGGTAACATTTTAAGTGCACAACGAATGACAAGAACACTCAAAATGCAAACACGATTTCTAACATTTGACGGGGGTTATGCAGGCGTCGGGCTTTGTTGATGTGACTTCAACTTTTTACAGACAAACGGTTACGGGAGTTCTCAGCATTTGGTCCAACTCCATTCAACTTAAATTAAAGCAATTAAATGGAATCTGTTTTTAAAAACAAAGCTGTCGAAGCAGGCATTTGATGGATGACAACTTTCCTTATGTTTACATGACATGTAGGTTCAACACCACCCCTAACAAGCACAACATCTTTACAACTCAGTATAATGGCAATGGAAATATTCCTAATGAAAAAGTTTTGAGCCGAAAACACAAACATATTTCACCAACCATGAAATAATACACCTAGTGGCTCTGGATGACTATGAACAAGTTTCATCTTGCTCACAAGCAGATCATCACTGACTTTCCCTCCTACCACAACAGAGAGAGAGCTGCTGGCTGTCCTTCCTACATGGCAGGGCAGCGTGGCGTCCCCAGGCTCATTGGCACTGTAGCTGTCGCCCACAGGATGGGAAAGTGGCAGGGTCGATGGCTCCACGGCATGGCTTCTGGCAGCATCCCTCCCTTCCTGGCCCAGTGAAAGGGCAGGGTTGGGGTGCCCTGTTTCTCAGTGCATTGATCAAGGGCCAGCCCTCCATTAGCTATCGTCAGAGCTAAAGGTCAGCTAAGGCCAACGGATGGGTCCTGCGTGCGCATGCTATGGAGCGGCTCGTTCTAACACCCAGGAAGTGAGTCCTCGTCACTTTGGTCTTTGCTGCCCCATACTCCTGGTGGCCACGTGAGGATGTCCATACCACTCAGAATAGTTAGCCCCCTCCCTGTTGGGTTGATGCATCCTGTGGGCTAAACTCATTTCGTATACCCTTTCTTTTTTTTTCTTTTTTTTGATGTCAGCCACATTATGCGTTATTGTTGCTTTTAGAGTTATTACGCTGTCCTGCCAAATTAAGAGAGCCTTCCTTCTAATTTTCTCCAACAGAAATTGCTTAATAAATAAGCAGGCCCTGATTTGCACTGATGATCACACAACAACAACACAATTGCATCAAATTGCTCACCCAGAGATGGTGCACCACATCGTGCTCATCACTAACTGAAAACTACTGCCTGGTGTGGTTTACATTAATGCAGCCGGGCTGTGAAAGCGGATAATTGTGGTGCTAAATGCTGTAGAGGCTGACGGGATCCATTTCTTGACTTGTCAAGGGCAGCGGTGATAGAGAGGGTTGTGCCGGTTTCTTCGCACACAGAGGCAGATGAGCTTATTTGCACCGACATGCGTGCACACACGTGAGCACATGAACACACACACAGGCAGACAAAATCAGCCGTACTCCACATAGAGATGATTGTCTCTTGCCTCTGTCAGGTTGTGTTTTTTTTTTTTTTTTCTCCAGCCACGGAGACCTCATCCTGGGAAATTGAGCAATTTCTGATTGAAAACAGTGCCGGTAATTAGAGCACTCACTATTTGTAACCACTTGGCATTGCATTAGTATGCAAAGCTGGCAGCCAGCTTATCTTGGGGAAAACGTTTGTTTCCTTAATTGCCCTCTCAGGACAAATGTGAAGGCGGTGGGTGGGGTGGGGTGGGGTGGGGGTTGGGGGGTGGGTGGGGGGGGGTAGAATGTTAACGTGCTGCAGTATGAATGGAACCCGGTGTGCAGAGGGGATGTGACTCCCTGAACACAGGGGTTAAACTCCACTAATAGGCTGCATACAACACACATGGGCGCACACACAGGCACAGAGTAACAGTGGAGCACTCACACACCCACATATGGGCACACACTGGCATTGGCACATGGGCACATGGAGGCACAGACAAAAAGACAACGGTGATGAACACACGCATTCCAGGACACACACAATTAGGCGCAATTAACTCCATAGGCATACTGTATACTGTAAAATTGGACGTAAAAATAAGTATTCACCACACTAATGAATGGCCCTTTTTTTAAATAAAGAAACCATTAAGATGTAAAGCAGGTATTGAGCCTCCTTTAGCTCACTTATGTACTTTGATAAATACTGTTTCTCAAACATACAGAATGTATCCCAGCACACACAGTTTCATCTGCTGATGTCAAACTTCAGACATAATTATTCATCATCCCTTGTCATCTATTGAATGTGAACCCTTCCCTACATTTGCCACAACTTCCACTCCATCTGTGTGGTTAAGACTGTTGGAAGAGAGAGGGAAAAAAAAGGTTAATTCCTACATGTCTTCTGTCATACTTCCCATGGTACTTCTCTTACTGTCACTTTTACATGGGAGGCAGAGATGAGTCTACCGTGTCAAATTCTGCATGATTTTGCTGGCCGTCTTTTCCTCGTCACACAGTGATGGACATGTGAAGCTTTACTGGACCTTGATGAGAGAAGAACAAAAATATTTCCAAATTGAAATGTTACTGTTTGGAATCCAAAGCGGGATGCAAATTGATATTGTTTTTTTTTTTTTTGCACCAGTGACTCATGAGGCATTGTACTTTGAAGCAGTTGCTGAATTACTATGATTTCCCCCGACTGTTGGACAGGAGTATATGTTTCTCAGAGGACCAGATTGTGAGACATTGTCCCTTTCACAAAACACAGAGGAAATGTTCTATAATTAAAACTTTCTACTGCATTCAAAGGCAGGGTGCATACTGTATTTACTTTTAATAACCATCTGTGCACAAGTGAAACCATTTTTCACAATATTCAGAAAAACTCTTTATATATTTGCATTTAACTGGGAAATGACACATGGTCACCTGAAAATAGATTTTTTTTTTTTTGTTATTGTTTGTTTGTTTTACTCCTTTCATGAAATAAATGCAATTTTAGTTACAAACCTTGTTCCTCCACTAAAAAGACTAACTTTGGTGTGAAGCTTTATTCCTTCTGGAAAACTAATAACGCAGCCCTAAAGGATGTGGCTTATATATCTGTCTGTTGGAGACAATTAGCCCTTCGCTCAGTTCATGGAGGGTGGCATATTTTTTTTTTTTTTTTTTTTTTTTTTAATATGCTTGTTTTGTAGAAAACATTTAATAAAATACAAGAAACTCTGGTGACACGTCGGGGTGATCTCCACTTTGAAGAGGTTATCACCACATGTTGAAACTCCTCTTTCGAAGTCTAATCCGCTTATGCTCACAAACAGACACAAAGTCGCAAAATCATTTCACGTTATCAAAGTCAGTCAGAGCTGTCTTCTTGGCAATGGAAAGTCTAATAGAAACAGCATTTTTAAGTCGACAACATTTGAAGCATACAAAATCAAAACCCCTCCAAGCGCCAGTGAGGCTAAGAGTTTGTTTTATTATAATTATGACTTTAATGCTAATGATTTAAACTCGAATGGCCCCCGAAAAGACAAATTATGTGCCACTGGAGAAGGTGATTTTCTCTGAATCGAGATATGATAATTTCAGTTTGGATGAAGTGAAGATAATTTACATGAATTTGTTTTTTTTGTTTGTTTTTTTTCCCCCCCTGTGTGCAACAATGGGGCAGTGGTCATCTGCCAAGCCAAAACGCAAAGCAATACAAGAGGTTTTCTAAACTATTTTGATGCCAAAAAAATGAGCGTCTCAATGCACTTTTGAGCCCTAAAGGTTATTTATTCTAAATAAACGTGTCGTCAAACAAAAAAAAAGCACAGTTTTAATAACATGCAGCATTTATCAAAAAAATAAATAAAAAATCAACCAAAATACTTAAGACAAGTAAGGCAGGTTTTGCAAAAACACTGTTACATATGGAGAAAAAAAAAAGGTTTAATTTCTAAATTTCAGCGGGTGCAAAAATCAACAGAAGCCTAGATGCCACAGGTGGATGAATAATGATGAAAACAGGCCCACGGGCCTCCTGATGTACTCTGGTTAACCAGCTTCTCATTAAAAAATCCGCATTAAAAGTCGTTTCCAATCAGCTTTATTTTCAGCCACTAAAACGATAAAGGGGTCGTGGTGTTTAGACGCAGGCCATCGACATTAATTGGTGTCCGATGAAATGAAGGTTCCTCTTTCTTCTCAGAGATCTGTTGCATTTCATATTCTCGACGAGGCTGCGGAAAGTGAGGAGAGAAAGCAAAAAGGTTTTTTAAGGAGAGGAACAGGTTGAATGAATGGATAAATAAATAAATAAATAAATAGATAAAGAAATACACATGGAGCTGCATTTCTCTCCCATCCGCAGGGTTTACGCAAAAAAAAATAAAGAGTCTGAGTCTAAGATGACCTCAAAATAAAATCACCTGACAGGGATTGAAGGACAAGTGGCCCTGAGCCGCACGCAGCCTCTTTTAAAGCATTTGGACGAATGGTAGCTTGTTAAAATGACCTACATTAAGATGAAATACGTCCCGGGGACATTTTAATTAGCCACAGCCGTTAGAATTACCAGGCTTAATTGGTGCAAATACCGGAGTATTAAGAAATATGTGCAAATGTTTATATTTACACCTTGAAATGCAGCATGCGTGCACTCACACGCACGCGCGGCGGGGGGGCTGTGCGTGTGTTTGTGTGTGCGTGTGTGTGTTTGTGTGTGTGCCTGTGTGTCTGCGTGCGTAAGTGTTGTGGAGGGGTTTTCAACAATTGCCACATTTCCCTGATGCATTTCATATCCCTCGTTCTGTCCTCTGTAAAGTACGTTTGATTCCATAATAAAGAGGTTCTCGTCGCTGTCTGTGGCTCAGTAGCTGCGGCTTCGTGGGACGAGTTTGAGACATCAGCCGGATGTGATCCTGCGCTTCTTTGTAAACTATAGTGGAGGCTCCGACTGGATTCAGTGTTTTTTTTTTTTTTTTTTTTTTTGCATTGCGCCCAACAAAACCTGAGCTAACACAATGATGAATGCCTCAAAAGGAATCCCCCCCCCCCCTTCAGATCGTCTCCGGCTGAAGGTTTGGGCAATGTAAGACTTCCTTAAAGTTGTGAGAGCCAAACTGGCTTTAGGAGAGCTGAATCGGTGTCCGTGTGTACACACCGTGCCCAACAAAAGCGGGGGCTAATCCACCCAATTTACACAATGCACAGGGCCCTGTTTACATGGGATATGCCCTCAGCCCCTTGTCTCGTCTTCCCTGCATTTCAGGCCGGACTGAGGTAGCCTACAGATTTTTTTTTTTTTTTTGTTCCTTCTCCCTCTTATATACGTATGAAAGACAAAGTGCATGACTACTGGTCCAGTCTGCAACAAAACCAAGGCAGCTGATGCGAGGCTGCGCAGGGAGAATCAACATTATTTCATTAAAGGTTGGGAAAGTCTACTCAGGCTCAAATTTTCAAAGTTTGCATCGGTACATTTATTCGACCGTGTAACGGATTCATACTTGGAAGAGAACTCGAGGCTTTCCGTTTGTGTATTTATGCTCAAAACGACAGACTGGGCAGTGCCGTAAACGGGGCCGTGGAATGACTGTATCCGGGGCCATATTATTGGAACGAGTTCATTGACACAATTCTGGATCCAGACACCTGGACGCCTCACACAGGCGAACGACATGCAGATTTTAACCCAAAGCATAACCAGCATATGAGTTACACGTATTGTTTTTGTACGCAGAGAGGGAGAAAAGCTAATTCCATCTATTTTGCACCAGGACTTTAAAGGCCCCGATGATCCAAATGGAACCCTGACCCTGACAGCCCCAAGCCCAGTTTCATTTTAGTTACAGTCTACTCTGCTGGTGAATGAAATGTTTTTTGCTTATATAGTTCTAACCCCCTGTGTCCAAGATTTCCAATACAACCTAAAGCTACTGCGGGTAACTCTGACCCGCAGTTATTCTGCACTTTTCCACACGGTCATTTACCGGATTCTACTAATATGTAATAGGGCTGCATGTATTGAAATGCATTGCGCTCCCCCCCCCCCCCCCCCTTTGTGGTCAGATTGTACAGGATTTTTTTTTGATGTCTATTCACTGACAAAATAAACACCAAATAGTGACGCAACTGAGATGGACCGAAATTTACTTTCGTTTTCCACGAACTCATCCCAAAAACGACCCAAGTGTCTATTGAAACGCAACGTGTACGGAAAGATGCCAAATGTTTTCTGAAGCAAAAAATGTCTCCTTTTCCGTTTTGGAGGCATCGTCCTCACACGGCGATTTCTACGGGCCGTTAGTTTAAGTGTTGGCCCCTGTAACGTAAACAAAAAAACCAAAACAATAATAATAATGTTAATGAAATCTAGAAACTGACAAGACAGTTAAGGGGACAAGGACTAACACTGAATAGAGCATCGGCAGATTTTATGTCTTCAGCTCAGTCACCTATGGACTATTTAGGCGATAAATTAAGAGTTCTGGCAGCTGCGTTGATTTTTTTAATTACTTTTATTACAGTCCTAGATATCCTGTTTATCGACTTACAGCCCTTTATACCTCTCCCGTCCGTAGGTGCGTTTCACTGTTTCCGTAATTGCATTTTTTTTTTTTTTTTTTTTTTCCTAGACGGGGAAGGTAATTACCTTGGCACAGCCAGGTAAATTCCACCGCTAAATTGAAATATTCCACTTTAATCCTCCCTAAATCCCAATTCTCAGGACACGGAGACGCGAGCGGCAGAGGAGTCATGTGGAGCTCCGGTTGCTTCTTCAGGTGAGCGGCGCGTAGCAGGGGGGGGGCGGAGGATCTCCTCTCGCCGTCATAAGCATAAAACAAGATTACTAGATCTTTATCACCGAGCGCCCCCCCCCCCCCCCAACCCCCGCAGAACTGCAACTTCACAATCTCGTGTTCGGATAGGGGATGTTGCATAATGAGCCGGAAATGAATTGCAAGTTGTTTTGTGGTGATATTTTAGGCTTAAATGAATAAGTCATAAATAAACTTCCCTGCATGTTTTCCAGGGGTTTCATCCCTTTAACAAAAGAGCAAGTGAGCTTGTTTATGTAAATGAATCAGGAGATGCATTATTAAATCTGTGCTTGATATCTTTGTTTTGCATGCTACTTGAAGAAGATGCCCCCTAACACTTGCCAGATATTAAAAATAACATCTTTTTATTCGTCTAAACAAAACAAAAAAAAAGAGATATGACTGATCACAACTAAAATCTAGATTCCAATCTTTTAAGTATAGTCTCTCTTACAGGAGTAAATACTAGCAGAAGTTTGTACATTCTGCTTGTCATGGTGCTGCCTGAATTTACCTTCCCTGTATCTTTAATTTGTAGTCACCGGGAATAAAAGGCTGAGTCCCAGCTCTGGCAGCTCCCATGTCAGTCTTTGCCGGAGTGGGTGACAGAAAACAGCAGAGGCAGATAGCATGCTAAAATCGCATCACTAGAGACCCCACATCAAAGTGCGCCAAACCTCACATTGAGTGAACTTTTAAGCCAGAAAGACTGTGTGACATCAGAGCACCTAAAATGTGACTGTCATGTTTTTCAGACTTAGCGGAACGCAGGCTCAAAGACTTGAGAAGTGTTCAACGGCAAGCTCTGTTCAAACACGCACACTAAGATTAGCAGTCTTTGTTTTACAGGAACCTCAAAGGCCGATTAGATTGAGAGATGGGTGTGACGAATTTGTCAAAAATGAGATGATAGATACCACTTTGGCAGTGAGCAAACATGGCTGGGGATTTCACTCAAGCACAGTCATTGACAAGGCACTGTCAGAAAATGTGTCATCTTCAGCAGACCTGCCAGCTGACAAGGATGCAGCTTGGGATTGAGACTGATCAATTCCCAAACTGCCAGCGAGACAAGGCTCTGATAGTGACACTCTATTTTGTGAAGTAAGAAAGTACTGTTTGCTTGGATATATTGTCAACTTTTTTATTTGCATCACAAGCCTGCACCGTCCCAAGATACAGAAGTAATAGAATGTGTGCAGCAAATTTGAGATAAAAAAAAAACAACTTGTCATATTTATCTGGGGTCTCAAAACTTTACCAGTGGATTTTTGACCTCCCCACATGTTATGTTTGGACATACTCACGGAAGTGGCGTACAGTGCCCATGTCTGGTTTTGTTGTTTAATGTACACCAATTCAACACGTCTAATACTTGAGCTCGTCTTCGGCCACTATTTCCAAAGTGAAATCTGATACTCAAAGCACTTTCCTCTTCAAAGTAGTCTCCTGTTGTGCTTTGTGACCACAATAGTGTCAATCTCATACTTTCAAAGCCTCATCTCTGTGTCAGCTTTGAGTAGCTGTCTATACATGTCTCCGGATAGAGCTGACGCTTTCTTTGGCTGGTCTGAAAACAGTTGGGAACATTATAACAAAATCTAAAGTGGAAAAAACAATTTCTACTGATGTGGCTGCACATGAAGTTTGACCCGTGATTTGTGAAATAGCTTTCATGAGGAAAAATTGTATTTGATTGCTACAACAGCTCAGAAACATTAGTTTGTAACCTCAAAAGCGCTGTGGCAGCTATAGGAAGGAAATTCCCAATCGGCTGTAAATTACACATCAAAACTAGAACTCCAGAACCTCTGTAGTATAAAGTGATTGCAAAGGATAAGCTTTAAATTCGCAGATAGCGACATAAAAGTTGGGCTGAAACTGCACATTGAGCTACTTAGAATGTGCAGCATGTTGTGACGTGTTTGTAATCAACATATTGATTTGCCTCAGTTACAGCTGAAAAGATAACTCTTTTGATCAATTAGTCAGTTGATAAAAAATTAATCGTGTAAAATCGGCAAAAACACCAAACACTTGTTGGTACCCGGCGTTCATATTTGAGTGTTTGCTGCTTTTGCCTTGTTCATATAATTTAAAATTTAAAATACTTTTAGGTTTTGGACTGTTGGACAGACAAAACAAGTGTATACCGATTTGTAATGGCCATTTTTCAAAATCTCTGACATTTTATAGAATAAACCATCAATCAATGGAAAGAAATCAACAGATAGAATAAGAAGAAGCCAATGTTGCAGACCTACCGTACCCTGGTAACACATTATACTGTATTTCTGTTTGAG
Organism: Xiphias gladius; assembly: GCF_016859285.1. NCBI lineage: Eukaryota > Metazoa > Chordata > Actinopteri > Istiophoriformes > Xiphiidae > Xiphias > Xiphias gladius. The sequence continues at coordinate 12,058,484 of NC_053422.1, forward strand.
CTAAATGAATTTCTTACTAGATTTCTACCACCATGAAGCATGCCTTCTTGTTTTCACTGATATAATAGTCAAAGATGTGAGAATTGTGGCCATGTTAGGAAAATAAAGCTCTTAGTGTTGTCCTAAACAATAGCCATTTTGAATAGCTGCGTTTGAAGCCATGCCAAGTGATTGGGAATAATCAAATGACAATAATAAGATGAAAAGAGAGGCTATCTCAATAAACTTTGTCATTCAACCATTCAAGGTTCAATCATATCAGAGGTGTTTTGCATAACTATGAGACTCTGGTTCTAATCCTCAAAGGGTTTTGGGGCTACTTGGCTTTGCACTGTAGTCATTCAAGGTCGCAACCCGGTAGGAAATATGGGCTGCCATAGCAACACAAAGATGGCCTCTGAAGGCTTAGCATAATTCTTCCCTAATAGAAAAATAACAGCGGCAAATCCCATCCTTAGTGAACTGGCTTATTTGACAGAGGCAGACTCCCACCTGTGAAGCACATAGTCACCACACCAATGCGCTAAGACTACGATAAGATGAAAAAGAGCCCATCTCTGGATGGGGATGGGCGGCCTAAGCTCAAGCCAAATTCTTTCTCTTCTCTGAAGCTGAAAACAGCCCACAGTGTGTCTCTGGTTAGCTTTAGGTTTTTGAGGCTGGACAATATGAGCTGCCAAACGAATATCATACTTTCTATATAGTACTCAACTTTGAACCGCTTAAGCCATACTCTGAGAAAAACCTTTGGCAGGAGAAGATGGCTTTTACAGGATCAAATCTCAGCTAGTGAATTGTTTTTACCTTCTATCTTGAAATTATTTAAACTCAAGGAGATTTGTTGAATGCTTGGATTATTTGTGTATATACATATCTGATAAAATCACATCCGTTTTAATGTTTCTAGTGTTTCTGGTAATAATATGGCATTAGGATGTTCTAAACCTCGCCTAGTAACTGTCCTCTCCCCCTTTTGATTGTGATCACGAAAAATGCAGACCCCCCACCCCCACCCCCTTTACCCCTCCTCCCACTTTGTTGCCAGGTACCACAGAGATGGATTCTTGTCACTGTGTGAGTTGCATCAGGATGATGAGCACCAGGGAGAGAATAAATTACCGCCACACTTTAGATTGGGAGGCATGTAAGTATCAGCCGCCACAGCAGTGCATTGCTCTCTGCTTATGGAATCCCTAATAAGGGGCGATATCCAGCGATGTTGCAGCCATGGTGATCGAGCTAAAATCAAAGGCTTCATGAAATCATTACTGTCAAAGCTAGCCATGATAATCAAATGATTGCCCAACATGTATTTCTGTAAGAGGTATATGGTGCTGTTTTGTCACATGCAAAGGCTAAGGTAGAGAGAGAGAGAGAGAGAGAGAGAGAGAGAGAGCTGTAGTTGAGGGATGGAAAGCTTCCTCAACTGTGCACCTGAGTCAGCCATTTTTAGCACGACCGTGATTTCTGTTTACTCACTATATTCAACAGCTAGAGCCTCATTGTCTGGCCCAGACGCTGCAGCTTGCTGTCAGCATCCTACTGCAGATGCCAGCCACTTGTCTTATTCAGCTATGTGCAAAGGAAATTTCAGCCCGCCAGGATGATTCCTGCCACCCAATTCCTGACTGTGTATAATCTCATCATTGTCGGTGACGTTCTTCTGTTTCATGGCGTTCAAGAGCTCATAGTGAAGATGACAGAGCAGAATTGAGAGGAAGATTATCATTATATCACAATGTCCTTTCAGCTCAGGGAAGAAAAAGCCGCATGTTTTTGGCTTGCTGTTACCCAACTGCTATATCAATATAAAAATTACTAAAAGCTAAAATGATTCTCAGCTTAATATCTTAATTTCATTAATGGTAAATTCTTCCTATCTTAACATCTGGTACTTGTGGTTCTGATAACCACAAGGGTGATGTATTAATACTCTAAAGGGATTTTTTTGTCATGCAAATGAGAGTTCCCCAGCTTTCTTTTCTTATCAGTTCTTCTTTTTGCTGTTGGGCAAATATGCAAAATTCATATATTAATATTCTATTCCTCCCATTATTTTAAGACGTTCTCCTTGTAATATATTGCCATTAAAAACAATATCTTTTTCTTTGCCCTTTAAACCTTGAAATTCTGCTGTTGCTACCTTCGGCAATGAAAATCTCTTCATTGGATTCTGTACATTCCTGCGGCTTGCCTATATTATGGAGTGATTCACAGTGGTGTCTTCACACTAAATGGGCAATGACATTCATAATGGTCATGTGTAGGAGTGAGTCTATTTTATAGTGCAGCCTCAGTGGCCAGGTGAATAGCCGAACAGAGTAATTAAATCAACAAAGTACGGATGACTATCCAAGGAAAGGCCAGACTCTCCTGAAGGGTATCCCACTGAATAGCGGCCTGTAAGCCTCCTGTTTCAGAGTCTTATGCAGAGCACCTTTCTACATCAAAGCATGCTCAGCACCATGTCTCAAAGTACCACATCTCCAGGAAAGAATGGCCTCTGCTGAGATATGGACACCTCTGGCCTCATTTAAGGTGCGTGGTTCCCTCCCCCTCTCCAGGCCTGAATCCAAGGATAGAGTGACTATCTGACAAGATCACACAGAGAGGTGCGGGAACTTAAAGGCAGAGAGTTACTGTGCATCATAGCAGGAGTCTCAAAAGAGTTCTATTAAAACACGTTCAATATGCCGGTCAGGGCTTTCAAAGTGCTGCACACCCTCTAGCCCCGGCAAACTCAAAGGGCATCAGTGCACATTCAGTAAGAGGAATCTGGCCCCCATTAATTTAATGAGTCCAGGGTATTAGTATGCCATAGCCAGTTGTGAAGTCTCCCTTTTTCATCTCTGGTGGAGTTTTAAGGAAAGATCCACCAACTTGGGAGTGACAAAGGAGAGCAGGGAACGAGGTGCGCTCTTCTAATCTGAGATCAATTTCTAGCTGTCAGTCCTCAGAGGGCAATTTCCAGTGGTTAAAATGTCTTTGTGCAAGCTGGAAATCCAGATAAAGAATGCAGAGTGGCACATTTACTGTCGCCAGGAGAACTTTGCTGTCTCTTTTTCATGATCGCATCCTCAGAAAACAGACATGAAACTTGTAAAAAAAAAAACTAACGGGCAGGGGGATTGGTGCTCGGAGACATATTTGCATAACATATTTGGAAACATGCTGTGGTCATTATAGCACTGTGAGCTTTTTTTCTTTCATTTGGATTTTATCTACAGTCACTTCACAGTTAATTAGCTAGGCAAACAACAATGTTGCTTTCTAAAGCTGTAACACCTGACTTAAAGAAGAACACACAGTCTGTCACTATACAGCGAGCTGACATGCAACTGACAGTCACCTGTAAGAGATTACAGAGACAGTGGAGTTTGCCAGAGCCTGTCAACCAGGAAGTAGCAGCTGCTGGAGCTAATTAAAGGCATAGTAACATGGTAACATAGCCCAGCTCAGGGCCACATCAAACACTCCTCTTCATGCCAGCCTGGAGTCTCATCTCTGGGATGTTGAGGCCCTCCGTGACCTGTGCTGGGAGCCTGCTGGGCTCTAGCCCTGACCTGAGAACTGAGGGGTGAACCGCAGTGGGCTGGGATCACTGTGGGGTGCACCTGGACCAGACTTACCTGTGTCTGTCTATCTGCATACCAAAATGTGGCCATGCGGCTCTGTGTGGGCGTGGGTACGTGGACTCTGACCTGCACAACAAAGGAAAAGAGAGAGCCTGGGCGAGAGGTCAGGAGGAGAGAGGCGGCTTAGGGAAAACACACGTAGGACGCATTGGCTAAACATGATCAGAGGGACACATATGGGCTGAGGTAGAACCAGATGCCCTCAGATGTCCCGATGAAACATAAGTCCAATGTAAACATGTCTCCTCGGTACGGATTGTGTTTAAGTTATGTATAATTTAGCAATAAGCTTCAATTAAGAGTCAATAATATTGGGTTTATCTGGCTATCTCCAGATAAAAAAATACTTGCATTTGCCCAGTTACAAATTAAAAAGCTGTTTCAGATTGCCATCTCTCAAAATAACACTGAGCTCAATCGTAATGAGCACTCTCACTGAACAAAAGTACCTGAAGCCCACTGAGGAAAGGTTGTTCCAGCCAATATTTATAGACGTGTGATAAAAGAAAAAAGATAAAAGAACAGATAGTTGACTCTCTCCGGTCGGTCTGTTTCTTCTAAAAATTGGTATGTCGGTTGTAGAGCTTGTGTGTAACTAAACAGAGAAACATACCCAAACAAATCTCTTATGAAAGTTTTTTCTCAGATGCACTTGCAGCACACAATAAGCCAGATAAAAAAAACGTGGAAATAGTTATCTCATAATAGAAAATATTTTTGACCTAACCGAAATTCCTGCCCTTAATTATGGGTCCATCCCAAATTCTTCTATGTAAATAAGCAGCACTATATGTTTGAATACTGCACACAATCATTTTGCGTCTAGATTTTTATCACTCTCTGAACCGAATGTTTTCCTTTAACTCACTTGAATTCAACTTTGAAGATACACAACGGAATGACAGGGCTGATGAGCACAAGCACATAGGTGACAGTTGCAGTACTGATTTGACACCGAATCTAAAAGGAGTGTGGCAGAAGGGTGTGGGTGTTGTCTTATGTACAGGGAGCTGGCCCTTTTAGGGGGGAAGGCTTCGTGTGCTCTGTTGTGGCTCTCAGGACCGGTCCTGCTGCCATATCTAAGAAGACATCTGCAGTACGACACCATGGTGCGTCTCCCCGGGGAGCCACGCTGCAGCACGCGAGCCACCTGAAGCAGGTCTCTGTCTCCACCTGCCACACAGAGCGCTGACACAACATCACGCAGGGATGCATGTAGGCAGACCTGTCTACAGGCATGTCACTGTCAGCCGAGACAGACACCAATTTGCCGCCGTCTTAGGGAGGCGAGCACGGCACATCTGGCGTATGCGGAGAGCATGTTCAAAACTGCACAATCAAAACAGAGGATTTTTTTCTCCTCTGCTAACACTTCACAATAGCAGTGAAAAATTCAATCAAGCCAATGTTGGATGTTTTGTCTGCCTGCAGAGTAGTAGCCCTGAACAAAATGAGAAAGCCCTTGACTGGATTTCGGGGGCCTAATATTATCCTGCCACCCTGGCAGCCCAGGTTCTCTTGTTCTGTAAAATAGAGTGAAGACAAGTTTCCGTTTCACGTCTTTATGGCTTCCTGCTCTGAGTGACTGGCTGTGAGGGTCTGAGCGCTGTGTTCTTGCAGCAGTCGTCGTGTGGTCTCAATCTCTCTACACGTTTCACTGCCAGGCTCCTCTCTACCAGGCCTCCCCAAACTGTGTAATCAGCAGATGTCTTTATAGAGCGGCCCAATGCCACTGCCACACCCTACATTCTTTGCCAGTTTCATTTAGGCAATATATAATTTTTTCTTTCAGATTATTATTATTCTTTCAAGCCCAGCAGCCATGTTGATTTGGTGCTTAATGTGGCCTGAGGTTGCAAATACCGCTACACTCAGCAATTTGAATTCATGTGCCTGAATGATATATCCCAAGTGTACTTAGGTTAGTCCGTTCTATATTATACCACAGACCTGCTGATTTAAAGAAAAAAACTGACATAAAGTAATTCAGCAGAATCCTTTGACCTTCAAAAAGACGAAGTCACGCCAACTGAGCAGGTTTCAGGGCTCACCATCCCAGAGCAGGAATATTTTCAGGAAAGAGACCAAGGATTCTACTCTCTTTGACATCATTTCGGGGACAAAACGAAGTTGCCTGAATTGCTCTATTCACAAAACAGAGCACCTCCACAGCAAAAAGAAAAACCTGTCATCAAACAGGTATTACAGAATTATGATCAGGAGTTTTTTTTTTTTTTTTTAAAATCGCCGCATTTCCAGTGCGTTGTGTTAATTAGGACTTCTGGTTTTGTTTAATCTGTGAACACCCTCATTAAACGACATTGCTTGAAAACTATGATACAAAATGCGCGATAATGTGAAAATTATTAGCAGTGAAATTAGTGATGTTGTACTGAAATTATAAAAGCAATACCTGGTATTGTAATGCCTTATTTCCACCATGATGAAATGGACATCATAGTCACACACATATATATCAATTACAATTTTGAAGTACTTTACTTGAGTATTTCCATTTTATGCTACTCAATACTTCTCTTCCACTACATTTCAGAGGTAAATATTGCCCTTTTTACATCACTGCAATCATCTGACAGCTGCTTTTTTGGAATAATATTTTAAATATTATACACAAACAACGTATAATGACCTTAAAAGAACACTACATTGTTAAGGATTAAGGTACCCAACAGTATTTAAAGTAGTTAAAATTAGCTCCACCTCGACCAGCTGCTTAAGTGTGAGCACATATAATGATAAATATAATGTATGATACAGCAATATAAAAGTGACAGGGGAAATTCTGCTGCCTAGTGAGTATTTCTACTTTTGATACTCTAAGTACATCTTGCTGCCGACACTACAGTACTTCTACATAAGTAAAGTTTTGAGTGCAAGACTTTCAGTTTTAAAACAATATTTCTACAGTGTGGTATCGCTACTTTCACTTCGGTAAAGGATCTGAATACTGCTTCAACCACTGCCCATATGTAAGTCAAAGACTTGCTGCAAAGCTAACTTTTTCTGGACTGAACATGGCCTTGCAAGGCAACATCCCTCCAGCCACTCTGGGCATGTGCCAACATGCATTTTCAGGACCACGAGCACCACCTGGGAACCACCAGGGAACTAACATGAATGTGTTCGCTGTCTGTCACCATTTTCAATATCGCTGCTGAAGGTGGCAGACTCACTCGTCAATTGAGCTGTCAAAAATTAGCAACATTTCTGATTCCTTTAAAAGGTAAAAAGGGGCCACTCGCTGAAGCAACAACTAAGACCCAAGAGGGATGCCATGACATTTGGTGCTGAGAAATTATTCATTACTATGTTATCACATCAAGAAAATATTTCATAATTTTTCCTGATTACCATCTGAAATAACCTGGCAGTTATGGGAACTAATTATTTCACATCATTTTCTCATATTAAGTATAATATAATGGTAGTGATACTTCTGTCACTTACTCCTTAATGTCTAACCTGACCTTTAATAGCGATCGCGTTAATGACAACTCCATGAGTTCACTTTTTATTAATTGGTGATTTTGCTAGTGTAATGACACGGAAATAGGGAGGTGTAAATGTGTGTGTGTGTGTGTGTGTGTGTTGTGTGTCTTATAAGTGGTGACGTTAGACTTGTGCACTTGGCAAGCATTTTTTTTTCGCTCCATTTGGTGACAGATTGGGTTTAAATAACATTATATCTTCAGAGTTGTGACTCACAGGCCGGGGCGTTACAAAGTCAGGGTGAGGTTTTGCACTTCAGATGAGGGCGAAGGAGGACCAGGTCGCCTTGTTTCATCCTTTAGTTTATCACTCTCTGCTGGGCCTAATCTGGGACTCAGTGAACCAAGTCTTCAACACTTTTTCCGTTTCAGTCAATTCACTCTCCGCTAACAAAACTCATTCTTTCTCCTCACCTCCCCCACTAATCTAGCAACTGCACATCTAGAGTTTCTAGTAATAATACTGAAACTGCGGAAGAACTTCTTAAGACACTTTGCTGGAATGTCCAAAATGCTTTAAAAAATATAAACGCAAGTAACCAGCCAAAATTTAACACAAAAAAGAGTTTGCAAAAGTTGTGACATAAAGTGAATTCAGCAACACAGGTGGCCAGTGATTACAGGCCTGCTTCACTAGAAAAAAAGACACAGCTCTACTTTGATTGCGTCAAGTTGCTTTGTGGGGTGCTAAGGATTGCTGAATGCTTCTTAGCTACCAGGCTAACAACAGCGCTCCTCACTGAGCCCCATGTAGGAGGGCAAGCAGGGGGAGCTTTTTTAATACCGATGCTCTGGGCTCGCAAAGCTCCTTCAACATTAATGTTGCACCAACCCTCTGAACCAGTATATGTTTCTTTCGGCCCTGCCCCCCTCATCAGCCATGTTTGTTTTTGCTGGTGTTGTGCTATCAAAGGCTAACTGCTTTACAGCACCTCCTGGTGCTCCCTGGGAGGAAACTTTTCCTTTTGGAATAAAGAATGCACAGACTTAAAGGTAATAACAAGAGTCTGTTTTGGATTATGTGAATTTTTTTTTTTATCATATTGTTCTTTCATAATTTAACAAAATTGTGTAAACTTGTAATGATATTGCTGACGGGATCCAGGATCTGTCTGACTATGGGGCCTTTAAAACAAGATGTGAGGATTTGGGGTGATGGCTTCATTATTGTGTTTGTGTTGCCCAAAGATCACCTTCGCACATTCCACAGGCAACTTCCTGCTCACAGCTGTTGCCCTTTAACTTTTTTTTTTTTTTTTAATTAAAACCTGAATGTATGGCAGATGAAGCATTAACTATGACATTTTGACTTTTTTAGGCACTAAGTGTGAAGTTCATGTTTCAAAGAAAGATACACTTCAGTGTGGGCTTGCGCGCTAAAGGTTCGCTTATGCCCTGCTTTGGCGCACTTGTTCTGTCCTTAGCAGCCTGTCCTTCAAATCCGAAGCTTAGTATGAGGTGGGGCACAGAGGAGGGATAAGGGCTGTCACTGCCGCTGCTGGGGTGCCCACACCAGCAGTGCATAAGAACTAATAAAGACACAAACTGGCAGGACCCCACCGACCAAGCAACGAGATGTCACCATAAACAAGCTTCAGGAAGTTGGCAGTCAACTTCTTGGTTATATAATGCTGGCCCATTTTTACTGAAAGGAAGATTGTAGGTCCCACTCAAGTGTACTGTACAAATCTAATTTCTGAAAAAAGAGAACAGGTGTTGTTTGTTATGTCTGAAATTTTAAATTAAATATAAACACAAACACTAAAATCATTATATAGTAAGATTCTCCACCGTTTTTCACATTTAGCTGCAATTTTACGATCCTCTTTGTAGAAGAGATGGTAGATGTTGTCTAGCAGTTGCACTTGCACTTTCAAACTTGCATGTCAGAGTCCTTCAAATAAGCGTCAGTACCAGCAGTAAAATGTGCACAGGTCACGTATCATGGATGTCATCTTTGCAAATATTGACTGACGTGCAGAAGATGTTCCCAACTCAAAAAGTGATGCATGGCAGCACTCAGCTCAGACAAGTGTTGTGACGTGATGCGTCGTGATGGCAGGACAGGTAACGCAACAGATAACAAATTTTCATCCAAAATATACATCAGCAGTCAAAACCGAGTGCTGATAAATAACAGATAGATAGCCTAGATATGACTGCATGTCTTCAATTTTGAATGGGAATGTTATAAGGCGCAGGGAAGCAGAGACCAAAAAGTGTCAATCCATCAATATTCAAGTAAAAATGTGGGTTAAAATTATGTACAGAATTTATATTTCTAATAATTAGTCTCATAAACAGTTAAATTATTTATTTACTTTACAAAAGTTATTCATTGTTTTGATGAATTCAACTCATAAAGTAGTATATATCAGATTGACTAAATTGTAACTATGTCAAAGAAAAGAGCCTGCGGTCCAAACGCAGGAAAATCACTCATGGGCCTTAAATATAAGGGTGCTTTAATTTGACGGTGTGAAATTGGAGCGCCTTTGAAGAACATCCACCAACCCATATTCCCTATTTATTTCTCATCAGTCTTGTGACTCTGACATGTCTCTTTTGTACACAGGAATTGTGGTCAGGCTCATTTAAGGTACATTTAAAGAAATATGTGACCAGAACCTTCAGGTGAATCAATTTAACTCGACAAAATGAAACTGGGGCCTCTGTGATATATGCAGGCTTCCCAGTTCATTTAATGCATCCTCCTACAGATACTGACTGTATGTTCACAATTCTCTCAGTCATCATTATCATCATCATCATCATCATCATCTCCGTTTCCTATTTTCTGTTTATTCTGATTGTTACCAAAACATTCAGAATATCCATTGCCGCACAAAACAAAACAAAACAAAACAAAACAAAACAAAGTTCATATTGGAAAAACTTACAGGTAAACAAAAGACTGATCAGTTGCATTAACAAACTTATTCATTAATTTTTGATAACTGTATTGCCAAGGTTGTGTTTTCAGTTCACATTAATTCTATCGCTTTTACCAAAGCACCAATGGTATGAAAATATTTATTTTGAAACTTTCAAATTTATGGTCTTTCTGTTATAACAAACACATCAAAATAAGAGCATATTAAAATAAATGGTCAATGTTGAACTTTTAATTTTCCGGATAAGCAGTACTCCATAACCACTGATCTTATAATATATGTAAAATTAAAGTAAGACAATAAATAACTAATTTGATATTTACGCTCATTTAAAGCTGAGGTTATAGGCTATGTGGTTTTCGTTTTACGTCATTTTAGTTTTGTAAAAAAAAAAAAAAAATCATATTGTGAAAAAATATTTTTATTCAAAAAAATATAGAAGTGAATTAAAAATCCAAAACAATTTTAACATTAAAAACAATAATAAAAAGCCATGTTAAGTATTATAAATTTCAATGTTTTAATTCTAATTTAAAACATACATAAAAATGTAAAAATTAATAAGATAAGTACCAGCACTCTTTTTTTAAAAATTTGATCGTAAAAATGAATGCTAAAGTAAAATAAAATCATACAATGTCACTGTTAAAATTAGCACACGTGTCTTAAACTTGAAAAACCTCAGGTTTTTTTTTTCTTTTATAAAGTGTACATGACCTTGGGTGTGACCTCTGATACACACCCAAATACTTCTTAATAAAGAAAAACAGTTATAAATGGACACAGTTTTTATCCTAATGTCAGCAGATGGAGAAAAGAAAGTTATCTGAGAACTGTTGAAAAGTTTTCCAGCTTATGTCAGACAAATATGGTATCTGCAAGAACAATTGGAAAGTAATTATGCATACTTTGTGTTAGTTTAGCTGTTTGTTGAAGAAGCCATCTGTTTATATGTTTCTTTGTAATTCTTTTCAGTCTTTTTTTTACATTTGTGAAACTTCATGCGCGGCATCAAAAGACAATGAAATTCATTAGCTCTCTATTTCAAGGTTGTATCTAATTGGCAGAAGATTCTTTTATTTCAAGTCTTTTTATTTCTTCAAGGAACATTGTCTGGAATGGGAGGCTCTCATCATAATCTACTAATATGCAACGATAAATAAGAGCCAGGGTTTTTGATCAAAAACTGTGAATCAAATCAGATGTTTCTCTTAGATTGAAATGTGAAACTCCTCTCAGTTTGTAGAATGAAAGGCCACCGTCTGTTTTTCATATGTTCATCTGTAGACAGGACATGGAACTGTCAGCAGTGTCCCTCCTACTTATCAGGACACTTACACGTCTTTACAACACAAATATTCAATTCTTTACTAGTCTTTTGTATTGTATTTACATCACTAGGTCAACAGCGGTGAAAGAGGGAACAGTGAACATTTGCTTTTTGGCGGATATTGAGTTCGTCATTTTATTTAAGCTAATTGCGGTAAAGTCTCTGTAAAATTTTATTTTGAAGGTAAAATCTGATTACAATATTGATACAAGGTAAAGTAGTAGAAGTACAAAGTACTGGTTTAAACAGATAAAATTCTCATTTTAACTTTTCCATTTTATTTTAATTTAACTTTAAACATTATAGAGCTCCTGTAAAACCCCCCAAATATATTCCCCTCCATAATCTAAACTTTAAACTCTAAGATCAGTGGGAAAGTATAAGGGGGAGAAAGTTACCAATCTTATCCTTTATCCTTTAAAGAAAACTATCTCTCACATGATTTTCCAAAGTTAACCTAATGCATAAGGAGAAAAAAAAAAGGGAAAAATTTTAGGCTTTCCTTGTGTCATGCTATGAAGGCTTTCAACTGCAACGACTCAAACAGACTTTCATATGAAGCTGTCACATTTTTCTCATCTCGTAACTCACAATTCTGGTGAAAAATATTTACTTAGTCACTCATTCTAACACTGACTTGTGTTTAGGTATGCAATGTTATTTTTATTTACGCAATTTATCTTTAGTTTCTGTAAAATATAAACAATGTCATGCTAAAAATATAAAAACTATATTACGCGTTTCAAAGTCAATCTGAAGCTGTAACGTCAGGAAACTTCTGAGAGAGTGACTCGCTTGCATAACACAGCACATACTGTATATCTGAAACTAAATGTACTAGAACAGGCAACCTGAGTATTTAGCTGCTCAAACAAAGCGGACAAAATGAGAAAATTCTACGATTCAGTGTTGTGTGCTTTAATGTTGTGAAAAGTCAATTATGAACGCACCGCTTTCATGCAGCTTTCAAAGAGTATCAGCTCCATCTTCTTCCTCTGCTGTTAGCTTAGCAACAGCGGCCATTTTGTCTGCATTTGCATTGATCCAAATGTCTTTCTCAGGTCATGCCACATTTCTCTAAAATTCTGGTCGGAAGATGGTAACCCCAATTTCTTTTGAAATTTTGCAGGAACAAGTCTTAATTTGTGCCTTTAACCAAGATATGCAGAGGAAATGTGGATTATAGCAGGCATGCGCTGTGCATGTTCCAAGTAGTATTGCTTTCATTTCCTGCTCCGAATGTACCAGACAGTGTTTAGTATTAACTACATGGCTGTCAGGCAAATGCACATGCATACAAGACACATTCGTGTGCACACGGTGTGGGTGTGCACACACACATAAAACAGGGATGAACTGATCCCTTCCTTAGAGTCTGCATCAACCACCCACTGCTCCCACCGCCACACTACGTAGACAACCAACCACAGGATGTATAAACCCAGCTGTCCAGAGGTCACCTTGGTTTGTTTACTTGACTGGAGTGGATGCACAGTGGCAGAGTGGACCACCACCATCCACAACAGCTCTTCTACCACCATGCTTTCAGATCTCAACTCTTACTGGATCCCTAGTCACGCTGTATGGGTAAGTAGCACAATCTGTACTTTTTACCCAAGTCAGCTGCACCAACGAGAAAAAACGTGATGGACAGACCTGCTGAAGACGGCGCTCTCTTATGTCTTTCAACTCTTTGAAAATCAGTAATTTACACACACGTCATCAATTAGTCATAGTTCTACCAATTAGTCTCTTCCTTTTCAACTTTGCCAGAATAATTCACTGGAAATCAATACATTTTTAATCTAGTGTTTCACAGTAGCAGTTGGCTTGGGCTACCAGGAAACTACTGTAAAACACTTTCCTCCAACACTTTTCTGAGCCTGAAATAGAAATAACCATACTGTATATCTTTGAGAAAGACAATTTCATGCACAAGATCTTTTCAAAATCACTGCATCTTTATGTAACAGCAGCTGAAAATGGCCATGCAATCGCACAAAGATCAAGGAAATAAACGTATTTTTAACAACTAAAACATGCTGGTGTGTTATCTGTCTCTGTATTTCAGAGGTTTATGGGCCCGTTGTAACTTCACAGGCCGAGCTGCCAATCCTCAGCACTATGACACACTTAGACGTATCAGGTACTAACTCATCTGTACTGTATCTTGTCGCAGACAACTCTTCACATACACAAACACACACATGACCACAGAGATACTCACCTCTGCACTGCTGAAACGAGCCACTATGGAAACACTGGAGCCTCGTCTGATTCTAGTAAGGTCCAAAATCTCCACAAAATAGGCACAGAGGGGTATAAAGACTGTCTGGGAGTTTTCTGTGTTTCCAGAGAGCTGCCCTGACCACCCCGGTAAATATAGGAGAGCAAATCCTCTTCAGGTTGAGAGTATGACACGGGACTGCCACATAAATCAGTGCAGGCCCAGCCCGGCACAGGCTGGGAGCGCCATGGGAGTGGTAGGCGGCTCTGTGGTGAGGTTTTTGGTGAAGGATTATGGATTGAGACGTACAGCTGGGAGGCTAAAGTTACACTTTTCATTACCACTTCGAGGGGGTCTTGGCTGCCTGGAAGCCAGTCAGATTTGTGAAGACCTCTTTCTCCCCCTGGGATTGTTGTAATTCGGCGGGCGCATTCTTCACCTGAGGAAAATTGTTTTTGATATGGCAAAAACAATTTGGCGAAACGCAATGGGAAATGCTATTTTTTTCTCTCTTTTTTGCCAATGGAAGAATGAAAAAATAAAGAAAAACGAGAGGGCATTGTGAAAAGTCCTCATTCACCAAAAGACCAGAGTAAAGAGAGAGCAGTATGCCCCCTTCTGGCTCTTTTCTTCTCTCCCTCTTTTCTTCTCCTTTTTTCTATGGCGTCTGGAGATGTGAAGAAATGTCTTTTGATCAGCTCTGACAGAGCTTGGGCCATGTGAAGAGGGTGGCTAGCGGGACTCTGCCAATCCATGCAAGGCAAAAATGTTCCTAATAAGAGAGTAATAAGCTAACGAGTGCTGGGTGTCTGTCTGATCCACATTCTGGGTACTGTTTGTGCCAGCACACCCAGTGCCTTCTGACGTGTACCCAGTTCTCATCATTCTTTGGACTGTTTGCCAGGTCACTGCATTTCACCTGGCTAGTCCCATATGCTTTCACCAATGGTGCAATAGTCTGAAATTCAAGAACCTTTTGGCCACAACAAAACTGAAAGGGGGAGTATTTCTATTTCCGATTTTAAACACATTGCAGGACTGTCAATGTTCAGAATGTACAATATATGTTTAGTATTTCCTTTGCTGACAATATATAGGGGTGGAAAAATAAAATGTAGGGTTGGTTTTGAGCAAAGCAAATTTGTCTCACCTTGCCCACACAACATCAACTTGGGCTATTTCCACAACCGACTGCTTCCATGGTATGTGTGGGTTTGAAGTGGTCACATATCAAAGGGCTTTGTCTCTGCAGGGTGGATTGTCTGGTACTCTGTACAGCACAACAAGGAGATAGTTACCTCTCACAGCTTCTCACTGCAGCATCCCAGCCCAAATAAACACATCACCTCCACTGCAGAGGGAGGAGGACAACAGCACAGCTGCCAACCCCCTCTCTTTTTCCTACCCAGCAGCAGCACCAGCCAAGTCCACAGTGCTGCAGGGCATCCCAGACATGAACAGGTGCTCTCTTGGTGGAGTTGGGCCTGGTCTTAGGCCTTCCTCTGCGCCTGTGCTAAGTGCTGGATGTGTGAGGGCCTGTGAGCATGGACTGGGCAGACTTTAATGGTGTGTTGGTGAGTTCTGGGCTCAGCACTGGTAATTATGGTGGAGAGAAGGCGATTAGGCAGTGCTAAGCAGCCCAGCAAGGGGGACGGGCCCACGCCCAGCAGGGAGGGGAGTCCTGCCACGGGAGGGACCAATCAAGTGTAAAGCAGACTGCAGACCCTGGGCCTTGGTTCAGTGGGAAAAGGCTTGGCCACTGGTTCAGAGCGCCGCAACTTTCACGGATTAGTAGAGACACTATTCTGAAGATTGAAAGGGGGAACACAGCACGGAGGCAGCATCAATGCATGCGTGCACGCACACAAACACACAGTCTCTCTCTTTCTTTTTCTCTCTCTCTCTCACACACAAAACCCACCAACAGCTGGGAGGTGGGCTACAGCCATTGCCATATTACCATAGCAACAGCATATCTCACATTTGAGCCCAAATGAAGACACTTTGGGCTGCAACCGAGATATTTATTCTTCCAGTTAATGGAAGTATTTTAATAGTTTCTCGCCGTGCTTGCAGAACGCTTCCCCCTGACTGAGTTAATGAGCTGCAATTGGAAGTGCTTGGTGCATCAGACAACCATCTTGCCATCTTGTGAATTACAGGATCTCTAAACTGTAAATTTAACTTGTGTATATATTTGGCCAATGGCCTTCCAGACTTTCAAATTTTGGTTATCTTCATTACTTCCTTAGGTCCACTGTGGAATTCAGTGCAAACAAATGGATAACATTTGAGTGAAGCAGCACTTTGAGATAAAGTGATTGCAGTTTGCTCAAATTAAACATTTTTCATTGTTCAGTGCCTTTGGCAGGTCCAAAAACTTTAAGGATGAGCTTATGCTGTGCTCCACATGCATTAGATCCTTTTTATCCATTTGGTTTTAAATGTAACTCTTGAAAAGGAGATAAGAAACTGGAGAGCTGTTTAACAGTGGGGTTGGGTGCTCTCTCAAAAAAGGACCGTAGTCATTATTAAATGATTAAGAATTACAAATTACATAAAGATAAGTTTCAAGAAACCGTTTGGTATTGTGCAAAGTTTAAAGGTGTTGCAAATTAAGTAAGATGCAACACTTTTGAAGAACATGTCACTTATTTATAACGCCGTTCATGCAACCTACAAATTAAATAGACCATTTCGAATCACTGTGTTGGCAGTGTAATGTAAAATCACACCGGTATACTGTAGACTGAGTTAGCTAGCATATTTGCAGTGAAAACAAAAAGTGTAACTGTCACATTAAACATCTGGCCCCGACTGCTGTCGTTGAAATTTGGAAGTTTCCATCAAGCATGACAACGTCTTCAGTTTTCTTCAGCATGCTTATTTTTGATGACTGTTTTGGTTCAGTTTTTTCCTCATTTTGGAAAGAGAGTAAACACGTAAATGGTGACTCTGATTTTCTAGATGGGTTTGGAGTATGAGAGCTCAAGTCCAATTCTATCCTGTTTAATGGCGTGTCTTCCCCAGACAGCCTGTGTGTGTGTCTGTGTGTGTGTGTGTGTGTGTGTGTGTGTGTGTGTGAGGAGGGTATGCCTGTATCCAGCCCCCCCCCCCCACCCCGTGCTTTCTTTGGGTACTATCATCCTGCAAAGCTTTCTCTCTCTCTCTGACACACACTTTAACACACTTCCTGTCTCTCTCTTGGTTTCTCTCTCTCTCTGTGTGCAATGCTTATCATGCTTCAACTTTGAAGTCCTAGCTTTCTCTTTCCCTTTTTTTGTCTCAATGTGGCTTTGATGCTCTAACATTCTGTGAATAGTTCCTCTAATGCCTGGATCCTTCTGCCTTATTCTTCCTCCTCTGCCAGTGTAGGAATGGTGAGTCTCTTGCCTTTGAAACGACGTCCATAAATTACAACTTGTCAAGTGTCATTTTCCTTGTTTACAGCCATTTTGGGCTCCCACTCCCTTATGTTCCTATTTTGTGTTTCACGTTTAATTGCACCAATAATGTAGGTGGTGTTCACCAGCTCTGCACATGCAGCTTGTTGCCGCTAAGGGGGTGCGGAAACTATTAAAATATTTTCCAGGCTTTGCGAATTTTATGTGTGTAATTTGTGTGGATATATCCCACTGTGTTACCACCAACTAGGAGAACAGAATGAGACTGTGCTGTGGCCTGTGTTACAATAGTGAGAGGGAGTCAGGAAGAGACAGAGGGAATGGGCTGAAGGGTTAGAGGAGGAGTTAGAAAGAAAGAGGGGGGAAAAGACAGAAAAAGAAAGAGAGTTAAGTCTGTACAGGAAATCGGCAGTAAGTGTTCCTAAAGAGCGTGTGTTTTTCCTCCCCTGCACAAACTGCTTAATTTATTGCATGTCTGCTGAAGTCAACAGCCCTTTATAACCCCACAATAATTTCCCATATGTTCCATATATCACCACAGAGAGAAGGCAGAGGAGAGACGGAGAGTGGAGAGAAAAAAAAACACTGAGGCAGCAAACACGTTCAAGACCCTACACACATGCATACACAAATACACACAGGAGATCCAGGCCAGTTGCAGCAGGGACAATACCCTTGTATTAATCAGACCCGCATTGCTTTGTGTGGATGTATGTGTTATTCCCTGCACACTGCTACACCTGTGGGTGGGCTATGAAATATTAAACACTCTTGTTCTGGTTGTTTACTTTCATCATTAAGGGAGAGTCCCTGATAATAGAAAACTTCTCTCCTCTGGATCTGCAGCAGGGAGTACCTTGTAAGGGTCTAGCACAACCTCCACTTCTCCAGTAGGACCAGTTTGTTATTGTCAAAACCCTTGTGCCTCGATGGGGCCGATGAGGTGCAGGAGTTCTAAAATAAGAGGGATTTGAGTTAGCATCCTTCCAAATTTCCTTCTTAGTTTCAGTGTTTGGAATGGATGAGCAGAGTTTTACCTGTGCCCTGAGTAATGTGTCTCTCCATTTATGTGTGACTGTGTGAGTCTGCATGAGCAGTAGCATGCATTAATGTACACGTTCGTGCACGTAGGGTGGTTCGTGTGTTTGTTTGTTTTTTTAAATTTCATTTAGCTTTATTCCTTTTAGATAAATAGTTAGCAAAGCACTTGAACCCCTTTGTATTTAGGATTTATAAGCACTATACAAACATTTGCTAAATGCTTTATATCACACTATAATGTATTTGTAGGCAGATATTAGGTCATTTTAAGCGTACAGCATTTATCAACAATAATAACTTCTCCTTCTACAACTATGTTTGACTATATTGTCATTCATTATCTGTTTATATATAAGGGTAAGTGGTTTATGGTTTGTGGCTTTTGTGTCAGTTTATGTTGGTATTAGCGTCATTTGCGCAGCTATGAAATCATAATGATGTGAACTTGACACACACCAGAGAAAATGAAGAAACAGGCAGCTCCATTTTGGTCTGGTTGATACAGCCAGGGACTGGATGGGATTCGGGAGGTGGGGGTCTGTTGATGGGGGGTTAGGTTGGGGTGCCAAAGAGCTGATCGATCCCCAGCTGCAGGTGGCCGAGCTGGAGAACAGTGCTGAGCACTCCGAAACCTGTCCTGACTACCAAAGAAACTGTATACTAGGGCACATACACAACACAAATAAAACAGCACATATGGGGGGAGTATACGCTCCAGCAATCATCAGATCAGATAGATGTACTGACTTGAGAAAATTGTTTGGAGTATGAGAACTGTTTGATTCAGTCGTTCTTTATAATCCTCATACAGAATGCTTCGTAATTTGATGACTTCATACATGGCATTTAATTGATAATAATCGTCAGATTGCTCCAAAATAATTTAACAATCACCAACAACACTTTGAAATAAAATATGATTTCTGCATTAAGTTAAAAAGTAAAGTAAATGATGATCTTTGGCTTAGCCTGTGATCCATGATTTATAATACAGCTCTATTCTATTTGTCATTGTATGACTTGAAGATCAGAAAATGCCCCCTTCACATAATGGTTGAACATAGTATTTGGAGATTGAACTTCCCTTTTTACAGACCACACTACAACACCATCATAAATAAGAAACATTGCGGTTGATCATACACATAAAATACATACTCAAGTAACAAAACCATTAAAGCTATTTCTTTCCACATATCCACAAATGAGTGAATCATCAAGTTATACGGTGAGAACAGCCCCATCCCCTGCAACTCCTTCTTCATAAAGAAATAGGTTAAGCCTTGATGTTTAAATCACAGGCGGAGTGTAAATCTCCTAAAATCCTTTCATGCTTGTTAAGACAAAAAGGGTCCTGTTTGGAAACATGTCTTTAAGATCATAGTTTTTAGTGGCAGCAGCTACATTTGAATCAATATAAGCTGCAATGGTGTAAAAAAAAATGAATGCAGAGCTAAAGACAGAACACGGGAGAAAGAAAGAGTCAGATAAGATGAATGAGAGTATTTTAGTTTTACGTTTGCCTACACTGAGAGCCTTGGCAGCTCTGCAGATGTACAAGTTAGCTTAAAACGAGAGAATTATTTAGTGTTTGGGTCCCTGGGGATGGAAACTATCTGGACACATTGTGCACGCAATAGCAGATCAATATCTCTACAGTATCAACCAGACCCAACCTGGCTCCCTCCTCCCACTATCCAAAGCACAGTCAACATGAAATGAAATTTTATTTGATGTTGCTCTGCGGGCAAATGATTGAAGGTTGCCTTAGGCTGAAGAAGATTTGGTAGGAAAAGAAAACTTAAATATGTCACTGGTGCTTAATGACTTCCTGTATTTACAGGTACTGCAGGGAAGAGCACAGATGTCTTCATCCCAAGTATTGCTGTATCCTAATTCAGGTCTCTAGTCATGATGAAATACAGTATATTACCCTCTTATTGTGGGCCTTTGCGGTCTGGGCCAGGAGGCTTAGGGGAGTTTCCCTGCCTCTCCAGAATCGAACAAACAGGCTTTATTTGTCCTTTCTTACTGACATACAGGGAAACTAAACTGGCACTCAGTAGAACGCAGACCAAAAATGCCCTGTCTTGCAATGTTAAGGGAAGTGATTAAAAAATTCCCGGATCCACCCCTTTGACTGGATCCACACCCAAATTTGAATGGGTTCTTCTCTGTCCCATGCCCCATCCCTCTACCAAATTTGTTGCAGATCGGTTCAGTAATTTTGCGTAATCCTGCTGACAAATAAACCAACCTACAAACAAACAAACCTACTAGAAAATGCACTCAATAGAGCGCAGAATTCCACCAAAGCCAGTGTCAAGCATACACAATACTTCAGAGGAAAAAATTCAAATTAATTGTAAATTATCCGGATCTGCCCCAAAATTTAATGGGTTCTTCCCAGGCCCATGCCCCATCCCTCTACCAAGTTCAGTGCTAATCGGTTCAGTAGGTTTTGCATAATCCTGCTGACAACTAAACCAATGAGCAAACAGACACAGGTGAAAACATAACCTCCTTGGCAGAGGTAATTATCATCCCTGACATGCAGCAGTAAAGAACTGATATTTAAGTGACGATTAACATAGCATGTTACAGCTTAGGCTACCAGTCTGGCTCATGACTGCTTGTAGGAGTTGTTAGAATAGAAGGAAAGGAAAATTGGATCCTGCTTGAAATCCTGACCGCTCACTGGATAATTGTTGAAAGCCATATACTCAGAAATGTATATTAATGCCCCTGAAAGACTCTATGAAGATTAGGGGAAGATATTCAGCAGTGGTTTGAAATTATTCACATGCTGCAGTTGCCACTTGCCGGATAAGAGGTTCCTCTATTTCTCCTCTCCGTAGGATAGATTCCTGTAATATATAGAAAACAAAGACAAAGAAAAGAGTTAAATCATGTAACTGATTAGAGGAAATGAGTGAAATGTCAAGGACTTCTCTTCATTACCAGAAAGGCCTTCTCAGAACTCTTCCTGGTGAATGAGCCCTTGTGAATAGACTGCAGCATTCACCCACTATCCTATGCAAACAAGTCGTCGAAGTTTCACATTGTTTCAAAAGACCTTGTGACACACAAAAAAGCGGGCAATGTCTTGGACACACAAGCTATCCCAGACTCTTTCACGCCCAGGCTAAACGTTTAGCCACCCCGGCTAATTAACTGCTGTGAAAGAGCATGCATCAAAGGAGGGCAGAATTTGGAGTCTCTCTGACCAACCTTCAGGTCCAGAGGTCAGCCCTCTCCAACACAGAAGTTAGGACGTCCTGGCCCCAGACCTCTGGACGCTAACCCTTAACCCCTGGTAGAGCATATCAAAGCTCCGGCAGCAGAGAATTGCACAGAAGTCCCCCAACAATAACATGGAGACATCAAAGCGCTGGTTGGAAAAAGACAAGAGGAAAAAAATAAAAGCAAGCCAATATCAAATTCCCTCTTATTCTGCAGATATTCCAAAAGATGAATATAATTAATCTCTCCAAGTTGTCATGGGTCTAAAGGGGCCTTGCTGTGCTGCAGCCTCCTTGGGGCACTTGAGGAGAATTATGTGATTAAACAGACCTGTGAATTCTGGACACAGGCAGAAAGAAGAAAGCTTCAGTCCTCTTCATAATGCCCCTAATGAAGTGGCTGGTGGCTCGTCATCCCTGGCTGGGCCTTGTGCAGCCTGTTCACAATCTGTCTAATGACAGAGCGGGGGCTGCCGAGCGCACCAGTGCTTCCCAATGAGCCACAAAGGGAGATCACAGGCTCCATTGTGGCTAGGCACAGGAGCTTAGCACTCATCAGGCCCAATAAACCTGTCTCTAGTCAGGGTAGGACACACCCCTCCACCGCCAGCCAAGAGCCCCGCACAGCACACTCCTTCAGCCGCTCATTCTGTCATTATGACATCAGGGTGACATGGCCTTATCACCCGCTGAAATACAACTTACACTTTCTCTCACTACTGTTTATATTTACATGTTGACACTGGAATAACAAGTCTTTTTCCTGTCCTGGCCACTGCAGTTGTGTGTATTGTAGTGCAGATAATGTATGGGTATGTATCTGCATACACTGGGTGTTTACTTGCCCACTTTTTTGCCTCCATTTTAAACAGGGCCACTCCTCTTGGCCTGTGCTGCCTCCCAGACCTACTGCCAAATGTATGCAAATGAGCATGTCCACAATGGTGCCCACAGCTGCACGCAGACGGCCAAAGACAGAGGACAAGGCGGCCATCCCTTTCATCCGTAACCCCTGATCCCCCTCTCAGTGACACGTCATGTTCACCCCAACTCTGGTCCCAGCCAAAGAACCATGTCGCCTCCCAGCCCAGATACCCAATCCCTACAGCTTTTTTGTATACATACAGATGAGCCTTAGCCTGGCTCTTAGGAGCGTTGGACAGAGAGTCCAGAATCAGCTCAGACATTCTGCATCGTGATTCACAAAACTCCACCCTGTCGATGGCTCTTGAGCCTTTGTTAGACCAAAGTGAAAAAGGAGATGTGGGGCAAAGTAAACAACTTGTGTCTTTTTTTTTTTTTCTCCACACTTTTTGAGCAGGCTTTCCTCTGTGGTCATTATTTGCGTTAAAATTACTGTGCGGACGAGGACAGAGGGAGGGAGGAGGGAAGAGGAGGGTTATCCAAAAAGAGTGGGGGTAAAAAACCTGATTGCTTTAATCTCAGTGCTCGCGGCGCACCCCTTTTCATAAAGCTCTTTGGCCGTGTGATTCAGACCCAGGCCCCAGTGTTCTGCGCCCCACTATTGTTCTCACATGAAAATCAATTCCCTTGAAGACCCTCCTTAATCCCGTTTTTGGCGTCAACAATGGCCACTTGTGCACGGCCCTGATAGACTAAGAGCTGGGATGATGCGGCTGTCTGCTCTGATTCCAGCCCATTCAGGTAATGGCGGCCTGCATCACTTTGTAGTGCCAAGTGCAGGACTCGACAGGAAGACGTTTGCGATCATAATTTCCTGCAGAGCAGAGGCCCAGGCACCCTACACACCCACAAGACTTTAAATTAGGGCAGACAACCACAGAGATTAGAGATCAGTCTGTAACAATGACTGTCCCTTTGAACGGGCCTCAGCCTCTGTCCCCACTGAGCCCATATGGAGAGCATAGTGCCATGATCACGCTAATAACGATCACCTCAGCAATAGCGCACAGCAGTAATCTCCACACTAGACCACATGTTCACAGCTCACTTTATGCAAATGTGAATACTGAAAATAATAGTGATATTGGCAGTCAGACTTAGTCCTACTTAACAAAACTTTAACATGGGCAAAAGTATAATTTTTTTCCATATAAATTTTCAAAGGAGGATCAAAGCTCCTCTTGATATGTCAAGGACAACCCAGAATGGCTTCCTGTGGGAGTCTGGTCATATTTCTGTTCTGGGTTTCAGGTAAATTTACAGATCGTAAGCCGTCTGTTTGTGTCTTAAAGACAAAAACAGTCCTGTCTTGGCCTGTCAGGTGCTGGTTTTCAACAAGTTCTGATGTCCGCTGATCTCTTTGTTGGATTCATACTTCAAAATAGTGCACTTTCCGTGATTGCTGGACTCCAGATATAAGCTTTGAAGCAGCCTTCCTCTAACTCTCCAAAGACCAACAGGAAAGGCAGCAGAGAGCAACATCACAGCAACAATTCCCCTTAATTACAGTCAGAGCTATATCTAAAAATCCTGATGAGGAATACAAAGGTCTAAGTCTGCAGAAGAGATTTCATTACTCGTTCCTCTCCTTACCTTTTCTGTGTTTGGCAAAGAAAAGGAACAAAGGAGGAACCCCACTGATTGAAAACTAGCAGAACAGTGAAACAACAGGACACAACTGATCGCTCATGCATGGCTAGGATTAGGATAAAAGTAGAAAGAGCAAGGAGAAGAAAGCACACAACAAAAGAAACAGGGGACTGACAAACTTTTTTCTTTTTCTTTTGTGGTGAGAAGGATGGAATGAAAGGTCTGGTCATATGAAAAGATAGAGAGAGAAAGATTACCAAACAGAGGCGGTCCTTTTTAGCCTCTGTACGCCTCCAGTCTCGTTCCTTATAACCAGCTACATGAAAGATGGAGCTCAGATCTCTGGTGACCAGTGTGAGACAAACACACCAGACAAAAATAAATTGTTTATCGTGATCTTAGTGTTAATTCATTCATTATTTTTTTTTAAAGGCAAGTCATTTGTGTGCCAGCCATCTTCAATGTGAATTTCTAAGAGCACAAGAATGGAACACTGTGATTCCCATTGACCAACTGCCTTGTGAAAGTTGTTCACTACACACAATAACTAACAAGACAGCTTTCTTTTCAGCCCCTGCCTCCACTAAGTGGAGATCATCCAACAATACTTAGAGTGCCTCCCCTGCCTTTGGCCTTAGTTCAAAATGTATTCTATTTTTAATTTATCTCCCTCAACAAAAAAGGAGGGGAAGGCAAGTGATTAGAATTTCTGTCTTTGACTTCTCCTCATTTAAGGAGTTATTTGTAAATGTAGGGAGGTGATGGCTACGCCTCTATTGCGGCTGGCTCATTTTAAGTGGTGCACCGCTCATCCTCCCTCACTTTGGACCAAGGGTTAGTGTGGGGGGGGTGGCAGGCATAGTTAACTTGTCTGGAGGTGAATGAGGTTACGGTGTGAATGTGAAGTGGAGCACAGGCTTCCTAGATAGGGGTTGAAGAATTTATAGCTATTGAGGGACAAAAAGCAAAGACTTAACTCACAACTGAACACCTCAAAGTGTTTGTGTTCCATTCATTTAAAGGTTTATATACCTCTTCCTTTTTGTAAAAGGGTTCATTGTACCTTAGAACGTATGAATTAAAATTTTATTACCATAAAGTGGGGATATCTGTAGATTCTTTGCTATTTTTGGCTGGACCTTAACAGTTGGGCAAGCCCTATAAATGCAAATGTCACAAACTTACAGAGTGACTGACTGAGTGAAAGTTACACCATTGGTCAGCCAAATGCTGGAGTTTCTCCTCTACCAGGGTTAAACCATTTCAAAATGAACTGGCATGAACAGTTTCTATTACATCACTAGGGGTGCGTTTGCAGGAAATGTTGCCAACTTAGCGCTTTTGTCGCTACATCTACTGACTATTCAGATGCCTTTAGCGACTTTTTTTTAAAAAAGCACCTAGCAACAAATCTAGTGAGTTTTTGGACAAACCTTAGCTACTCTCCTTAGAAAAGAGTCGCCAGTATTGACACATGAGAGCGCGAGGACAGACTTTCCCTCCACAGGCAGACTTCTCTATGTCCCATTGAATTGACCGCACAGTAGCAACATAGAAGTAAATAAGCTGCTAACTTTCTTTCTGACTGATAATTTTACAGGTAAATATAGCCAAAATCACAGCACAGCTGTTGTCTTGAACTTATCTGTATGGTGATTTTGTTAGACAACGTCACGGTTATAAAATCAGGATTTTAGTAGTGCAAAGCAGCAGCTTGGAAATGGCTTAGAAGTGACCGCTGGTTAACATTTAGTCTTAATGGGCTGCGTTTCAGTCACAGTTTCATACTAGTTTTGTTGTCTGACAACAGAAACTAGAAAAATGTGTAAATGAAACAGCTTTATTGGGAATTCGGCTGAATGAAATTACAGTGCACTATGGTGGCTTTGTTTTTTTTGTGGTCCCACAGACTCTACTGTTGTATCTGTAAAAATGATAACAATGACTACAAATATTTCCAGTTTTCTCTGCCAAATACTTTTTTCTTTTCCTCTGAACTTATTAACACCCAATATGTAGAAGCGTATTTAAGTGGTAACTCTTCCTTTTTACCACAAGCTGGAATTGCACATTTGATGACAAATACAAAAATAGCCATAAAGCATTATTATTACGACAAATAAAGACATATTTCTTGTTTTTTATGATCTGTGGGCTATGCATGAACAAATACATATTTTATTGACCAAATAAAAAAAAAACCTTTATTAACCTAATTCACAGAAAAAGAAATGTACAGTATGGGATGCTGCATAGTGTTATTTATGTTTGAGGTCAATTGGACTCTAACTCCCTGTTAAACTGTTATGAAATGCCAATAACAAAAATCCAAATAGACTTATTTTGGGATTAGGAGGTGTAGTGCTGCTTGAAAGGTTCTGCCAGCACAAATAACACATATATAGCAGATGAAAATCCATCGAATTAAATCACATCTAATCACAACCGCAAATAGAAGTAATGCTCCGCTCTCTGCAGTGGAGTTACCAAGCAACTCTTATAAAAGTTGGACTGCATCATGCATCATGCTGATAAATAACGTCAATTATGTCTTTTGAGGTGTAAAAGACGGACCAGGGTCTCCAGCACCAAACACGGAACATTAGGGTTAAAATAACATACTCAGTATCACAGTAAATCCAGGTAATGTAACTACGGTGTGAGAAGCAATGTGCTAAAATGGACATGGCCAGGGTTAGGGTTATTGATAAAGTTAGTGTGGGCCCTGCTTTGGGTTTAGTCTTAAACTGTAGAATGTCAACCTGTACTCAGGGAGCAGTGCACATGCCAAACTCTCCTTCTTTTGTAAACTTATTGACAAAATGTTCATCATTCATCTTCATTGATCAGGATAATGAAAGTAAGGCCTAGGCTGAGAATAACCGGAACCGTCCTTCAATTTTGAAAGTATCTCTTGTGAGCATTGATGGATGTGGAATAAGCCGACAATAGCAGAGAACTAAAACTCAGTTTGATAGATAGTGTGTTCACCACCAACACCAGTGAGTCTCTGGAGCATATAGAAATCCCAGAAATACAGTTCATCATAAATGAGAGAGATGAGTTTTTAAGTGGCTGCTGAGGGAAAATAGTCTGTCTTTTAGGCCAGCTGTGGATGCACAAGCGAAAAATACACTCACGGCAGTATGAAAGCTCTGTGTGGTTTGCATCTGCAAACAATAATTACAGGCTCATGCTCTAAGACATTTATAAACGTAAAAACTACCTAATCTAAATATTTTTGGTTAGGTTGTCAAAGTTTTGATAGAGTAACCACAATTTTATGGAGACTTTTGTTCAATTTCTCTGTGATTTCTTACATTTGTATTTCTGCAACTGTAAAATGAAACCTGAATTAAGCAATAGCATTAATCCACTCAATGGGCTCTTTTTTGTATCTAATTTTCTATTTATGTGGGTTATTCCTGATTGAAGAAGCATTTACTCCCAAGAAATCATATGTTTTATTTAAATGTGAATAAACTAAACACGCAGCCAAAGTAGACATCCTTACAATATATGAAACTGTTAGAATGACCAGAGCAAACATGCACAGTCAACAATCAAAATGCTCCAGACTTTCAGTCAACAGGAGAGACATTGTTGCATGTTATTCATATGTTTGCTTAAGTGATCCTTTCTCTATTGAGGAAGTTCTCTCCATTATACTGAAATATAAACCACGCATGTTGTCAAAGTGGCTTTTTGGAAAACAATAGTGTCTGTCCGCGAATGCAGGGATTCATGGTGGATTTTTCTGTGCCACCCCCAATTCTCTCGCATCTTGTAGATGGCTCCTCTAATCACCATGACTGGCTGACCTTTAGGCCGGTCCCCCCTTGGGATTTACAGCTTTCACTGGCTTGACCTTTGCCACCCAACACTCCTACAGACACTCCCTTCACGTGAATCCAGCCCCGAAGCTGGACAAGAGCCACTGCCGGCCGATGTGTAGGTTGCTACTGCTACCTCAGCGTGTCAAAACCTCTCTAGGTGGTATGATTCAGTCGGTGGTTCATTAACCCCCACCTCCGACCACCCCCTCTACCCCCCACCTCCATAAAGAAAGTTTCCCCTTTGGCCTGGAGCAAGGTAGTCCTGCTTAAAGCTCGGCGTAATGACGTGTGCCGTGTAGAGGAGGCTAAATGCCACCACCACATGTGGGGATGATTACAGGAAGTGGTGCAGAGTTGCAGGGGACCTAAGGACTTTAGGGGTGGGTGTTGGGGACTCAGTTGGGGCACAGTGGCAGTGAATTCCCAGAGGCCATTGTATGGGGCAACTCAGCAAAGCCCCATCCTGGCCAGGTCACGCAATTTAAGGACCTAATGAAATTTAGGTCTGATTTGGGGGGGTGGGCGGTCCTCTCTTAATCTTTAATTAGACAGCCCTCACTCTTTGTCTCAGCAGATTTTAAAAAAGAAGTCAGGGGTCTTCTTATATTGGTAAGTAAATGCGTAAGTGTGGCGACACTGCAGTTTTGGGGATAAAAAACCCACTTGGCACGGTCTTAGGTCGAATTTCTTAGTCTACAACCTTACAGTGCAGAGCACTCCCCTCTCGGAAACACAGTAGCTAAAGTAATACAGCATTTCCTCTTTGGGGGGCAGTTAATCACCCCTGAGCAAACGTGTGTACTGGAGCGTGAAGGCACCATTTCTCGCACACTTCATAATGAACCTTGTTTTACTCCGCTGCCCCACCCTGCCACACTGGCCAATGCAGCAAAAGCAGAGACTGCTTTACTGAAATTACCTGCAATCATTGGAAGAAATAAACATGGCCAGTGTGAGATTATGATAAAACGATAAGAATAACAGGTTTGTCCTTCGGTCAGCAAACAGTTTCGAGGAGGAGCATCTTTGTCAGCTTTTATTTAGCCTTGCAACAGTGAAGATCACTCCTCCCACTTCTCAGTCTCATAAGACTTAAGACTTCAAAGGTCACAAGTTATTATTTATTGCCTTGTTTGATTGTGGGTAATGAAATCCCCAATGCCTTAATAGAGCAAGTCGGTAACCTCCTACCCAATGAAGTGCTCTTTTCTCTCTTTTCTCACAGACAAACAAAAACAAAACAACAAAGAGAGGCGGTACATAAAGGAGCTCTGGTCAGATGGGTCACATGCTGTCCATTGAGTCTCCGGTCCATCAAGACCATTCAACAGGCTCTATAAAACCGGCAGGCTGCTTAAATACCTGACAGTAAGAAAAGAAACAAAAACAAAGAGAAAGAGGGGGAACAACAGATAAAATAAATAAGACAGCCTCTGTGACTGATGTGTATAGATGGTGCCGGAGAGTCACTGACAATTCAAGAAATGTGGCTGTGGCCACAAAAGGCGGCTGGAAAATACTGAAGGAGCTTGCTGGGCACATTTTTTAGGCCTTTCCCACTTGGACCCCCTTTTGAGTCTTTGTCTGTGGCCTGGGTCCATGAGAAAAGTCAATCATAGACACTTGGCTGTAGATTCTTGGTTTTCCTTTCCTTCCAACAGTTAGTTCACCAGTATTAAGCCTAAACCAAGACACTCTATGTTTACGCATCTAATTAAAGATTGGTATCTCTATTCTAGTGAAACAACAGTTAAAGGAACTAGTAGATATACGCTGCTCTTCCTGTCATACCCTGATTAAGATGTTACTCATATTTTAGCCTGAAAATATGGCAACATCAAAAGATGAGTGGAAAAGAAAGATAAATACTGGGCAGTGATTAAAATCCATATTTATGCAGCCCAATTTTCCTTGCGAGGGAATTCAATGTGTTGGTTAGCTGGCTTCATTTGATCTGTGCTGAGAAAAGGGATGTCTGAACCTCGGGTGCCTGTGATCCCAGGATAATGCATGGGCAAAAACAGTCAATTATATTGTAAATTACGGGGAGAAGGGTGTCAAAATGTTTGAACGACACATGTTTTTTTTAAATATAGATTTAAAAAGTCTGTGGAACACAAAAATGTGAAAATAAACAGGTTGGATCAGTGAGCTTTCGGAGAATCCGATTTATCAACACTGACACACGTTTAATTATAGCAGGATAATCACACAGTTCTGTGCAACAGTGCAGCTTTACTCGAGCAGAAAAACAAGAAAAAAAATGGCATGACCTGAAAATACCTCTTAAAACTCACACAGCACACAACAATGACACAGGGACTCTTTCAAAGACTTTAAAGAGCAAAGTTTACATCACTGCGTCTACAATCAATTTCTATGTCTGTGTCTTTTTACTGTCACAAAGAATAGGCTAAACAGTAAGATGGTGTTGAGATCAACAACCGGGGCCTTGTTTAACAGAGCCCAGAAGAATTCAAGCTCCTCCACAACTCAAAAACAAAGATTT
Organism: Xiphias gladius; assembly: GCF_016859285.1. Classification (NCBI taxonomy): domain Eukaryota; kingdom Metazoa; phylum Chordata; class Actinopteri; order Istiophoriformes; family Xiphiidae; genus Xiphias; species Xiphias gladius. The sequence continues at coordinate 12,088,625 of NC_053422.1, forward strand.
CACAGCTTGCAAAATAACAGTGGTGGTAAAGTTTACTCTTTAATTGAATGGGAAGTGTTTTCATGTTCAAGCCAAGGAATAAGTGTTTCATTTCCCCAATGTCCCTTTCAGTCAGAGTGTATGTGCCCTTGGGCTGTGTGGAGAGCATTTACTTTGTCTCTCAGGCTGAAATCCAGCTCAGTCCATGTCTGGAACCTCATGTTCATTCTGACCCTGCAGATATCAATCCTGTAAAACACTAATATTAACTTAATGTGGCTCCATCTGCTGTAAACAAGTCTGCAGTCGTACCCTCTAACCCAGGCTGAGGCATCTTTTCCACTGGAGTATCATCTCTACAGTGAGACATAAACCACAAGACTTCATCAATACTGGGATGTGTATGTTAGATGAGATATTTTGTCTTAGCTTTCATATCGATTGAAAAATTGTTGATTAAAGCAACAGCAATATCAGTCAAGCTCAGCCATCATTGATGGATACTGTAAATAGCACAGTGTAGTGCTGCAGTCTTTAATTTCTGAGGACAGTGTCAGTAATGTCATGTCAAGTTTAATTTTTAAAAACCGTTTATCTACAAAATTTCATCTTTTCATAAGCTAAGAACAACCGCCCTGTTTACAGCATTGTTGCAACAAACTGTTCAGAAAATCTAATGTAATTTTAAAGGGTTTGTTTTGTGTAAGAAGCAACATAATTTTCTAAACCCATAAAGGACCATTTCAAATTCAACACTTGGAGATAAAAGGTTTTCGCTGGTAGATGACGTTATGCTTTCATCACAATCACATCTCACATGTTACAGAGAGCCAGGCCTGGCTAAGATTTTAAAAATGAATCCTAACACGAAATGATGCTTTACAGTAAGCAAACAAATACAACGGAATTGGACAACCTAAAAATTCAAGACGGAAAATAGCATGTTGACAAGGTTTTCTGCATCTGGTTTACCTATACCTACTAAGGCAAGACGTGGAGAAGACAAATGATGATGTGTTCATACCTTCGTTGAGCCGTTTTGTTCTTTTTTATTCTCATTCTGGGTTGCTTCACATGAGCTTTCCAAAACTGAAATACCACCTTGTCACTGTGATCAGTGGGCAAAAACTAAATACCAGGTAATTCTCTGCTTGAAATAGCATATACATGAGTAATCATCTGTCATAATCTTGGCAATGTTTTTCAGTAATGGAACAGATATTATGCTATTTCTTGCATGATGAGATGTGGTCGGCTCTTCCTTTGATCTCGTGCACTCATCAGGAAGAAGTAAATTAAAAGGTTCATGAAATCAAAATAAATCTTGAATTGGTTTTTAGTAGGGCGCTTAAATAAAAAAAATTAACTTTATGCGAAAACATCAGGGGCACGTGTACATGGTGACAGTACAAACAGCTGTCTTAAGCCCATATAACCTGGTGTAATTCTGATGTCCTCATTTGAAATGCAGTGCCAGCCAGCCGGGTGCAGTTTTATTAAGGGATCACGTGTAACCTGAAAATCCACACTTTTAGGTTATGCTTTTACATGTGCTCAGGGATCACAGTCTATAAAATAATAAGCATGTCTTTGGTCATATTGCTGTGTGGTCAGAGGAAAGATGAGGGCTCCTTTTAGTGCAGGGCTGAAGTCAGGGGGTGGCTATTTGAAGTGAACACAGAGAGCTGGGTTTGATTGGATAAATCTAGGGCTTCACAGAGGAGCTGCCCCTGGTGCAGGAGGGGGAGAGTAGATTTTTTTTTTTTTTTTCCTGTGGCATTTTTCCTCATACAAGAAAAAAAAGATGGGCACTGGAGCTAGGCTGGAACGTGATCATAGGCCCGCACCAGACCAGAGAGCTCCCCATTAAGGTTTTGGGTTATAAACAGCATCTGTTTCAAATGGGGCTAAGACTAGAGGAGCACTCAGTCCCACAGATCTGGCACAAACCATCAAGTCTGTCTTCTCTCCCTGTGCTTCTCCCATCTCATCTCATTGCGTCTCTATTCTCCCTTCTCTTTAGAGTTTTATTTGCCTCCTGCTCATTATGGCCCTAAAAGAAAAGGATTTGTTTAATGTAAAAAAAGCTCACCGCAGCATAGGCATGCATACTGGTCTGTGTTTTGTGCCATAACCCTCACGTGCAGTGCTGCTTGCAGCCTAAAGAGCCATAGAAGTGACAATATAAACCACAAAATCACCAGTTTTCTTAACTGGTTTCTGTAAACTTGTCGTTATTATCCCTGTAAGCACAAAATGAAAGGGGCCGGGACATGTCGAGCAAAAAGGAAAATGACATGTGGCCCACAGTGGAAGCCTACCTTCCAGGTTCTTTGGTAAATAGCCTGGTATTAGGGAATAAGCAGTTTTTCAATTGCCTTAAACTGCAAACAGTTCACTTAAGAAGACTCTCTTCTCTCTTCTTTCTCTTAGAAAGAAGCTGTGTGCCACCCTCTGCTGGACAAGATATACAATTATGTTTGTCACTGTTGGGAGATTTCGCAAGCAGATAGTTTTGGTTATTCAGTGCATTGACCCTAATGTAGACATTACAATTTCCTTCTATAATTTATGTTCGATTGATTGATTTATATTTAGTTAAAATGCGTGTCACTGTGAAGATCATTTACCAACAGGTCGTTGTGCCACTTTGTTTCAAATGAAAGAACAGCATCTTTGTGGTAAGTATGATGCATCCACTCTGAGACATTATAAAGCTCGAGACAGGCTCAAGTAGCTTCTGCTCAGAATAAACAGGAAGTGTGTTATATTTACACCAAAACCCCACTAATCCTTCCTCTGTGAACTGGTATCATTAGGGACTAGCATGAGAGTGTTCTTGGCAAATTGCCTACTCAAATAACAGCTATTAGGGGGCTGCATCTTTTTTTCTGTCTGGCTCTACTGGACATTTGATGCTAGGTCTTTCTCCAGAAAATGTAACTACAGTGATTTGAACATTCAGATTCTTTGGGGGGGAAAAGAAAAAAAAAAAAAAAAAAGTCACTTTATTTAAATCCGGTGTGCTTTTGTTGTTAAGTGATAACGTGACTGATTTCAAGTTGAAAGGCTGGAGAGAAGGTGGCGGTAGGTCTTTGTTCCCAGCTTACCGAGTGTGTGTGCGCAGAGCTCTAAGCTGCACCTATTTGAACACTATATATTAAAGTTTATAGCAGCTCGAGGACCCTACAGTGAGAGAGAGAAGAAAGAGGTGTGTGTGTGTGTGTGTGTGCGTGTGTGTGTGTGCGCGTGTGTTGGTGTGTGTGCGTGTGTGTGTGTGGGTGGGTTGGGGGGGGGGGCAGAGAGAGAGAGAGAGAAATAAAGAGTTTCTAGAAAAAAGTCACCGCTTTCTCTATTCAGAAATGACATGACACAAAGTTGCTGCTTTGTTCTTTGCCTTTTATGGTGTGACAGCTGAGCTGCAGTAAGAAATTTGTATGAGGGAGTGCGTACAGTATGTACACTCAGCCACTCTCTTTCTGACACCCGTGTCAAAATAAGCTCTTGCAAAACACATTTTTACTCCATCAGTTTCCTTCAAATCAGCCAAAGGAGAGAAAAATGAAAGCATGTCAAATGGCTCGCTCCATGACTTTAAGGACTCGCTGACGAGACTGGTCTACCACAGTGTGTTAGATTGGCCATGATGCTTGGCACGAAAGGTTGGGTGAGGACTGGCTTACACTATCACAGGAGACTGTCTGGCCTGAAACTGGCCAACAGATGGTCACCTGGATTAATAGAATCAATTAATTCATCCCATTATGTAATTAAGGATGGAATCTGATGAGCAGAGTGGTCCAGACTTGGCTTCTTAAGATTTTAAGCATCTGATTTATCTCCTAAAAAAAGCAAACTGGCACCAGTTATCTATCAAACAGCACCACTGTGTGAAAAAACAACTGTTCAAAACATGGGCATAAGCAGTGAACACGTTGGGGAGGCCATCCCTGCCCTTTTCAAATGACAAGTTGAAATTTTATTTTTCCTCACGCTTTGCCTGTATGTCATCTGGCAGAGGATGGAATGTCAAGTTTTGTCCAAAATACATTAAATAAAGGTCACTTGAGACAGATTTAGGCTCTTTGTGCCCTCCCTTTCCTTCACGTAAGAGTCCCGTCTACCACATCCTCAACCCCCCCAATAGTTTTGTTGCTCAAAATGAGAAATTGAACATGGAAAAACAGACCCTTTGTTATGACTTATGTAATGCTACACTTCATTCAATGCATTAAATAAATGTAAATGTTCAAAACAAAGGTGGATTAATCATAATCACACTTGCCTCTTTGCTAGGCTTTATCCACTAGAGGGAGCTCCAGTGTAACAGCAGCAGCTCCTCCACATACATTCACTAGATGAGAGGTACAAAGTGGATCTAAGGTGAAAAGAGTGTTCTGAGGCCACAGCTGATGAAATGTTGGATCACAGTGAGTAAGGGATGACATGAAAGTGTCGATGTCTTACTGTTCACTCCATGCCTTCCTTCCCCGAGATCTGTGAGCACATCCATTACATCTGGATTCAGTCAGAATTAAGTAATCTTCATTATGGGGCTTCCTGTGTTATTGCAGTTGCTTTTTTCAAGTGCATGCAAGTCTGCCTGTGTGTTTCCATTTACATTATTGAATAATACATGCTGTATTTACTCATCTGGTAAGGATTAAAGATGAGTATAAGTGCCGAAATAAACTGTGTGAATGATTTCCTGTCAGGATCAGTACATTTGATCTTAAGCTGTCACCGGTTATCTCATGTTTCAATTATAAACCTTATTTCTTTTCTGATGAAAGCACCCTTCCAAAATGTGTTCCGAAATGCAGGATGAAAAGAAAACACCACAACACATTATAAAAAGCTTATCTAATTTTGCTTTATATCACTTATAACAGTTCGTATAAAACAGAACAGAATGTTTTAAAAGTAAATACATGTACTGTACCAATTGTTTAGGAATGTTATCATACAATTTTTATCAGGGGTATCTACAAAAGGGACATTGCGTCAATTTGGCTGAAGGAGATACAGAATAGCATGAAACCTCTCAAATAGTGACTTTGGCGAGACATTTCCCAGTAGGGGGCACAGTCAGTGGGGGGTATGTCCGGCTGGAGTCCTCCAGTGAGCTTGGGGGTCACGCACACACACACACACACACAAACATAGACACACATAGATACAAGCATTTTGTAATCTCAGCTACTCCTATTAATTACCACTGTGTAATCTCCCAGGGTTTTCACACATATCAAGAGCTGGCCCTGTGCTCATTTAATTTAATGTAGGTTAGTAAGCGAGGATAAGAGGCAGGACAGTTAAGCTGATTCCCCCTCTTTCCTCAGCATCCCACTGAAAACCCAGCCCAGCCAGAAAAGAGGATGCTGTCTAGGACCTGACTAATCTTGGCGCAAACTCAGTCTAGCCTGCTTGCAAACTGTTAAATGTCTAAGAACAATGTTGCGTCTGAATCCGCTGACCGCTCTTTGTTTTTACATTAAAAGATGATCATCTTGGGACCTGGGGGATTAGACGGCCTGTTTATCTGTCCGTGGAGCCTCGAGGTCTGAGTGATGCAAGGAAATAGCCTGGCCCTCAGCGTGGCCATTAGGGTGTGTCTCGCTGCCCTTTGCTGGATTGCATTTGTTACATCAAAGAGCCTTACGTGCTTTGTGCTTATCCCAGAACAGAGCAACCCAGTATGGAGTATAGTTCTCACTGGGATCATAGGAAAATTAGGTAAGTGCAGCACACTTTAGAGGTTAGAGAGGTGGGAGAAAGGAGAGGAGAGGATAGGATAGGAGAGGAGAAGAGAAGAGAAGAGAGGAGAGGAGAGGAGACAAGGTGGCATGAGGTGACACCAGATTTACACACTATATTTTTAGTTTTCACTGTTCAAAGCCAGTCTATGAGGTGCTGCAATAAAACATTTCAAACTTCACTTGGCACTTACCACTCCTCAGATAAAAACTTAACTACAGCTTGAAAGCTTTTACCCAACCCAACCAGAAGAGTTGAAAGACAAACCTGTCTTCCTGTCTGTATTGATCCTAGTGAGACGTGACAGCTGTGTGGTGTGACTAGAGACGTGTCTTTCAAATGCCAGCTCCGTGTTGATCCCAAGTCCTACTATGTAGATATAAACTGCACCAGGTGAGATAAACCACCTCACATTTTATCTTATATTGAACAACTTATATTTAGTCTACGCTACTGTACCTTTACAATAAGACTCATAGATTTGCACTTTTGCTTTAAATTCACAGATTGTAAACAGTCTTTCATCATAACTTAGTTCCTTGTTGTTTTCAGCAGATGGCGGCATTGCACATAAAATGCAATCACCGGCAAGAGAAACAAAAATCAGTAACATGCTACAGAGGTCATAATTAATTCCATCTATCTCCTTGATGTATTTATATCCACAGCATTTTTGTTGTCATCAGGTGACAAATGACACAGGTTCTTTTGTGGCAGCCAGATCATTTTTAATGCTCACGTAACAATGACAGATTGCAAGGGAACATGTTTTGACAGAGTCTCATGGGATTTCTACAACGTGCACCTCTGTCCCCTTATCGTTTCCCTGCCAAAATATCTCTCTGAGCAATGACTGCAAATAGAAAATATAAATATATAAAATATTTCTAAAGAAGTGAAGATGTATTTGAGGTCTCTTGCTGCACAGAGAATAACAACAAAACAGTTGTTGGCCTACATTAGTCAGTTGTCCTGTCTTTTATTATCATCCCACTTGAACTGAACATAGTAGCTGATACTTGAACCTTCAGCGTGGAGCCCTAAAGCCATACAGTCCTAAAGAGCCTTTACTTGCTTTTGCATCTTATCACACAGGGCTGGTTATTGACCCTTCAGTGTGAAATGGATCAGCCTGATAGGCTGTAACTCTACAGGGAACATTTCCACTTGTGAGGGCTAACCTCTGGAGACACTTTTTGAAAGCACTAATACGGGCTGTGGTCGACTACGTGTGGACGCCTAATGCACCGAAAAGGAAATAGGGGCCGAGCAAAATCAGGAAGTTGGGTCAAAAATGAGATGATGCGATGTGGCTGGGAGGGAGAAGGAAGAAGAGGAGGAGAATTGGCACATTCAGCCAGTGGAGGAGGTGTGGAGCTGTTAAGAGAAACATGACCCCAGGGCATTTTCCCATTGCAAAGACCTGTGTAAAGTGAGATTAGCTGGATCACAGGGGGCATTAACGCTGGAGTCTCTGGCATCAGTAGTGGACTGACCAGGGTTAAGGACAGAGAATATCACAAGATAAGACAAGGTGAGTGCAGACGTTCAGGTACAGTACTACTGAACAGACATAGGTCATTTTAGATAACCTCTAAGTGGCTTTCTGCTTCTTCTGAGTCCATCCAGAATATGAATAATATGAGTCAAGTTACTCAGTGTTTCTTTGATCTTTAAATTTTAATTAAGAAAGAATGGGTTGTCTCTCCTTTACTTGTGGGGTCTTGCTCTTTCAAAATTAGACTAAATCTTTTATTGACTTCACAATAGCACTGCCCCAAATTACTCTTAAGAGAGGGACAGGTAACTGATGTCTCCCTGAGGCTTTCTTTTCCAACAACAAATGATGTCCTCTTATGTCTGCCTTTAGCTGCAAAAGCTCCTTTTCTTTTCAGTTAGGCAAAACATACAAAGAAGTTTTGTGTTCATATGTGAACCAACTGCAATGTGCATACATAGTATGCATGCCCAGACACCTGCACACACACGGCTTGATGCTGGCTTTAAGAACAGTATGGATTCAGCCTCTCTACAATGTAAGGTTAACTGAAAACGACAAGGGTTTCAGCCTCCCCTGAATCTACACTATCTTCCATTCTGCCGTGTCACTATTCATTCTGCCCTGGGGGAAGATGAAAAGTGCTGTAGCATCAAACATATTGCCCCTCTCCAGCCAGCCGCCCACCCACCACAGCCAGTCAGAGGATTGCACTGAACTCCATTTAAAAAGATATGTTTCCACACAAACCTTACAAGACTCTGAACCTCTTTCATCTCTGACAAAATCATCTGCACTGTTCAATAAAGGAAGGCAGTGCTGTTTCACTCCTGCTCTTCTTTCTCACTGCCAGTGGAAGTTGGCTTGACCCATTGCCCTGGTCTTGGCCCACCTCCTTTTCTTCCTGATCTATTAAACATCCATGTTGTTCAGCTCAAATCGTTTTCTTGTCACGGAGCTGGCAAAAAATGAGTGGTTGATCAGGACATGGAGCGATAATATACCCCCCAGTCTCCTCACACTTGCACCCTCAGAAATATATCCCTGATTGATCCAAATGACCAGCCTTATTTAGAGGGTGTAGACTTCTCCCCCGAGCTCACGGAGGCTTTCAGGTTTATAAAAGAGATCTATATCTGCAGCCTGACATCCAACGCTGTCAGCCTCCACAGACCCGGCATGCTGTGATTACATAACCAGAATCTGAATATGGGAGAGAAGACAGGAAGGAACAGACATACTGCACTGATGATAATTATCTAGCACTCCATCCAAGCACTGTAGCAGCCTCTGATAATACTGACTGTGCAATAGATCAGAGACACAAACCTCAAATTCAGATATTCTTTACGTTCTTTGAAAGGTGAATAGATGTCATCTCTTTTGAGGGTGACACTAATACTAAAATAGTCTCTGCCGATGAAAGATAGCACCACTGCAGCATTTGAAATAATTTTTTAAATAATGGCTAATCTAGTGATGATCACTCTTTAGTCTGACTGCAGTTAATTATTAATGTGCAGTTAATAAAACAACGGGTAGATAATTCAAATTACAATACAAAAATTACAATGATCCTCATTTGTGTGAAACTCCCAAAAGACCTCGGGGTCAATTCAAATTCACACATTTGCAGTTTATTAAAGAAATGGCAGTTGAGACGTTATTTTGACATCAAAGAAGAATAAGCATCTCGATGAATGCATTTAAAAACCTCCAAAAAAGGAGACTCCATTGATTTCCTGGCCCGGGTATTCTCATTTCTTTGAGGAGCAGTGGTGCATTTTTGTGTACTCTCTATTGATTGATGACAATAACTTTCCCATCTAGCCTAGCCACCTGCCATCTGGCCGAAGTAAAAATGAGCTTGTGATGCTGTTGTGGGAGAGAATTTCTCTTTGCTATTTGTGAAAATGCCAAATGGTTATAGTGTGTGAACAAATGTGAATACAAGCTTCTTAAACTAAGTTCTCGCCATGCTCTTGAGCTGAAAGAAGATCAACTTTATGCCTTTGGACTTTTACACAAGACACATTTGCTCCTCCTGGAGTTGTGTTTATAGGCCTGACTGTGTCTGTGATTATGATGTTGTGTCCTCCTGGGAGTGGTGAGGTTGGGGTTAAGTGCGGTCAGAGGCTAGGTTAGGGTTAAGGCCACGGTTGACATGACTGGGCTTGTAAATCACATGAAGGAAGAAATGAAATAGAAAGAAAGCGAATGCCAATCTGTGTAGAAGGAAGTCAAGCATTTTATGCCCCCTCTGCTAACTGTAAAACTCTGACCAAAGGCATATCGGTGCTACAAAAGCTTAGTGGGCCAGATGGAGGGAGACAAAAGGACGACTGCCACTGAGGAGTGGACGACACTGACACGGACCCCTGGTACGTCCCCTGTGGGAAATAAAAGGGCTCTAAGTCAGCTACAGCAATATTAATTTCCATCCATAAAGCTGTAATTCCAGTAGGTCTTTTGAACGCAGGGTGGCTCACTGTTCAAAGTCAACAGGTGAGAGGTTAAATCAAAGCCATCACTCTTGAACATACTGTACTGTAGTAATTTGCACGTACTGTGATACAGATTCAAAATAATAACCTAATTAAGCCAAAAACATGCGTAATTTGAAATTTTAAGACTGTACTGCGTGTGTCTGAGCAGGCACATACACATTTTAGTGGTTGCAGTAGTAGTGACACAGAATGATTTTGTAGTTGCCACCGCAGCGGAAAAGGAGAAAAGTTTTCAGGTCATCCGCACGATTTCACGTTATTCTAGCGCATGGGTTGTTTTCAGCGAGTGACTAATCCATAAAGGGTAGAGGTAAACTCTCGGCTTAATATTTGCAAGAACACTACCAATCATCTAAAACACCATGGTCACATTCAGGTACTATAACTTTCCAAATGATACTTTTCTTGCCACAATTCTGTAAATAGTGTCTTTGTGTCTGCCTGGCTCTTTGAACATTTTCTGTATGGCCGCGCCCAAGCCTCACTCTCCCGCTCTCACCTCAATCCCTCCATCCGCCTCTGTACCGCCTGATCCTCCCACAGGACCAGCCTCCTTCTCAGTGTCTCTCATGGTGGCTCCTCAGCTCCTGTGCATGTTGTCCTGGGTGACATGAATTAATGATAACAGCAGAGGCTTCACAGACCAGGCTCATCCATTGCATAAGCGAGGCAGGTCCGCTGCAGGTCCACACAGCTTTTGACACTTAATGCACAATACTGTACCCCACCTTCCACAGCTGACCTTTTCTACCCTCCTTTCTCATCTCCTCTGTCTTTGCCAAGTGTCAGAAGTATTTATCCATAACCTGTGCAGTGGAAGTTATATTTTGGAACACAAAAACCTGGCTAGTAGAGCACTGCAGTATAGAAAGAGAAGCCTGTGGATATTGAAGGTTTTGAGAATAATGAGCAAAACTTCCACAATCACCTCACAACGACACGGATATTCTATTCTGTAGTTACAGAGAGGGAGGCTCAATTTTGCTACCAATTAGTGGCTTGGGAATCTGCAAGTCATCTCTCCAGTGCCATTAAGCAACAGAAGGCTATTACGTGTGATCACTAATAGAAATTCATCTGCCTCAACACCCCAGGGAGGCCTGAATGCCATGGGTCCCCTCTGCACCTGGATGCACCTCATTACGTTTACTCTGCAAAACCGCACAGGACATGGTAACTAGACAGTCGGCTCTTTCGTTAGAAAGCCTTAGTAAACACCGAGTGATATGGCAAATTCTTGATAACGTCCACCCTCAGACGTGTTTCCAGAGGTGTTCACGCAGGAACGCTTTCAGGTTTTCAACATGAACTCTTCAGAACTTTGTTAACCCTCAATAACGATAATACAATTTATATTTTAACTGCTCACAGTGTGCTCAAGAAGATGTCAGACACAATGAACTAAAATTGCTTTCATGATGTGTGATTAATTTTTTTTTTGTGGTGGCCTGTGCAGAGCCTTTTAGTCTTCAGACAGTTCAAATTTAGTAATTTTTCAAGGCCATGAGTTAAGCACCATCAGAGTTTTCCCCATAAGGACTGTTTCTATTCATCCCACTTGTACATTCTGCACAACAACCCAATGAAATATTGAGTAACTCCTTGCCGAATAGCAAACCCACATGCTGCCTGTCTTAGTTTAGTTGCACTCTTTCCTTGCTTCTTGCATGCCCGACGAAGTAAGTGCACACGATATGGAACAAAAAACCGAGCACTCCTGTTTAGACTGTTGGAACTTCCCATCCCAGTGTATGACTTCTAGGTGCCATTACATGATAACAAGCATTTGACTTAAATATCTTAAAATGTACGAAGGAGAGTGTCGCAAATAACGCAGTGAGCAGTGTTGTTATTATAGTGCTGATCCAACTTTTCATAGATGATCGGTGAAAAACAAAAACCATCAAAAAGTGGGTATTTGTTAGATTTCAGATTTTTTCTCTGCATTTTTTCTTTCTTTGTTTGCATGAATGTCTCGCTGTCTCGCTTCTGTCTTCTTGAAGTAGTCTAACTGTTCCCTCTTGCCTCATCTCTGTCTCTCCCTCTCTGTCTCTGCCTCTCTCCTCCTCCTCCTCCTCCTCCTCATCCAGCTTCACTGTAAAAGACTGCCATTAAAGCTGTGGAAAAGCTGTGATAGGCCATTAACAATGAATTAGCCGTAACAATTCCGTTTCCTCTCTGCTCATGTGTAGTTATCACAGAGTCAGATCCTCCAAACCTCTAATTATAAGCTCTTTGAATCATTGTATCAGGACAAAGCGTTGGGCTGAATCAACTGAATTTGATTCACACAACTTAAAAGGTGTGTGCTAGTTATGATTTATTACTCAGGTTACTGTGCTGAATATTGTATATTATTACAATACTATCAGTACCTGAACTGGGTGTGACGCCATTCATTTAATGTTTTGTTTCTTGTTTTTTGATTTTGTTCTTTCTTTTTCTTTTTATTGTTTTTCTTTCCCAGGACTCCTGGACTTACAGTCTTCAGTTCTCCACTGTCGCCAAGGTGATCTAAATCCAGAGGGCTTTTAATGTAGACACACACACACACACACACACACACACACACACACACACACACACACACACACACACACACACACACACACACACACACACACACACACATTAATGCAAAAAAATGATCTTAATCACTTCTGACCTCTCCCATGATGGCAAGTGTGCACAGCTGTTAAAAAAGTAGGAAAAGCATGAAGAAACACTGTGGCTGTAATGGAAGTGTCATAAATAGTTCATAGCAATTTTCCTGCAGGTAGCAGCACCTTCCAGCCTCTGAATTGCTGCTTGGCTTTACAGTGGGAACTCCTCCAGAATTACATAATGCATCAGAAGCGTGTTTTGTTTGCCAATATGCTGGCACACAATGTGAGTGGTGCTTGCACTACATGAAATTGGTGCTTTCTCACTCTTACACACACACACACACACATGCAGTTCGCAATTCATATACATATGCACATATACGTCTACATCTATTTCATGTATACCTATAGATCTTATCTGTTAAATTGTATCTTTCCTTTTATTTCTGCCCTTTTAAATAATAACTGAGGTTTATTTCATCTTGCAGGAATATGACCTGCCTTCTGCTGGTCAGTCCTTCCTCTGTGTGTTGTCCAAGTAAAAAAGCAGAAGCACTAAATCACATGTGTTTGTGTGTGAGACAGTAAAAGAGAGTTATCTGGATTTATCTATCCAATAACTCCTGATCTGTGAAACAGATATCCGCATGTGATCCCATCTGAAGTGCTCACTTCAGCGTAAATTTCATCTCTCTGCATGTGGGGAAGACATTATAGAATCGAAGGTGTTTGCTGCTGGAGACAACAACCAACAAATGTAGCAGGGTGCTTATGTGGAGGCTGAGCAGGAATACAACTAGTGAGCACATAACCCGAAATCCCCTGTCTAAATATTTCCATTAAACAAGCCCTTATTTAGACATCACTTGGGGAGTTGCCTTTGAATGTTTGCCTGAATGCTTATTGTAGAGTTGAGCATGAAAGAAGTTAATTGAAAAGAAGAGGGTTGCTGGGAAAAAGACTACATTGCCTCGACTCACTGCTTCCCCCTCTTGTTGTTGCTGCCATCACTGAATGACCATAAACAGCCACTGAGATGCTCTTTGGAGAGGGAGCATAGTAATATGATCCAGCCAAGGCTAATCACATTTGATTTAAAGTGACCAATCACCAAGATGTACTTTTGCAGGCTTCTTCAAAGTGTGACGTAACGTAACGTAATTTAGTAAAATAAGTCTCTTTAGGTGCAAGAGCTCAGACATCCGGAAAGAGCCTCACGTAGATCAGCTGCCCCTTGACAGGCACCAGTTGAGGTGGCTAGGGCATCTTATTGGGATGCCTTTTAGATGTCACCCTGTGGAGGTATTCTCGGCACGTTCAACTGGGAAGGGCAGCTAGGGCAAATCCAGAGCATGCTGGAGGGTTTATATATCCTATCTGTCCTGGGAATTCCTTGGGATCCTCAAGGAGGCACCAGAAGTGACAGGAGAAAGGTCATCTGGGCTGGCTTGCTTTTTCTGCTGCCAGTGCAAACCAGAGGCAGAAAATAGATCGATTGATGGTTAGATACCCTTAAAAGACAAAACCTTAGCATGTAAGCATGTTCATCCTTTCCACAGCTGTGACAGGATCTTGCCTTGAAAACTGCAGTGCTAGGTAAAGCTAGCTCTGCAACAAACTGGTTCCTATAGGTCACAATCCCACCAAATCTGTGATCAATATGACTGGACCCATGGCTCAAGAACAAGCCAGAGCAAAATGAACTACGCAGTAAAGTAGTTATATGGGGGAAAAAAGCAATCGGTAAATCTGTTGTTAGGTTTTAGAGCAAATTTCAAGGAGTGGTAGTTGTCACACACACAGTTACTGAAGCCAGAAATGAAATAACATGAAGACAAATGTAAGAAAAAAAGAAGTTGGATTGTGGATTTTTTTTACTGTATTCATGTACTATACAGGCGTGTGTATGTAAGCATCTATGTATCTATCTATCTTTTTAATGTAATGGAGCCTGCCAAGACAAAACAGTTAAAAACACTGGTATTAGTGTTGTACATGTGTGTATGCATGTATGTAGGTTTTACCATCAGAGGAAGTTAAAAAGGAATTGCCTATTTTCATGTCAGTATTTTCCCCAGAAACACTCTGGTCATTGATTTCCACAGTAAGCAGACCTTTAGACTAAAATTGTTCCTAGACACAACCCAGAGAGCTTATTGATTGTGGTGGACAGCCAGACACCACAGACGCATCCTCAATCACCGATAGCAAAATTAAACGTGTCCTTACGATAGCTGGTTATCTAATTGTAGCTTGAGTTTGGTGACGGTATGGGCATTATAGTGTAGAGAAAGATATAGAAAGAGGCAGACAGACCCTCTGGCATCACATTTCTGGATAATGAGGTGAATCACTCATGTATGCAGACAAGATACTGCTGTCTAAAACAATGAATGGTCTGAAAACTAATGTTAAGATGGTATAAAATTTGTGACAAGAATTATGGGATTTCATTCATTTTCCCCCAGAAAAACCCTGATATCAGTTGTCTACTCACGTCAAGTCACAGGATATAAGCATTGTCTGCACACGGTCACAGCACTGTGGAAAATTACCAGTGGCTGAATTGTTGATTATTGGCTTCATCTGTTCTCCTTGCAGAGATGCTTGTCTGTGATTTATGCTAATTACAAGAACATTCTTGTTTATCTTTGGGCGGTTGGACATGACAGTTGTAGTTTCCATTCGAGGGCTGCACTCTGTCCTGCACACTCTGTATGTGGTTGTACCCACGTCATCGGGCTCCTGTTTCCTTTCAATCCACAGGCAATAAGATGTGAAGAAGTTGTCACATGTATTGGTTAAATGACCTTGCAGCCCTTCATGCATCTCAGACACAACCTACATGATCTGGTTATTCTCCTCCAATGTAGACAAGCCTGTACCTTTGAGACCTAGATCCACTTAACAGTGTCTGTAATCCTTTACATCACATCTTCTCCATGAAAGGTTATTGGATTAGATTCAAAGGTGCCCATGTTTACTGTATCCCTTAGTATTAATGTATCTCATATGCTATGTCCTTGGAAGAGCAAGATGGCCGACACCATGTTTTGTGTAATTTGAGGTGAGGATATTAATAAGGATGAACCACTCCAAACAGTGAAAAAAAAAAAAGTGAAATGTGTATTGAAATATGTACAGTGTATCATGTATCCATTTGTAACACTAACATAGACATCCATCAGACATACACATTATTCTCAAGATACAGTATATCAAGACTGAAAAAAGAAACGTGAGGAGTCAACTGCGGTCTCCATGACAGCGAGATCCGAAGGTGGGAGTCGAGGTATTCTTCAGGGATTGGCCCCCACAGTGTGACCCTGATCAGTGGAATCAGAAGAACTAAGCCGCTCGCCTCCATTGACCTGGACTTGAAGCCAGAGAGGCTCTGGGGTGCCCGCTCCTCTGCTTCAGGCCACAGCTTTCTCAAAGGCATATTAAGACTTGGGTTGCATTATTAAGGAACGCAGTCAATGCACAATTATAGCCTCTTGCATGGTGTTTGGTTTGGAATACAGAAGCCAGTGGGCAGAATGTGTGGGATCGGATCTGCATACTGTACTCAGCTTTGTGTGTGAGCATGATGTGGTTAAAATTGCTCGACATATAAAATATGCATTGGTCTATAAGTAGGTCATGAAACTAAAGAAGGTTTCACAGGCTTGTGGATGTTTTTACCGTTTTCAAGTACTATACAGGCGTGTGTATGTAAGCGTCTGTCTATCTATCTGTCTTTTTAATGTAATGGAGCCTGCCAAGACAAAACAGTTAAAAACACTGGTATCAGTTTTGTACATGTGTGTATGCATGTACGTAGGTTTTACCATCAGAATGTTCTGATGGTATAACCTGGCCTGCACTACATTTATTCAGAACCTAGACTTGACCAGGAAAAGTGATGGAGTATGCTGGAGAGATTGCTTGGCGAGCGGGCTGCTCCACCGAAGTGGGGTGATCGACAGGGGTGCGTTTCGGCCCCCTGATGAGGCGCAGCAGGAGGCTATGTAAAGGTGAAGTTCTGGGTCTCAGGGCCCACAATACAGACCCCCTGGGGAGGGTAATCACCATGAGGCCAGCAACAGTCAGCACAGCAGTGGCCCCTCGTCACAAAGACACTCCTCTCCAGAGACATGGCTGCGCCTTTGTGCTCCCCCACACTCCGAGTGTGCCCCACTCCAGGGGGCTGGAGAGGCACCACAGGGTGCCCATTAAACGATTAGGAGAGAAGGAAAGCCCTGACAGCCTGATACACAAATACGCACACACACACTCACATACAAATACACACAAGCATTCGAAAGCTAGACATGTACTGTAAGTGCACAAGTGCCCTGAGATGACAAAAGCAAAGTACTGTTCACTTAACATCGCTGTCAGCCATTTAGAGCTTGAATGGCATAACAATCTGTCATTTTTGTTTGTTCCCTCTCACTGGCTGGCTAAATCCCTCACTGACTCACTCGCTCACTCATGTACTATTCAAGTTCAGTATTTTATTGCCAAGTCACACAAGTTGATTGGGATTTGTCTTACTGCTTTCAGATAATACAGAAGCACAAACATACATCACGGTATGGTCAAAGTAAAGAACACAATATCAAACCAACACAGGATTTCCGTCTATGCTGAAGTGATAAAACAGACCATAAAATGTTAAACAGACCATGGAATAATGTCAAATTAAATGGCTATAAGGAAGGCGCTGACTCTACATTAGGAAGGTTGCATTTCATGCTCCTGCATCTCCTGCCTGATGGGAAAAGATTGTATTGAAGGGATCACCCACTGGGATAGTTGCCCTAATGAAAATTGGTCAAGCACAGCAGTGGAGAGATGTTAATACGTCTTTAGTCTTTAAGCCACGTGATGTTATTTTTTCCACAAGCAGTCAAATAACAACATATACTTACATCCTAGGTCAATACACACACAAATGCAAGCTAATGTTGCACATGCGTTGTAGGTACGGTATCTAAACAACAGTCAAATGATCTCACCCTGTGAAAACCTCATGATGTCCCATATACTGTGGTGTAGTGTGAGAGCATAAACAATATTGTACTTAGCTTCGCTCACCCTCATCAACATCAGTTTTACCAAACGTTAGATGCTTTTTCTTGTCAGTATAATTTAAATGGTATCTCCCACTGAATGCCATTGGTTCCTCGTATTAATTATGAAATGGTCACTGACACATAATTTTGTTCATGGCTATTGCAAACACAGATTGGACGTTGTTTTGCATCAATAAGGTTAATATTTAATCTTATCCATGTAATAATATTACAGGATCAAAGGCATTTACAGTGTGAGTCAGGTTAAACTGTTTAGGCATTTAAGATGTTGGCTCTTAATCCAAGAATGGAACAAACAGAACAAATTATACATGCCTATTATTTTGATGATGAAACCATAAGTGTTTATTTTTACTATATTAAAATGGAAGTGGATGGTGCACCTGTGTAAAATAACACACAGGCACATTTAATCAGCCCCTGTGTAATCATGACCCCTGTCTAGGGGCTTAAGTTATTTTTCAGTCCCAAGTTACTTATAATTAGCCTATCTTTTGTGCCATTGTGCATTGTGTTTCTTTTTTAATAAGCATTTACTACCTTAAAAAGGAGGAAATTGAAATCGGAATGTGAAATGAATTTTTTTTTCCTTTTTTTTTTTTCTCCTTTTTTTCAAAGTTCAATAGGCCTCTCAAAAAACAGACATTGAATGCAACAAAAGTTCACCAGAATACTCTGGAAATACAGCCTGCTGTGGATAATAAGCCTAATATTTTTTCAGAATCAAGAGTTGTTAAACAGAAATTCTGCATTCTTGCCCTTGAAAAACTTAACTCTTTTGGCGCAACATCTGAACAATCAGGTGGCCCTGGGAAGTGAAACGAAATTCAGCAAACTCTCCTGGTTGCCATAGTTGGTCAAGCAATCAAGACGTACCTTGCAAAACTGTTGAAATTTCACTCTCCTATGCGCTAGAGGAGAAGTGTTTCCAAACCAGCTGGATTGAGGACTTTTTCCCAGGATTAGGGATACGCCTTTGAAAACGCAGCGATGTTTGTTTGACAACTCGATAAATGTTAAATTCCTTTCATTTTCGGCCAAAGTGCGGCACTTTGGGGGAGCTAGCTAACGGGCTATGGTAGTTGTAAAATTGGAACAAATGGATGTTTAAGTTTCTAGACCGACTTTTCAATAGACATTTTGGATAGATTTCGAGAGGACAGTTGTGTGCCTGAGCAGACATCACTTCTTAACGTTAACTACGGGTTTTCTTCAGAGTCAGCTGTGGAGGAAAGTTTGATACCAGCAAAGGAAAGGTGAACCTGTAACAGTTGGACTTATCAAGGGCTGTGAGCTGAGTCCACTGTTACCGCAACCTATGAACAAAAGTCACCAGATG
Source organism: Xiphias gladius (assembly GCF_016859285.1). Classification (NCBI taxonomy): domain Eukaryota; kingdom Metazoa; phylum Chordata; class Actinopteri; order Istiophoriformes; family Xiphiidae; genus Xiphias; species Xiphias gladius. The sequence goes on from NC_053422.1 coordinate 12,107,392, forward strand.
GGACATGGACTTAATCCTCATTAAATCTACAAACAGTAAGTACAAGCGATTTTTACTGTCTGATATTTGCATGTTGTTTGCTGCTCATTAGGTCGTGACCTCTTCAACTAAAGTGGTTCCTGTGCAGCTTGTTTTTATGTGGCTGCTGAGTTATCCAGCCTTTTGATGTTCAGTGTTGAATTACGTTCTCATTAACTGAGTCCGGTTTGAGGCATGTGGAATATGTTGTTGGTAATTACATTAGCAGTGTGGTTTTTATTGGCACCATGTTTTTGTTATTTTGGCTGCCATCACATCATTAGATTTGCTTGTGACTATCTCTGTCAGTGAGATTCATAGAACTAAATGTTGAACTCACTCAGGGTTATTTGAGACTGGTTTATTGGAGACGAAAACCAGACTCATGGCATAAGAAGTAAACTTGGCCTGATTATTGGTATTTAATGTTAAATCACACTTCTACCTGCCAAGGACAGTGGCATATTCCTGCACCATTAGCCAGTAAGCTGTGGTATTTGTGCCATTTTTGACATCGAGTATCACCGTTTTTTTTTTAACCGATGAGTCTTCCTGTCATTAATGAATTTTATAATGCACACATTGCCAGTGTACTTCTGTTGCAGATTATGTAAACCTTTGACTGAGCTACGTGCTGGTCATCAGACCTTGGTATAAAATGAGAATTTAAGAGTGGTAAATATTCAATTTTCTATCCCATACTCCCTTCGGTCATGTTTACGAGGACCATGAAGAATAAAAGTGCCCAAAAACATAGGAATGAAAGGGCGAAAGGCAGTGTCTGTAATTAAATTTTTATGGTTTTAAGTTTCAGAAGCCTTTTGCTGCATTTTTCAATGTCACTCAGTCTTTAGGGGCTTACTTTCAAACACAGTCATACATAATTTGTTCTTTTGGTCTTTTATTGTTCTTTGATTAAATTTGGTTAGATTTTTATTTGACAAAAGGTAATTATAGAGGTTAAAATAGTCATAGTATACATGTGTTTGCCACACAAGAGAATTTAAACAGAATTAAAATTCTGTAATAAGACTGAATTGGCATTTTGTATCACTTCATTATTCATGGAGTCAGTGAGCCTGAAATCTGGCTTCTTGGAGAGGCAAAGTACAAGAGATCTTTCATGTTATTTATTGTTCAACCTTTTAACTTTTTCGATTTTTTGAAAACTTTTTACTAAGTGTTATTAACCAATTTCCACCTCCTGGTAGCACTGAGCAACATGATTGTGTAAGAAAAGATTGGAGTTGGGTCCTCTAGCAAAAAGTGTCAGTTGTAGAATAAACATCAAAAAAGGCTGAAGAAAAAGAAGCAAAGTGGCTCTGCTGAAGTCATGAATTATAAAAGGTGCTGCCTGGTCCAAATGCTGAGGTAAAGTGGAATGTCAGCTCCCATCAGCCTGCAATTAAGGACCACGGGCTAGAGACTTAAACTAACGCTCACCCACACGGCAGCGTTATGATAGCACTAGTCTCTCTCTCCCCAGCTCTTGCTGCATATTCTCTTTTCTCTTTAGTCATACACACCCTTGGACTGATTAACGTACACATGCATGCGTGAATGCACCCATGATAGTGTTCTGCCGAAGCTGAACAAAATACACTTAAAGAACAATCCCTTTGTATCAGGGAACTGACGTGCAGTAATCATACGACATGTTTGGCGATATGACAATGTACACTGTGAGATGGTATGAATTTGTTCCCAGACAGAGATTCTGTCATATGGCTTATACTGTGGCAGCTTTCACTTTAATACAGTTTGTTGGATTTTTTTAAATGATATTTTGCATAAATGTAATCAAGCACCTTGACCCGTAATATATTTAATTTGCCGGATCAGCTGTAAGTAGGCATTTCTCCTCTGTGGTGTAAATGGGTCTGGGAAAGGACAGCTGATAGGCCTCATCTATTTGACGGCATGTGATATATTGCACTTGCAAGGTTTGAGCATGAACACATTACTAACTGAATTTCAAGACTGACCTTTATCAGGTATTTTGTTATTATTACACTGCCAGATAACTGAAAATATGAAACATGTATGCTTGATGGGTTATAATCGTTGGTTGGAATATTTTGCATGTGATGAATTACACAAGCACTGTAATCGATTTTTATCACCAAGACTTGCTCAGTGCATCACTGGTATATTTGAATTGTGTGTGAAAAAATATCAAGAAATGCATATTTGTGTTGTGAGAGAATAAGGAATAGATGTGGTTGTGTCACAGTCATTGTTTTACGGATGTTTTATTGTTCCTGAGTTGAGTGTTTTCATATCAGTTAATGGATTATGTTGTGTTCTGTCAGTCTTCTGACACCCACAGTAAAAACAGGAACTCAGCTAGGAAATCATCTCTCAAAACAAGCTGCCATACACATATTATTGTCACACTAATTTCCTTTTGTCTTGGCCTTTAAATGAAAGCTAAGGCAGAATAATTGAAAAATTCCATCTTAAAACCGCCTCAATTTGTGCCATTTAAAATTGTGTATGATCAGTGAGAATGGTTGTGACCTTTTTCAAATGGCAGATTTTGTGTTTTGTAAAAAATTTGTGCAGATGCTAACAACGATGGATTATGACATCATATGTTGGCCAGTCCTGTGTTGCTGTGTATTTACTGCAGGCAGGAACATCTGTTGGCCAGTAAGCATTTGTGTGTGTTCAAATATGTGATGGGTGTGGTCCGTCACATTGTGGCTCATAACATGAGGTTGGTTTCAACCGCCTATGTAGGTCATTGCCTCAATATTACACATGATCTCTTTTGTCACAGCGTCTGGGTATGTGAGAAGTTCGACCCCTCTAACTGCCTTGTCTTGGTTAATCACTTTATTTTTTTTCCTTTTTTTATGAAAACAATTACCTGATTTTATGCTGAAAAGACAGTTACATAAACTATTCTTAGATCACTGAATACCATAGGATGACATAAAGCGCATTACGCTTTCAGAAGTGTCATTTTAGAATAGATAAGACAGCAAAGGGGCTGCTCAAGTGCTGACTGCTAATTGCACACCTGCAGAAAAAAATCAAAGGAATTTCTTCTTTGTGATACAAACAGAAAAACACGAGTGTGAATCAATACTTATGAACATATTCTGTCAGCTACGTGATGTAAAAAAAAAATCCTGCTGTGGGCAATTACTGACCATGATTTATAGCTGTGTGGGAAACGCATTGCACTCTTTAGAAATGATGAATTGCGTGCTGTATTCTGGGGAGTGAATCAATACATTGAGTTCATACATTGTTGTCATAGTGCACTACACATATTCAGTACAAGTGAATAAGTTTTGCATATACCAACTGCTCCTATATACTCGGCCTATGTACACCGTCATCGGGACTCTGTCCTTGCTCATGGGGAAAGTAGAGTTCAGCATCGCCCTAGCAGCAGCCGGAGGCCTGTGGTGAGTTTTTCAGCTCAATCCGTCTGGCCTCCTCCATCTCTGTCATCGGTGAGCTGTTTTTGGACCTGGCTACCACATTATTAATAACACTGATACATTCTCATTTGGCCCGCCTGGGGAAATGAATTATTGTAATGGGCATAATTCCACTGTCGCTGCAATTCCCCCTGCTTAGCATGTGGGGCAAGATGGATGAGATGTGTGATTGAGTGGAACAGTGACATGGATGCAGCGATTAAATGTACTTAAGCTGGGCTGTGAACATGACTGAAGGGTCTGTTCTGTGCTGCACAGGAACACACTTGCACATAAGCAACATTATCATCAGAGATTCATGCAAGCAAGCGCAACAAGAGATGAGGGTTGGGGGTAGGGAGCTGTTCAGTGAGTAATCAAGTCGTAATTTAATGAATATTAATTAGCTGGTATTAACAAGGCTTCCTCTGGCCAAATAATCTTTTAACTGTTCATTCATCTGTGGGAGGTCAGTCAAGTCAGTGCTGTCCAAACAAAAAGAAAGCTGTTTGTTTATTGTGACGACTGCTCCATATCGACAACCACAGTCTCCATTTGATTCTTTGCTCTCCATCTCTCTCTCTCTCTGTCTCTCTCTCTCCCTCCCTCCCTCCCCAATCTTTTCAGCCAGTCTTTTGGTTCAGGAAAGCTCAGCTCCTCTACACCCAACTTTAAGGAATGTGCTGTCCGTGATATATAATAAAACCCAGCAACCAGTTGGTGTTGCTTGTCTTGGTACAGAGCCATACTCTAATTGGAAACAGTGCCATCATGCTGGACTCTAATTATGGTTTCCATAGCAACTGCAAAAAAAAAAGGTTTCTACAGTAGAATTATGATAGATTTGACCGAAAAAAATATCAAGAGCATGGTATGTGCTTTCACCTGTTCTTTTCCTGCTTGCATAATACCTGGTATGTTTACATCCAGTCTGTATTAATGATTTGTTAACATCCTGCCTAGGTACGTGGCAAAGAATTACAGTAGATAGAGGATAGAGGCAGAAGTTCTTCTGTGTATTTCATATCTCATGCAGCCTAGCTATGTTTAGACTTATCTTAGCCAGGGTGAGAGCACAGGTCTGTGAAGTTATTAAAGTTCAGAGTCGTGGGTTCAGTGATCCTCTGGTTATTGTTTTCAGCTGCCTCCTCAGCTTATCTCTCTTTCTCAACTTTAAAATAACACCATGCGCAAAGACACACACACGGGCATACATGAACATGCACAGAGTCAAACACTGGCCCTGATCATGCATGTACATATGCACATTTGAATATATGTTATGGGGGGAAAGGCAGAAACGTACCACTGCTAGCCAACCTTAAAGCACAGCAGAAGCATGTCTTGGTACTGTTTTTGTGTGGGTGTACACATCCGTAAGTATGTGTGTGTTTTTGTTTTTTTTGACAAAATGCTGCTCAGTTAAATATAGTTTCGGATTACTTTGAGGCTTTTTAACTTGACGTTGATGATTTATTAGCCTATAGATGATAAGATATAGACACAGCCATTTTTCAGCTGCATCCAAACAAAATATTACAGCAGATTATTTGTAACTCACAGTTGACGGGCTTCAAAGTTCCCTTTAATGGCAGGAGCGAATCGTGTATATAATTCTGTAATCTATCCATGTAATCCATATTATTTGCTTGCCATTGATTCGATTTGGGTTGCTTAGGATTAGACACATTATTTCTTGTACATGTTGTAAATTCAGTAGCACGGTTCTAAGTGTCTACTTAAAGACAGCTGATGTCATGGTGCTTTGTTCTGTGAATTCTGAATGTGAAGATTTGGCCACATAAAAGGCTAAAAGCCTGCTAAAGCCCAGTCATAACTCCCCAAAGAGTAGACCGGTTTGTGTGTGTGTGTGTGTGTGTGTGTGTGTGTGTGTGTGTGTGTGTGTGTGTGGCCGTGTTTATGTGTATGTGGCTGTGTGTATGCGTGTGTATTTGCGTGCACGTGTGCGTGCGCACATGTCTTTATGTGGATAGGATAATGATGGATTGATATGACACATGTAGGCAAGGGACAGTGCCTGTGTGTTCTCGGAAACCTGCGTTGCTCCATCTGCTGCTGTTAGGCAACCAGCTGCCTTCCTCCCATCGGCCCAGCAACACCAGCCACAACTACTCTGAAACCATGGAAACCGGCTCCCATCTGTGGGCTGGCCAGAATGACTGACCCCCCTTCTTTCCCTTCTTACCTTCTTCTCATGCTCTTTTTGTAAATAATGTCAAGGGTCTTTTATTTCTAAGATGAATCGTGAAATCCTCTTGCTCCTTTTGTTCAAAATCTGCATTTTAAATGTTGTGAAGACAAATCCAGTACTGTAATATGCAGTGTAATCTACTAAATTAATCATATGCACTATGTCATTACAGTATGGCACTGGGGATGAAAATGCTCTAATCAAGTGCACCCACATTACGAACCCTCACATCAGTGTCCCACTTGCTCACAGGCTCAGTCATTCGCATTCACATCTATTCCAGCCATGCACACAGGCATTTTAACTTTTATCAAACCGTCACCCTCGCTCCCCAAGCCTAAAGTAAACACAACTAGCGAGGATCGCTGCTATTCAGTGAGAGCCTCTCTCTTCTCCCTATCTCCTGTTGAGAGATTGATTATCAGCACTCGGAGCTTCAGGGACCCCCAGCCCCACCACCTCCTCAGTCCCCATCACCAACAGAGATTTCACACTTCCTACTCTAGTTTATAGTGGGCATCCACACCAAACAAGCAAACTCAAAACGGCAGAAAATGCACAGAGCAGATGCATAAAATCATAGTCAGATCATAGTAATTCACATTCAGAAAATGTACCATTTCAGGTAAAGGTCCATATCTACATGTGTTTCTATATCTATATCTGTATATCTATACCTAGTATATCTATAGCAGTATCTATATCTATGTGCCCAGGGGTCTCCACGTAAATGTTAGTGCTGTTAATGTCAAAAAACATTTTTACATTTATAGCACCAACTAGGGCCGGGTGACATGGTTATTATTGATATTATGATATTAATAAGTAATTTTTTATATTGATTACTATGATGTGTGCAAATGTATGCAAAATCACATACGAAATAATCACATTTATAAACCACGTTGACCTCTGTGACACTGTTACACATTAAATGAGACCAAACTCTTCATATGAGTAAAACCAAAACTTAATTAATATTTTTCTTCTGTTACAACTTGTTTGAATCATTATTTGGATAACAACAATTTGTTGAACAGAAACATAAGATCATCTCATTGTATTTTGAAAAACATTATTGCAGTATTTTGTCCAGCCCTATTCCCAACACATTTTGCAAATTGCATCCTAAAATTGCAAATTAAAATGAATTTAACACGCTGTTGTCAAAGTGCAATGACTGTACGGCAGTTGAATATGATAGTGCAGCACCTGAGGGACAGAGTGAGGTAGGGCTATTGCAAACTATCTCTCTAGCTTCCCCTGCAGATGTATGCATTGTGTGGTCAACAATTTCTGAGATTTAGTGTCCAGTACCTGTATCCTGACAGTGATCATTGTTTTCATAAGCTGTCCAAACAAAAGAACAATTTAGTTTAATACAGATATTGTTTGAGAATATTTGTTTATTATGAAGGGGATTGAAGAGGGGGGTGCTTAGACATTATGACCGAAACATACACCATACAGATGCTCATGGTTATTAAGTTCTTGCTGACATGAACATGATTAAGGGGCATTTAATAAGATGTATTTAAAAACAAGAGCAGAAGTAATTCTCGTAAGCTCTTTGACAGGCTAATCATCATTAATTTTCAGTGACTGCAGAGCCCTGTAGCAATATGTTTATTCAGTGTAGACCCCCTTAGTCTGCAATAAGTTATAATATGTCAAGACAAATGCAACATAGTGCGCACACACACACTTTCTTTGCACAGCAATCCCTAGCCCAGCCAATGCACAAAACACGTGAAAGGTTCCTGCTACTGCCCGTAAGTAGACATGGTATGCTCACATGCAGTTACCACCACCCACTCTTAACATACATCATTATCACCTTCTTTAGCACATTTTTTATATCTTGTTGCTTAGAAGTTTGGTGAATTTTGGTTAAAAAAAATAAAAACAAATAGCCTAGATGCAGTCCTGACACTTTGCAAACACATCCACTAATTTGAATTATGTGTAATGGAGACTGAACCCACTCTGCTGTTATTGCAGGAGAGAGAGATGCCTCATGTCAAAGAAATCTACTGCAAATGACATCACAGAACACAACCACAGACAACCAAATGGTAGCACCAAATGTTGTGATTGTGTTGACGGCAAGCTTTGGCTATCTGAAGCATTCCTATTTGGCCATTTCACCACTTCTTCAGAAATCTAACTGCATTGACAAAGTACTTGAAAACACAACCTGTTTAGCATCTCTAGTTGCTCGTTTTAATTTCTGCACTTCTATGTCAGACTCAATTGTTTTGAAAACGTTTTTGCCTTACAGAGTTGATGTTTTGCCAGAAATGCTGTAAGAGCCTTTTGTCTGCACCTTTTCATCCAACATCTCACTTTGTCTGTTTCTGGTTCAACCATTACTCCCTGCAATAATTAAAACTGATCCACTGACCAAATAGCAACAAATATTTCCATATCTTATTTTTTAGGCCTGTTTCTATTAAAGAATAGCACAGCTAATAAAGGGGAATTACATGTTGGCCATTGCCGGCCCTGTACCAAGCAGGACCACAGGAGTATGGGTATCTCCTGCTGCGCGACAGTAATGGAAGCCTGTGTCATCACAGTGTGGCTTGGCACGGCAAGTCTGAAGCGGACTGACGTGGGCCCATGGAAAAACCCTTACTCCCATTCAAACAGGGCAGAAATATTTGATCACACTTTAGTTACTGATGTCAGGCAAAATGACAGTTTTGTTTCCCAACAGCTGTCATTGGTAAAACATCTGCTGTTACTTCACCGACTGGGGTGTAGCCAGAATTGCACTATGCATAAAACTCTAAACCCACAGCATGCACTGCAGCAGAGTTTTGAATTGCTCTCTTTAACACTGTAAGAGAACAAAAGAAACTTTATTAACTTGGCAGAGCAGATTAAGTGAATCTAATCTATCCACAGAGACAAATGTTATGTCCTCATATGCCATAACAATGTCCTCACTCAAGTATTTCTGTGTGGGCCTGTATTTGCAAATCTTTGTGCGCAAATGTACATATGTGTTTCTGATTAACAGTGGGCGGCGGAGGTGCCTTCTTCTTGCCAGCTCACCCGGCGAGGCTGGCAGACGGTACTGCCTCTTGGTGAAACAAGCTAAACTCTCTGCTTCCCAATATAAACACTTGATGGCATTATGCTAATACAAGATTAGATCGTTCACATATCACATCTTCTCCGTCTGTATCATTTACATAAGAACTGTGACTGAAATTACTTGCTCTGCCTCTTGTCACACTGTCATCATTGTGCAATTAAGATATGTGTCTGTATTATTAGACTAGCTTTTAGTGCTGAGGATGAAGCCATGTAACATGAAATCATCACCTCAGGAAATCCATTCATGAGGCGCAGAGATGACCCTGTAGTGCTACTGCAGTTTGTTTATGCATTCTAACAAACACAACTGGGTGTGTTTTTACATTAACAATAAATGTTCTTCAGCAAACTCTGAATTCTAAAACTCTACAAGGGTAAAAACCTATTCGCTTTTTGTGTTAAGACAGTAAGATGAGAAATACAAGAAATACGTTAATCGAGGTGCCAGAAACGTCCTGATGTTTATCTAAAATAAACTATCCTGTGAAGCACAGTAGACAGAAGTAGTAAAATGCAAAGTGGAACTGGTTGTTCCTCAGACAAGAGATGATATTTTATAGTCATTGTTAACAATGACGGTCCTTTTCATGATGATATTGGCAACAGAGAGTGTAGAGATTCTGTGAGTTTCATTGAATACAGATACCTTATACCGAGCAGGTTTATAGGTCTCCCTAGGCTGCTGGCTCCAGCTCCACTTAGAAAGCTGAAAGACAGTTGGCCAAGATATTGACATCCTGGTTCATTTGAGCTCAGAGGCTGAGCTGTTAATGGGGATTTCAGCCACAGATGTCCAAGCATGTGCATTATTGGTCCTAACCATAAGTCCCACTATTGACAAGTGGAATCAACACCAAATTATCAGAAAGAGAAAGGGGAAAGTGTACTGGATGAAAGCAATTTCCTCAACAGTATGCCACTGGTGTGAAGCACGGAGACAACATCACTTAAAGATAGAGTCTAAAGATATGACACACAAATACAAAGTGCAAGGAAGCTCCAGCTTGAGGGAGAGAGAAAGTGATTGTGCACAAGAGATGAGACCAGGAGATAGCAGAACAGAGAGCCATGAGAGAAACTGAGAAGGGGGAGTGTAATGGTGTGGAAGAGGGGAGAAGACTGTGGAGTTGTGGAATAAAGGAGGAGAGAGAGATCTGAAAGGAAGCTCACTGCTTGGTCTGTGTAAAAACGGACACACATTATGATTGTTGGACTGATAACGCTTATATTCCGGGCATCCCGATTGATCGGACCAAGTTGTACTGAGTCTGTTCTAGCCTAGGCTAGTTACTACTGACATTTCAGAGATAAAGTCACACACTGGGTGATGTTTTGTTAAAAAGTGTTATTGTTTGCATCCTGTTCCGATTCCCTTTCTTACAATGAAAATAATTTCATTCTTGATTTTTATGACTAGAATGAGGACCATCTCAGGTGTGAGCTTGATTAACAGTTTGAAACAAGATTGTGAAAGATGGTGAGCATATGCAAAATAGTCTCTTATTGTCATTATTTCCAGCAGTTTAAATGCAGCACAAAACAGCACATGGTGTGGAGATAGTGGACAGAAGGATTGATGAAACTAATAGACACAGGCTTATGTTGACAGCACCAATAAAATTCCACAACTTAAGAATTACTGGAGCTATTTAACACCCTTAAAAGAATATTTCCTCAGTTCCCTGCCGTTTTTCAGCATAAAATAAAAAATCATAAAAAAAACTGAAATGAGAACAGTTGTCGCACAGAAATGATCAAATATTCACTGTTTTCTTCTTCCCTTTAATATCCATAGATTGAATAAGATGCTGACTTTTATTTTGTACTGCTGATATTTATGTGATAGGGTTTGAAATTTCGCATTTGGTCAACATTTGGATGGAAGCATACGCTCAGCTAACACATTATTAGGAACACTGTACTAATGCTGCACCATGGATACATGCTCAAATGCTGACGCCTAAATTCTGACCCCACCATTGGTAGGCCTCAGGTGAAATCCAGTTTCATCAGACCAGGCTACATTTTTCCAGTCTTCAGCTGTCCAGTTTTGCTGACCCTGTGCCCACTGCAGCTTCAGATTTCTGTTTTTGGCTGAAAGGAGTGGAACCGGACGTGGTCTTCTGCTGTTGTAGCCCGTCCGCCTCAAGGTTCGACATGTTATGCATTCTGAGAAGTTATTCTGCTGTAAAGAGTGTTTATCTGAGTTACCTTAGCCTCTCTGTCAGCTCCAACCAATTTGGCCATTCTCCTCTGACCTCTCTCATCAACAAAGTGTTTCTGTCCTCAGAACCGCCGCTCACTAGATGTTTTTTTTTATTTTTGGCACTAACAATCATGCCACAGCCAAAGTCACTGTGATCACATTTTTTATCCCATTCTTATGTTTGATGTGGACTTTAGTGAAGCTCCTGAACTGTATCTGCAGGATTTTATGCATTGCACTACTGCCACATGATTGGCGGGCTGCATAATTACATGAAAAAGGCAGGTGTGCAGGTGCTCGTAATAAAGTGCCTGGTGAGTGTACGGTACCAGTACAGTGAATAAGATGGCACAGATACAGTAGAATTTTTTTCTTTACCACATAGTAACCTGCTACATCCATGTTCCCGTCACAAGACCTTCAATTATTACAAGCAGTCAACCTACGATCAATTAGAGGGCTTCCCTGCAGGGAGCTTGATATTATGCCCCATTTTCTTTTGTGTTCATTTTATAATCTATGTCTTCTAACTTCATGCCTTTCCTCTAGCTCACACAAGTCTTGGGTCCTTTTTTCTTCATCTTCTGCTCACTCCCTCCATTCTCCCCCGTCACATGCTTAATGTCAAGGCCATTTATTTGTGTGGGGGTGTCACTGGTATGCATATGTAGAGGAGGACATAGCCTTCACAAACTGTCATGTTTTCTCAGCAAATATCAGAACAGTAAATCACGGCGTCCCACCAATATGATAAGGGCAGCGATATCGATTCATTCTGGGACCTCGAATTGTGGCAGTCAATCCAGCAGGATAATAAAGCTGCTCTTGTTGTTTTGACGGGAACAGACATCATAGACTACATCGTTTACACATTCTGTTTAAGTCTTGCTGTTTACCAGTGGTACATATTCAATGTAATATCAAAACATTATACACACATTTCATTATGTGATCTCAGTAACTGATTTTCTCATTCTGAAGATATCCACTCTCACATCTATCTGCTCAGTTCTACACACTTTTCTGGTTAAACAGGCAGTGAGCTGAGTTCTCATTAATGTTCCCTCAGGCTCTCTTGTTTCTTGTATCCTTATAAGTATACTGTACCGTATGCACCTCCTTATTTGGTGGTGGGGTTGGAGGGTGGGGGCTTGGTGCAGGAGTGGATGATGCACGATGGAGGACTGGAGCCAAAATGTTTTCCGCACACAGACGTTTACCAAGTACTGTCTTCCGTATTGAAGCAGGGCAGGGGAAGAATGCATTTATGCTGCAGAGGCTTCATAAATATTGGATGTGGCCCCTGCCTGCCTCTCACTGCCTGATTGCTCGACTGCATGCTAACAGAGGTGAGTGCTGGTTGTCTGGCTCGTTCGCTCCCTGTTACGTAATGCCTGACCTCATCCACTGCAGTGAGACAAGAGATGGGATTCCCTCCTCTACATGGAAAAAAGCAGTGGGGAGAAATGAGGAGCGAGACGGATGGGAGGAAGGGACAGAGGGAGAACAGCATGCAGCACAAAATGGGTGGTTATTAGCAATAAGAGTTGGGACAGGCAGAATGTAACGGGAATGCTAACTGAAATGCATTCAAACTGCAAATGACAAGGATATGATACTAACAAAAACAAAACAAAACAAGAAATTAGTAAGATTGGATTCTTCGCTCTCTGGTGGAAATGTGATTTCTGTTGTTCACCATTTGAGTGGCTGATTGTGGTAAATAAGAAGGGCTGTTCACATTGCCAGAGATGATATAGTGAATATATTAGTCCGGCAATGGGAAATTAGTAGTACACCAAGTATTTCCTGTATTACCCGAGGGAATGACTTTGCCTTGCAGGACTGAGATTTGAATAAGTTGAGGGCGAAAGTACTGAAACAAATCCAGTTGGAACAGGTAAAGAAGTAGTGAAACCAAAAAATGGAAGCATCATTGAAATGTGCTGCAGTTGCATAATACTCCATGCTGGTTGTTTGGACATGTCTTGAATGAATCTAATTTCAAATAGATTCTCAGGCAGCAAAATTAATTGCTGATGTCCCTGTCTGTAAGATTTCATGAAATGTATTTAAATAGCAATGGAGTAGATGGATGTTGAAAACTGTAGAGATCGCATGCAATCATAACTGAGAATAGAAATATGGTCAGTGGATCTGACACATGATCAGTTCATAGTATCCGATGATAAAAATTTAAACATCAGGTTTACACAAACATCTCAAAAAACATTACTCAAACGGTGCCGTAATAAATGAAATGGTCTCACATTCTGAAGAAAAAAAGACAATTATGTAACATCTCTCTTTTGACTGGTGTGGAGGAGAGTGACTGAAAAGACAGAAGAGAGTGAGGGTATGACCTCAGACAGCCGCTGCTATTTGAACCCAGGATATCAAAGTAGATGAAATGTTTCCGATCCTATTCTCTTCTCTTATGTAAGACTCGCAGCCATACAGTCCCGGATCCAGTGTACCAACGCATGTTTATTTTCTCCAAGTAAAATGACAGTTAATACTGACTTTGTAGAAACCAAAGTCTCAAAAAATCTTACACCAGAGGAGGAAGTAGAGTTAAAAGGAACGGAATGCATCTGATCTTATCTTTTCTGCAGCTCTCCATTGTGATATCACTCACTACTCACAATGGGCAAAGGGCATGGGTAACAGAACCTAGATATGTACTCTTCTGTACAAAGTAACTGGTTTTATTTTTACACCCAAAATCCCTAAATGAAAGGACCACACATTACAGTGTTAGGTCAACCCTGTATCGGTGGGGTATACACAGTGTATTTCTCGTCCCCATAAAAAACTAGCCTATCACAAATACTGTCATATCACATGAAAATATTTGAATAGAGCTGTAATATTAATTCTGTGGCACAAAAAAAGGCTTCAGGCTTTGGGGTAAGTCCCTCAGATTCAAAGAAGAAGAGATTCTTGCCAGATTAACATCTTTCATTGACATTTAATAATCCTTCCGGGAGAACTGCATCATTAATGAACCACAGATACAAACTCTTTCCAGACTTTTACCTCAAAACACCAAAACACAATACAGCCACTAGGAAATATTGTAATTTTGTTAGTTTTGTGCAAAATAGTTCCTGGCATTTACTGATCACTTATTAATCATGTATTATAGTGGGAAGGTCATCGATGTATTGCTAAAAGCACAACACCGACAAATCTATTGTTTTTCTACGGTGCAGCGCCTCTGACTCGCATCCCCCTCTGAGACATGCTTCATATTATTCTGCCATTTGTGAGCCGATATCGAGTTAAAACATTTTCAGTTTTCAAGTGCAAGGCACAGAGTCGCACATCTCATCAATGTTGTACTCAGGTCAGTCAGCCCCGAGGGGGCGTGTGTCTGCAGGGACCGCTCTGTAAGTATCTTAGAATCATACTTTTATTCCTTAGAGTGAAGACTACAGCTGGTGGCTCTTTTTTTTTTTTTTACCCGAGGGCCACTGGGATATTAGGATGGGACGTGGATAATAAAAACTGTAATGAGAATAAGTTCCACACACTGCAGAGAAAACATTCATTGTTTCCTCCTTACATTATCCATAATTCACATCCATCTCCTCTATGTTATTAGCAGGGGATTATTCATTAAAGTAATGGGTCGTTCTCTCTGTCTGGATTATAATAATGTTAATCTGACTTTCCTGTCTGAGGCAGGGATATGTGATCACTCACTGGTTGGTCGTAACCCTTTCAGCCTTTTGTGGTGCTGCATCAACCAATTATTTGTCATAATGATTGGTCTTGTGCAAAACTGTCGGTGTGTATATGATCACAGATAAAACATCCAGAAGGTCCAAATGTACAGCAGAACTCTGACGTATGACGTGTGTAAATTAAAACATCATTTTGGGACTTTGTAAAAGTGCAAACAAAGGGCTTTTAATATAGGATTTTCCGTTGGTTTTTATGTAATTTGTTATACCGTGTGTTGTCTAAATCTGTTATCTAATACAGAGAAAATACAGTGTAATGCTGTAACTAAAAGCTTCCACGGTGATGCAATTTCCTGGCCAAGCCAGAGGTCTGTGGATGTTCAAGTGGCTTCAAGGAAAAAAATCAGCAACTGTGATTTCCTCTCTTGAGAAGTGATACTGAAATGGCAGTGCTACAGTACTGTAAGTCTTTGAGAAGAGTCAGCCGCCCTGCAGCATTGTACTCTGAATACACAGGCATTTATTTGCATGAAATTTTAACTATTCCCACTCTGCACTGATCTATCTGCAACTACTATATGTGCCATATATATATATATATATATATATACAATGTTCTCAGGAAGTATTGGGACAGTGATGTGCTTTTAAAACGAAACAATGACTATGAGGTTGAAGTGCTGACTTTTTTAGCCTTGCATGCATGGGAGAAGACAATGTTGGTCGGTCAGATGGTCGATCCACCACTGTGGTCCAGGCTGAAATTGTAAGCCTTTATTAGAGAGTCAAAAGTAGAGAGCAACAGGAAATGACGAGGGTGACAATTGTGGAATGACATGCAACAAAGGTTACCAACTGTTCCCGAACCAGGGACACTGGGATCACACAGCCGGCGCCCTAAACCCCCAGGCCAGTTGAAGTGCTGACTATAAGGAAGTTTGAGAGCATTCACAGCTATACTGGACAAGTGAATTGTGCAGGGCTCATAGCTCTTTCGATACATAGTCCCAATCTAGCATGTCAATTATCCTAAATGTAGAAACAAGGCATCCAGTGAGTTAATTCCTGCCAAACTGGGGAATGTTTTTGACTGAACAAGCAAATCACCTGACCTCAGTCCACGTAAGCATGGTTTATACTGGCTGAAGACCAGACTGGGGTAAGAAAAGTCCCAGAAACAAGCCAGAAGTGAAAATGGCTGCTGCACAGGCCTGACGGAGTCTTACCAAGGAAGATCTACTGATGTCTATGGGTTACAGACCTCGGTAAGTCATTGACTGTGAAGGATTTCTAAATTTCTTTCTCTTTTCTACATTCGGTGAATTATGTATTAAAAGGGCTACAATTTCTGTTCTGTTTATCTGATGTGAGTATAAATATCCTCAAATCACGCCAAGTCAGCTCTGTAACCTTATACTCAGTGTTTCAAATTCAGTGTGATGTACTGGAGTACAGAGCCAATACAAAAAAGATTGTCACAAATTCTATGTTCTGATTTATTACCTTTTTTTTAAAAGTTTCTTTTTCAGTAATCACAAGTAGATTGAGCTCCTTTCCCCGATAAACAGTCCACATTAAATCCAACTATAGCTTGAAGAACAAGCAGGAGGTGACACCCCAGCTGTACTGCACCTCAAATGGGGGAAGCAGTAAGGTCTGATGCTATTTGTGGTGGATGTTATCGATGTGCGTTCTCTGGGCAGTGTGTCTCTGCCATCTTTTCTGCCTGTCCCTGGTGCTCTGATGTGCTGGTAGCGCTGATAAGCAGAGGTGTGAGACACTCTCTGCTCTGGGTAATCTGTTGAAAATGAAGCTCCTGCCTTTTGTGTGCCAACCAGGGGCACATAGGAAGGGTGGTGGAGGAGAGGTTGTTAGAGGGACAAATAGCAGTAAACTCTATTTGGATTCTCAGCTCAGAGAGAGCACTTGGGTGTGGAGGAACTGAGGGGCCTGGCACAGCGGGGTTAGCAGCGGTGCATTTCACTCAATTTAATTAGTTTGTCGACCTGACAATTTTCTCTTGGATGAGCCGAAAGCACGCAGAATGTTAGTTAGGTTTTGTCTTTGACTGCCGTCACCTGATAGGCTTATTTTTTGGGTTTGTTTTGTCTGTCATGTCAAAGCCCAAGCATTTACATCAGCTCTGTGCATTGTTTTTACAAAACAGCTAAACTTAGGTTTCATTCATTTCTACTGTTTTCTCCCCAGGAGGTTCTTATGCACAACTTAATCTCCTGTTGCTAGCTGGCCTGGTGACTTTATTTATCTTGCGGTTAAGCCTTTCTAACCTATTTCCTTCACCTCTATCACATTTTCTTTGTCCCCATTCCTGCCTGTTTACTCTTGGTATGTCTGCAGGGTTTAGACCCATATAGCTCAGCATTATTTATAGTTTGTTAGCTTCAATTTCTCCTCTCTTTATATTTTGGTTTGGTCCATTTTCAGGGATTGGGACCTGTGAACAATGACAATAAAGCTTTATGTTCCAATAGACCAAATGTGTCATTTTCTTCCCCCCCTTTCATTTGCAAATAACATATCAACGTATGAAGTAAATGATTCCAAAATTGTCTACAACAAACAGATTAAGGAGACTGAGAAGGAGCAGAAGAAGAGAAGTAAATGAGAGCTGCAGCCGCCCCTCGTGGGAGGTTTCTGCGTCAGCCAGTCAATTAAATTCAGTTGTCTTTGTCTTCTCTCGTAGGTTGTAAAAGCATCGATATTTGTCGAAGCTGCACTTAACTCAGTTTGCTGTACATTAAATTTTGTGCAAAATGCAAGGAGCAAATCATTTCCAGCTTGTTTCATAATTAGAGTAGTTTCATGCAATGACTTCTTGACTGGCAGGTGGAAAATTGTTTTCTGTATAACACAAGTCTTGAGACAACACTGTAAGAAAAGGATCATAAAGGCAACAGCACACATTTGTGACATCAGCCTTGTAGGTGGAGAAGAACTCCTGATCCCAAAGGAACGGAAAGAATAGGAACAATACATGGATTTGAAATGGTTTTAATTTTCAGCTTTGGCTTTTAGACTGGTGAATCTAATGAATGATACACATCCTTCAACATATCACATAGAATAAGGCATAGTCGTGAAGGGGATTGTAAATTATTATACATGACTTTCTCAATGTTAATTAATAATTTATTAATGGGTTGTTTACTGTAACTTTATATTCTATTGCGGAAATGTAAAGAGTTAATGAATAACTTAGTAAATATTAATACAGTCAGTAATAACAATTGTGAAGTGGAATCAAAAGAAAATAGATCATGCTATGAGCCTTGGGATTCAGTTTTCCTAATGAAGCAGTTTATAGAAGCATTCGTGTCATTTCTGTACATGAGAAGAATGTTTCACTGAATATAAAAACAAAGCAACCATGCCACTGCGAAGGAGACGATAAAGACAGAGAGACAGAAAGGGAGACTGGGTGGGGGAGAGGAATGAAGCTAGTCAGCCTCTGCTGGCAGTGATAAAGGGTAATGAGTTATAGCATTCACAGGTACACAGTGCTCACAGCTCCATCAGCTCTGTATGATTCGTGACAGACTATAGCAGACTGATCTCACTCCAAGATCTCAATTCCTTGGACACCGGAGTGGCAATAGCTTTGCTTGATGTGCGCCTATGTGTGTTGCCGTGTGTGTCTCTGCACGAGATGCCACACCCTCAGGATTTGCATCTGCTCTTTTTGGGGGCTCTATGAGGACTCATTAGTCTGGCCAAGTGAAGGGCAGAAGAACTGATTGGTCAGCGAGCGAAAGAGAGAAAGAGAGCGAGAGAGAGAGAGAGACAGAGAGAGAGGGAAAGATAGAAAGAGAGAAAGAGATACCACAGAGGGAAAGTGGCGGCACCTCACATCACCTTCTCTGAACAAGGCAGGAAGCCTCAGCTAATAAATTGGACTGTCCCTTGCTAATGAATTGAGTCCAGAGATGGGCAAAAGGAAATGAAGGGAGTAGGGGGATGTCAGACTACATGAACGATGAAGTAGCTCATATCAGGGCCTATATTACAGACGCCTATTAGTTCTCCTGTCTCTGCTGGCAATGGGCGTAATGAGGCAGTCTCCAAAGACCAAATTGATGCCTGCTCTGTCTCAAACTCCAAGGATGAAGAGAAAGCTTATTGTAGAGTTGTACAATAGGCTGTTGTAACCAGCAAAGTCTCTTTTGCTCTTACACTGTTGTATAAGACATGACTCAGGCTTTTATCTTAAGACCACTATGAGGATTTAATTTCATTCTACATCTGAGTTTGTTTGCTACAGTACTATTCAAATTCAGATTCAGAACAGCTATCCCTCCCTTGTCCATCACAATGCTGTCTCCCTGTAGTTTTCCTTTTCATGGTCCTTATTGGTGTTCAAAGGTCTAGATGATAACCATCTGCACATTAGCGACACTCTGGACAGAAAATCAGAATTTGCAACTGCAGTCTTTTGCACTACTGATGACAGACAACAAACAAGTGTGAGCTGCGTGGTTCTTGCAGATTTATTGGATCATTTACTTGGATCAGGAAATGCATGCAGACTAGTAACATCATTTCTGTTAATTATAAAGAAAAAATTATATTCTTTAATGAACAGTATTACAACTTTGCATCTGCTCTATCCAGTGCACTATTGATTAGAATATGCATTTCTGAAGGGTTTTAATATAAGCTAAACACTTGGGTACATCTTGTAGGAGTTAATTACAAAACTGGTAAAAATTAAAAGCTAATATCTTATTTAGAAATAGTTGTTACATAGGCGATTTAATGTATGCCTGGGTCATTTACTTTTTATGTAATATTATTAAAATGATCTAGGGGTGATTGTGGTAATCAAGTCTGGGTTTAATATTTCTAAAAAAACTTTCTGCTGACATTAATATTTGCATTGAAATAACCTTTTAAGGTTTAAAAAATCAAACTCTCATTTTATGAAAATCAAAGGTAAGGTCTCTTTGGTTATTATCCTAATAAATACCTTTATTCATAGGATCAATTCGCAAAACCTTCAATATTTTTGTTGTATTTTTTACTGTGCTCTGCAATAGTATAGTTAATTTGACTTTTTTCTACATTGCATCCCCTTACCCTTATCATTCCTGACATACACTGTGGGCGACAATCGGAGAAGAGTAATCATGGACAAAACCCCTCATTAAAGAAAAGGCTTCTTCCTGAGATGACAGGGACAGTGAGGGAGACGGCTGACCTTATTAACCAAGCCTGGTAGGTTAACACAGTGTCATGCCATCATTTAGATCATTCTTTCCCAGCTTCTCTTAGCAGTGACAGACTCGCCAGGTAATTACTACCTCGTGTCACGTCCTCTCTGCGCTCACTGTATGAAGACCCTATAGCGCTTAAGTGTTCTAATTTTACCCATCAAATAGGATTGTTGTTTTTTTCTTTTCTTTTTTTGTACTCGCCTAATTAGGTAAAGACATGTTTGATCTTGTACGGCCTGCAGTCCTCCTCACTTCTCCTCAGAGAAGAGAAGATTTTAAACTTTTTCAATAAAACCCATCTCAAGGGCTGCCTTTTGGAAAAAAGCGAAAAGTGATCTTGCTTAGTTTGGGATGTTACTGAGGCAAGGCAACAGTCACACAGACGCAGGGAAAAGCCACGGCAGTGGAGCAGTTTCCAGGTATCTAGTTGTCAGCTTTTCGAATCCAAAAGAGATACTGATTTATTAAACAGAATGAGCCCGATAAGCCTGTCCAACAGCCTCACCTCTGAGGCAATTAAGGTTATATCCCACCTCTATGTGATGCGTTGGTGTCCACAGATAGGAAGTAAGCCAGATATGAGCGTATGTTCAGGAGTGCCCCTCGGGGTAAAGCTTTTCAGGCTAGAATGAAGCATAGACGATCCCAAAATGTACACCACCAATTATTATCGATCGTGCCAACTAAACCAGTTCCCAAAACCCAGTCTTCTCTATAATTGCAATGGCTGGTCGGTGTAATAAATAAGGACAAATAATAGGACAAAGAAGAAAGTCTGACACATTTTAAAAGTATATCTTAATATAAACATTTTATTCAGTGCATTTTCGTGTATACAACAAATAATAAACAACTGGAAGTTATCAGACAGCCACGATGTCTGCCTGTATATGTTGTTTTATCAGATTTAGCCTGGTAGTTTGGAACACATGATCCAACATGGGTTAATACACATAGCCTACTTCATGCAGCTCTAGACCAGAATTTCCCTGCCTTCTCCCATGCAACAGATAGGTTCACCTAATACAAACCACCTCCGGAGGAAACCAAGAAAAGAAAGCCTCCCAGAAGCATGTACCAGAAAGAAGTTATGTAGCTGAAGGGAAGAGTACATAGCCCACAAAAGGGGTCCTTTTTGTACATAATTGTGTTTGTACATGCCCTGTGCAAGAAAGGGAAGATATTCATTTTTGTATGTTGGTTTTTTCTTTTTTTTCACTTTTACAAATATGACGTGTCCTATAAAATATTAAGCCACCTAAAAGTCCACAGTATTGTTTTTTAAATATAGAAAATATTGTCACCACAATAAGTTACTCAAACACATAACAAGCATCCTGGGAAAGGGCTTGCACCATATTCCTACGGTGAACTGTATCAGTCAATAGAAGTCGACAAAAAAGGATGGCGGGGGGGTCCAAGTATGACACAAGCACAGAGGGAAGAAACAGATCACGACGACAAGAGACAGAGACATTGTGAACACAGTGGTAACAGAAGGGAATGGGGACAGAGAGTAATCATTTCATACCTCGGTCATTGAGCATATCAGCAAAAAGCACAACATCAAGCACGCTGCCAACTCCAAGTGTTTAAAATCACTTCCTTTATCCATTGTTCCTTTTTCCCCACAAAATCGTTGCTTTCTTTCATCAAAAATGTACAATGAGAAAAAAATTCCAGCTTTGCCTTTATACTGGCTTGGTTTTCAGCGGCTTAAAGGGACACTCTTTCGTTCTGTCTTTGGTTTGCTGGAACCCCTTTCAATGATAAAACAGCAACAAAAATACAAATACTGAACAATGGCAAGGGAAGAGAACAAGAGGGGACACAAACAAAACCAGTTATCAAATAAAAAGCTCTCTGCTAATTCAGAAAATTAGCACAAAAAAAAAAACATAACAAGGTGCAGCTGTGGCATCTCTGAAAAGAAAAAAAAAACTGCAAGAGAGTCACACTGCCCCTTTATATTTCAGGTCAGCTGAACATAGGCTTCATTTTCCCATGCTAGAGAGCTCAGTCTCTGAGCGTGTGCACTAGGACGCAGGAGAGCTACTGTCTGGCTGGCCACAGTCCCAGCAGCTCTAGGCTGTGCCACACCAGGGAGTTTATAGGCTTTGTATTCACAGAAGCATGGATGAGACAGAGATCAGGGCTCATACTGTACCACTGCAGCCTTGTAGACCAGCACCATTACTGGCTGCCCCGAACGCCTACATGTCTAACTTCCTGTCCCTGTCTGACAGATGCACGAGTGCTTGGTGTCTACATGACCTAAGAAAAGTTATTGTCCACAGGAAATTAAGAAAAATAAAATAAAATATAGATGAGCTAACTGGTATGTGACCATCACCAAAAGAGAGTGATCAAGGTAATAAATAAATCTCAAGCCCAAAACAAAATGTTTAATTTGTATTCAAGTCCAGAATGGTTTACGTGCTGTTCAGTTTCTTACTTTTGATGCTGTTTTGAGATGGAAACATCGGTTGACCGGGATGGCGCATAACTGTTTTTAAGTGATGATGTCTGACTGTTTGTGTGTGGTTTGTTGTCGTAGCTAGTCCTGAACCGCTGATCGGTGAGAGAAGTCTGCTTGGATTCACGCTCTGCTGGAGGTAAGGTTTCGTGGTTCGGCCACAGGCCTGGATTCGGCTACTGGGCTACGTCGACTCGTTCTGACTCACAGCTTTGCCTCCGTTGAGCACAGCCGAGGCACTCCGACTCTTGGTGGGCGTGCCGCTGCCGGAGCGGGAGAACTCTGTCAAGTCATGGAGGGATGGCTCTCTGTACATTGCCACTGTGGAAACACAAGACAAGTGTGAATCAGGTCAGACAATGTGACTTTTTTATTTTTATTTCTTTATTTTTACATTCTACAAACAACAACAGGAAACAAGAACTGTGATTTATAGTATCTAATGTTTTTTCATTTAATAAGGTGTTTAGTGGCACTCTGTTTTGGTTATTAGAACAGGTCCTGTGATAGTCTAAAGAGATTTTAATTATAGTTCCCTGTAACTGCTGAATTAAGAGATCATAGCAGACCAGGTTGGTGCTGATGTTAAAAAAAAAAAAAAAATCCTACATTCACAGCATGGCATTATAAATTCAGGGGTTGCTAGTGCTTTAGCTTTGCTATGTATGCAGCATTGGTCCAATCTGCATCTCAGCCTTCGCTTTTCAGAAGAAATATCAGTAATCTGATGTTCACAGTCTTTGGTTTCAGGATTTTGTCAACATCCTTCTGCCTAGAAGGCTATTTGATGTTCATTCCTGAGGGAGTCTGGGGCTGAAACAGCAAACACAGTCCTTCAGACACTTCACTTAGCCCAGCATTTTTTTGTTACAGCAGCAATTCAGAGACTTTCCTTGTGTATACATGTCAATCAATGGGAGGGTTTCCTTGGGAAATTGCTGATGATTGGAGCCAGACTTATTGTATGATTATAGAGGTGGGCAACTGATCTCAGGATTACGATATCACCTCCACCAGAAACACCACCGTTGCTATCTATTCTTAAACAAAACTCCCCAGTAACAACCATCCATCTAGTCATTTTTCACAGTCCTCCACACAAATCTCACCCCGGTTCAGTGACAGACGCCACTTGACAGACTACACACTTTCCTGATAAAAGCAACTCTTTGTGTCTTGCATCAAGACTTCAGGGAAGAATTTTAAGAGGATTTTCCTGTTTGGGTTTGAACGACGTGAGTCTTCCAGAGGAAGACAGAATGAGAGGCTGTGGGCTGAGACTCACAGACTGGAACCAGAAGAGTAGTGAGTAATGGCTGGAGGAGATGCCGCTGCCAGGGAAGAGACAGCTTTTTAATTGGTGCCCTGTAACACCACTACCTCTGAATCTTTATGAGCTGCTGGAACAAATTCTCCTTTATTTTCTTTTCCTTACTCTCTTTCCCTCACAAAGCTCTTTCCAAACCACTAGCTACATCTGGAATTTAAATTATGTAAAAGATTTAGTAAATAGTGTGCAGCACTAAATAATTCAAAGGTTGTGCAATTTGGGGAAAGGTTTACATATTTGGGTATTACAACTAAAGTATCTATTCAATTCATCTTTCTCATTTTGGATTTGCTGTCAGACCTCAAAAATAATATATTTCTGCTTTTAGATAAAATACATAAAAAGCAGTTGAGGGTCAATGGTTTTTGGTATCTGTTAGAGTTACTGTCTCATTTATCTTCATTATCTATATCTATCATTGTTATTCTCTCTCTCTCTTTTTCAGTATTTCTCTCTCAGCATAAAGCGAGGCAATCGCTCTCTGGCTATTGCTCTTAACTGTGGTTGAGCCCCCCTGGATGGCGTGTTAAATGAAAGTGAAAAGCTATTATAGTGATCTCAGACAGCAGACATGGATTCTTGATTAGATGCTGGCTGGAGGCGCTCCACCAGGGGCAGCATCACATTGACAAATACAAGAAATTAAGAATTTAACTCCAAACTGGAATATCCAGCAGTGGAATCAATGCTGAATATCTGAATGACACACCTCATATATTACTAAGATAGTCTTCACATTGATGTATTACATCTACACCTTTTACTGTCTTTGGTGTGAAGAGGATGTATCTGGCCAGGAATATTTCATCTTTTGATAGAAGTCTCGTGGCTTGATCTCCATTTGAAATTAAAAAGATTACAATGATTTACATTGGCCCTCTCTACAGAGGGTAGAGAAAATACATAAGAAACTCAAAGAAGTACAGTGTATGAATGAAAACATCCATTCTATACAGTAAATTAAAGTAAAACTGCAGCAACTCACTTGAAGTAATCAAAATATACACTGATAAGAAAAAGCGCCTATACCCAAAACTTCAAACTTCAAACTTCATTTAAATTTTTACCCAGTTCACCTAATCCGGTATCACTGTATGATAAAATACTGTATCTGATACTTCATAAAACCAAATGGCTAGACTAGGTTTACGACCTAGTTAGACACCAGTAATAACTCAGCAGTACTAGTAGGAATGTTAATGTGCGCACACACAAAAGATTGTAATGAAACTGTAAAAGATCAATCAACAATCTAAAAAATGGCCTCTTTTTGTCATTGTTTGACTATTTTACGCAGCAAGCCTTTCATTTCTTACTGAGAGAAAAAAAAAAATCTCTTCTTTTATCCCACTGAAGTGAAAGCAGACTCTCTGTCTCTCCTCACTGTTGACAGGTAAATCTGTGTCTTGTTGAAGATTAAAAAGACTGTGGTCTTTTCTGCAGGGAGAACAGAACCATTTTTCCATCTCTCCACCCTTTTCACTCTGTTCTCTACAGACATACTACCACACACATCGTTTGAATGGGAGGGGTTCTCTGTGACTTTACTGTAAAGAAAATTAAGTCCTGAGTGCTATTATTCAAAGCATTTAAACATACTGTTCTTGCTGCTTCTGGTCTGGCTCGGCCTCATTCTGCACAGTGTCGGCAGCGGAGTGTGACCAGCTAGGGGAATCCACTGAATAGGTCCCTGCCAGTATCTCTAAGGAGACTCCTAAATAGCAGAGTCATGTAGAAAGCTGCTCATTTAGTCTTTAGTAAAAGAATATCTACATGGACTGAAAGTATAAAGAAAATGGGGACATTTAAGTGGAAAAAAGCTAGTGGTTTTCAGGGAAGGTCCTTCATTGTGAAAGTAACCCCTTCGCCAGCAAGAAAAGTGACATTGCTGAAAAATCAAGAAACTTTCTCAACAGATTTTGTAGCTACAGCAACTTTATCCCTGATGCTGAGCACTGCACTCCTCTCAAGTTGCCAGCATTCTCCGTCAGATCTGCTTGTTGGCTGGTCAGATAGCTTTGCAACCCCCCCTAACTTTTTATAATCGACAATCTGACAGCCACATCCACGTCACACTGTGATTGGTCAGCTGTGCGGCGGTGAAAAAGGTGCCAGAATGTGAACTTCTCACTCTAGCTGTCTTTTTTTTTCATTCTTGACACAATTATTTCTCACTTTTCATGTGAAGGACTGAATGAAACACTATGAATGCCTTCAAGAAGAGACAATACTGATATTGTGTCCCCGTCCCCGATGGCTAGCTTTTCACTCCGCCTTTGAGGGTAGCTGTTTGGAACAACTATAAATACTTGATTTCCCACGTGGTTGGACAACACATTGTACGAACTACCTCTGATTGAGCATAACCTGACCTTTAATGTTTAATAACAGTAAAATGTGAAAGAGGATCGGGGCAAGCTTACCCTTTAGAGGTTTGGGAAGGAAGTGGGCTGCTGGCTTGTTCTTCTTAACATGGTTCCCCTTCATGATTTCTCCTTCCTTGTTCAGACCGAGGTACCAGCCCCTGCCCGACTGTTGCTGCCGGTATATCATGGAGGAGTATGTCACATAATAGTTCTCAAACACTGACTCCTTGAATTTGCACTCTGGTGTGAAGTGTTCCTGGGGGAAAAAAGAAGAAGCAGATACAGTGTATAGTGGTTGTTGGACAGTAATTCACAAGATCTCATGAGTCTCTGACATCCTGTTATGAAGAGAAGAAGCTGAAATGCAATAGTTCATTACTTGAGAGTGCAACTTAATAACAGTACATTGTGCTGCATGTCCAACACACACTCGGCCACGAAAACAGCGAAGGAGCTACCTCAAAGCTTAAGCCCCTGCTTCAAGATT
The DNA here is from genome assembly GCF_016859285.1 of Xiphias gladius. Classification (NCBI taxonomy): domain Eukaryota; kingdom Metazoa; phylum Chordata; class Actinopteri; order Istiophoriformes; family Xiphiidae; genus Xiphias; species Xiphias gladius. The sequence goes on from NC_053422.1 coordinate 12,133,946, forward strand.
TTTGTCTCTTGAGAATTTTCTAAATCTATTCCTACCATGTACTGTAGTGAATAATGTAGAACTTTATGGCATAGATAACAATGATATGACAGCTACAGAGGAGCATTAATAAAACATACAGGCGAGATTAAGAGTATATTCTCATTTTGCTTCTAGCTGTTAATTATGTATGGCCAATTCATTATCTTTTAGAGTATTGTGCGCTGTATTTATGATTTGGTTGGACATGGTAATTTATTAGGGCCAGTGAACTTATTATACTATGCATTGTAGTACTGGCCTTCTAACAAAAAATATTGAAATGCTTTCACAAAGTGGCATTAATACTGTTGGTTTATATGCAATCTGTGTGCACTTTGGTAGTGCATGCAAAGTATGGTCTTCCTCACCTATCTTTGTATGTTATTATGGTACTGCCTTATTTCTTTCACTAATGAACTAGCTGTGGGAAGACTCCTTAGAGATGTCCCTTGCTGTTCATTTTCCAGACTCCATACTGTGAGTTCACTCCTACTTTCTGTTTGTTTAAGAATCCATTGCTTATACAGGATTTGGCCATTAATTCTACAACATTGTGGCTGAGGTTTACTTCCCGCAAGGCAAGGTTTTGTGTGTGTGCATGGGCATATGTGTATATGTGTGAATGCTTAGTTGTATGAGTGTGTCTTTTTTTTTTCAATTTGTAGAGTTGCTTGGGCAGTCAGTCTACAAAACAGCCTAATTTCCCCGTTAGACAAATCGAGGGACAGTGCATGAGGGAAAGGCAACTAAAGTTAAGCTAGTAATCAGTGACTTGTTTTTGCTATGCTTTTAAATTTTCTTCTTAGGACACTGTCTGCAAGTGAAAATACATATAGTATATGCAAACACCACTGTAACACACAGTTACACACAGTTTGAATAACCAGTGGGTCTAACTCACAATGGGTAATACAAAGTGAGCTCTTTTAGAAAGAGAAGGATGGATGCCTCTTTCCGGCTGAAACAGGTCTATCCAGGATCAGTCCTATCCCTATTGACAAGACTACATCAAAACCTAGCATATGGCTGAACCGTGTACGGTCAATGTGCGAAAATGAGGACGTAGTTGAAAACTGTTGTGGAACAACTGTAAACAACTACTTAAGACGGAAAGTAGCTAAAGCCTGCTGGAAAAGTCGTTAAATGTTGCTAGATGACGTGATACACTAATTAGTATATTCATGACCTCGTCATTGCATCATATTTGGATGTCAGCCGGTTTCAGCCCTTTATCTGTTTGTTTCTCTCCTATTCTCTGTGCTTGCATATACAGTAATTTAACACAGCCGAATTCCCAATAAAGCTGTTTTCATTTACATGTTTTTCTGTTTCTGTTGTCAGACATCCGAACAAGTGTGAAATAGTGACTGAAACGTGGCCCATTAAGACTAAATTTTAACCAGCAGTCACCTACAAGCCATTTTTAAACTCTTGCTCTCCAGTGCTTATATCTTGATTTTATAGTCTTGATTTTAAAGTCACAAAGCACATAAGTTAAAGACAACGGCTGTGCTGTGCTTATATATTTACTTGTAAAATGATCACTCGGAGGGAAATTTAGAAGCTCATTCAGGTCTCTGCAGCTGCCGTGTGGTCAATTAAATGAGACACATAGCTGTGTCTGCGGAGGGAAAGCCCGACCTTGCACCCACGGGGTAATACCCGCAACTCTCTTCAATGGAAAATAGCTAAGGTTCGGCCAAAAAGTCGCTAGATTTGTCGTTTTTGTGAAAAGAAAGTCGCTAAAGTGGTCTGAAAAGTCGGTAAATCTAGTGACAAAGGCACAAAGTTGGCAACACTGCCTGTAAACGCCCGCCTGATGACATAATAGAAAATTGTTCGTGCCAATTCATTTTGAGAGAGCAACAGCCAATGGGGAAACTCCAACACTCAGCTGGTTGACTAATGGTGTAACTTCGTCAGTCATTCAGTCAGTCAGAAACAGACATTAGCATTTTTAGGGTATGCCCAGCTGTTGCAGTTCAGCCAAAAAACACATCATTTTGGTGGATGTCAATGATGAGAGTGATGATGTGTCCTCAAGGCCGAAGACACCCTGTGAGATCATGACAAACAACATGACGGAGAGTCCTCTAATAACAGCCTCTCTCTTTTTTTAAGAGTTCAACAGCATCATTCTTCAGGTGCAGCTCTAATGGGACTTCAAAAGACTGAATGAGGTTCATGTCTGGTGATGATGTGCTTTGGTCTGCTATTGAAGCTTTTTTGTACAATGCAGCTAAAACATGCAAAAGGTATGTAATATAAAAGCAGTCAACTGTAATGGGTCAGAAAATGTTTGCTTGTTTAACTTGTTAAAAGAGCAACCTAGTATACTACCATTTTGTATTATGCCTTTTGATCACACCTAGCCACCGAGCCCATTAAAGACACAAAACCCAGTCCTACCAACAGGAACAGACAACTATCATTCGTCATCCACTCTCACTGATCTAGCCTTCACAGACCACACCAGACAAAAATCTCTGACAGAAACAAAGCTAAAGTCACAGGAAGCTTGTGACGTATCACCTCGATGGGATACATCCTGTTGGCTCAGCCTTAGTTCTCAGTTAAGCTGCAACATCACAGGGGTACCAAACACTCCATTTGAATAAATGTTAAGCCCACCAGGAGGGCTGGAGAACCAGCTGGGATCTGTAACAGTTCAGTAAGAAATTAGTCTCCCAAACAGTTCTTAATTCGGACAAGAGAGTTTTTAAACTGTAAAGACAAATAAAACTGAGGGAATAGCCAAGTAAAATGAGAAAATGTACTTTTCACCACTGTAAAGGTTTAGGTTCAGGGTTAGGGTAAAGATTTTTTAACATTACCAAGCAGCAATGATGTACTGTCTACATCAACAATAATATGTGAAGAAATAAAAAAGCAAAACAAAAACAAAAAAACATCAGCTCTAGTTTGACTCAGGCCACACAACTGAAGTCTCTAACAGTGTTCTTGGTTTTCAGTAGTTGAGGTTCTGAGCTGATGCCACAGACATCAATATCTGTTAGAGGCCATGTTTGCACTTAGTGTTGCCTTTCATCTTAGTCCTAGATAAGTTGGGGATCTATAGTTCATTGCTTGTGTGTCTTGGCTGTGTCTTCAAGTTGCTGCTTGGTGGCCTAAAGGACAGGTTCGAGGTTTTCCAAGTCTATAGTGAAACAATACTTGTTCAAAAAACAATACTTGATGTGATTGTACGGTTTACTTGTTTGCATATGTTAATTTAAAACGTTACTGTATTGGTTGCTGCAATTGTTCCCTCTGTCCATACAGGCCGCAGAGAGATCCCTTCCTAAAGCCCTTCCAGTGTAAACAAGTGGCGGACAAAATCCACAGTCCTTACTCTAAAGCAAAATGCTTTCCTAAGTTCAGCTAAAGCTGTCTGAGTAAACCAACTTGAGTGGGTATCTTTCCCGATGGTGACTACCTTTCAGTACAAAATTCGACAATCAAGACAAACATTACATTTTTAACCTTACTAGGTCTAAAATGACCTCAATTGTCAATATGTTGTCTCTTCTGCACAACACCAGTTTATTTTAATGTGTAATGAACATTTAAGCCTCAAAGGAAGTCAATTCGAGCTTAAGATCTGTAGCCTTGATTGTGTAGGTATTGGTATAGGACCTATTTAAGAGGTTATGCAAATCCTTAAGCCAAATGATGTAGCTGTATAAATTCATTATTTAAAGTTTTCTGCTTTTAACCACTAGACTTTGGAGGGAATTCAAGACATTTTCCATGATAGACAGCAGTTTGCGCAGCATCCTGCTCTCCAAATTGTTAGCACCTCCAGAGTAGTTCCAGCAGAGACCCAGTTTTTTCTATCAGAGAATTCAGTTTATTTCATCGCCAGCTCTGATGCTTCTGCGTCAGCAGATTGCAACAATATGTAGTCACAGCAGAGTGGTAAATAATATGCAACCTCTTGCTGCATATATTAAAAGAACTAACCTTCCTTAAAAAATAAAGACCTCCCCTCCGATAGGCATCTTCGCATTGTCCTTCCAGTCTAGTAAGTTGTCAACGTAGACTTCTAAGATATTTATATCCCTCAAATAATGGCATTATTGAAAGAAAGTGAGCAAGTTTAACCATAGCCTGTCATGTCTTTAGTGGTAAACTACCGTATAACAGCGTTCTTTAAGTATTAGACTGCTAATCTAGCCTTTTTATGTATATAACAGTATATTTGTGCAATCATAAAGAACACAAAGACTACAAATGTAAGCAGGACCAAGGATTTAAATTTTTCTAATGTGCTATTTTTTACTTCTTTGGCCACACATTCAACTGTGTTGGGTCGAAGCTTCTGACTGCACCATTAAAGGTATTTTAGATTTTCTCCCTTCTATCCTCTCTACTTAAGTCATATTTTGTTTAAAATATTTTTTATTCCTTTGCTTTCTCGATCCTTCTTGCACATCGTTATTTTATGGACTGTTCACCACCCTCAATACCTCAATGTCATCTTTCTTTCTTACTGTCTGACTCTTTTGTTCAGCCCGATTAGCAACAGCAATCTTATAAAGGCCTGGCAGCAGCCATCTCAGTTATGCACGAGCAGCAATTGGAAGCTACACAACTGCTGCTCAGTTGTCAAGCCAGCTTTGGAGCCAGGAGTTTTGTTCTACCTCTAATAATGAGCTTATGTGGATTTGGCTGGTTACACTCGCCCTGGAGAAGTATAAGAGTCTATTGATAAACAGACGCATACAGATAGATACAGGCACATTTAGAGCCAAGATGGAGGAGAGGCTGCTGGCGGATACTGCCGTATTGGAGTTAGTCTATGGACCGAGGCTCGCTCAGACTGACACAAGGAGGGGCCAAAATGGCGGGGATCCCCATTTCTATTCTAAAAGGACAGTGATAGACAGAAACATTCAGATTCTCTTGAATGGGCTCCAGTAGCATATTCTTCAGTCAATAGCATATCTATTGTTCACTGAAACCAATCTCCCAGGGAAAAAATCTCACATCACTTTAATCATGACTCCAGTGCCAGATGGAGCAAGGGGAAATCACTTTAGAAATAAAAAGGACACTATCTGCATAGAAAAAAATATCAGCCTTGTCATCTCCCTCCCCCCATTTCTCTATGGTGGTTTGGCTAAATGGACTTTTAATGATCCCATTAAACTACATGGGCTTTTCCTTGAAATATGCAACTATGACACGTCCTTATCCAAATGATCTACAGCTGGCAGCCTCACTTACACAATGTCCAGGCAAGCGTTTTTGTAAAAAAAAAAAAAATATTACAACATTATCTTACTGTTCATAATGCTGTTAGAGGCTATGCCCCTTTCATATAAAACCAAGAACCAATTAGGCTAAAGGAAAATGAGAGGAAGGCTCTAGTGTGTTCAGTGCGATAAAGATTTCAATGAGCTGCATGCATACCCTGTTGTATGAGTCTGTCAGCTCCTCCTATTTCTGTAGCTATGAAAATTTGTAGTTATGCTGCTGGGAGCTCTATGATACATTTCTACAAATTTTATTGGAAAAGAACCGGCAAAATTCACAGTCCATCTCATTCATTCCTCTTTTCTAAAGCATCAGTGTGGGGGTTGAGCAATGATTTCATTTAACTTTATAGACTTCTATGTTTTCGAATGCTTCACATAACCTAATACAGTAACAACGGTGACATGTACTTTTACCTCTGCCTGCCTATTATTTACATATCAGTTGTAGGGTTTGTTGTTGTTTGTATGCATGGTGCCTTACATATACTGTATGTGCGTATGGGGCGGGGGTTTTTTTCATCCTCATGCTGGGCCAGTGATTCTAGAAATTTATTTTAAATTCCACTGTATTGTCTTTATCAAAATGAAAACTATATTCAGAGCTTCTGTACTTCATTTTATTAAGTTTAGTATTTTGAAAGTATGAGCAAAACTCAACAAAAATACGATAACAATTAACAGGACATCATGATTTATCTTTTATGAATCACAGCTTTAGATTTAACTGAGTTAAAAGCAAAAAAATAAACAGTTTGCTGAAGAAATCCTTCTTTCCTTGCTTCTCATCATCCCTCCGCTGTAGTGACAGGCATGCAAATCTCTTTTCAGTGCAGTGTATGTTCACTGTACATGTAAACAAGCTTGTACATTTGTATAAAAAACACCTTGACTGTCAGTGTCTCACCTCCAAATAATGTCCATTCTTGCATCCAGAAATGTCTTATGCATAAATTCATTCATTTCTTGTCTTTCTAAATGAAGGGAATTTTATCTCTTGGGCAAAGATCAAGGAGAGGCAGAGAACAGTTTGATGTTTTACAGCGATGGGGAATCCCTGCTGAAGTTATAGCAGTGTTGTCTGAGCTCTTTACAATCCAATAGCTGCCTATAGGGAAGAGACATGTGTTGAGCTTAATGTACTCAAGGATGTTTCTCTGTCATCTGTAATATCCTTGAATGTAAAATGCACAAACACACACTGCCCGTCTGCAAAACCTAGTGTACTCTATCACACAATTACACATTTCAACAGTTATAAGGGTAACTATAAAATGAATATTCCATTAGCAAGGCGGCCATGTCAACAAAACACTATCAATTATGGTGCACTCTCAAACAGCATATTGTTGCCTTCTGGGGAGTAATTACAGCTGAATAATGTTTCCTGATCCAATCATCAGGAGGAGAAATACGAGCATAATAGATCTGATCTTGTCTGTAAATGTATTGGCCGTATTTTTCACATGACAAGCCAAATCAATGCTGCACATTGCCCCAGGTGTATTCAGCTGCCATATTGAAACTTAAAAAACACTAATTATGCCAATTGAATCAGGGCTGAGTGCTGTTCTAGTTTCCTTGCAGCCACATCAATGCTTGTGAGACTCACAAAAGCTAACGCTATGGCTGGGGAGTGAAGACAAATCTTGCTAAATCTGGCTTTTCAGTATCCCAGTCTTTTCAGTAGGGTGGAAGTGGATTAAAAAGCATGTTTTTTTTTTAGCTAAAGTTAAAGTACACTCATGTTCATTTGTTTGAGGATAAATTGGAGAGCTTTAAGCTAGTGGAAAAGACCATCATAAATACCAAAAACAAATAGAAACACCCACACTCAAGCCAGGAGCACGCACACACACACACACACACACACACACACACACACACACACACACACACACACACACACACACACACACACACACACACACACACACAACACAAACTAGTGAATGGCATAGCTCAATGGAGTGAAACCTTAGAGGCATCTTGCTTGCTAAATGGTTGAAAAGGTATGTCACATTCACCTAGCAGCCTTTTTTTATTTGTACTTCATTGTCACCATTTTTTTGTCTTCTTCTGTGCATTATCCAGATGACTTTTCTTTTCATTTTAGTCCTTTAAATGGCACTCAATGCATATCCAGAGTGCCTGTATAAATAAGTGAGGATGTGATGGGTTCAGTGTTTTGTGAAGGAATTCCACAGGATGCATCACCATCGCAGGGAATTAACTGTGGCGTGGTGTCTTTGGTACAAAGAGCTTGTAAACCTCAATGCTAGCCTGATAAATATTTCCACCCAAGAGCTCTGAACTCTTCATTTTAAACACACTCACACAGAGCTGTCTAGACGAGACTCGACTGGAGCCTCAGTTACTCACGCTAATTCAAATATGACCCACCAGGAAATTAATAACACCACTTCAAAGGCACTTCGTGAGATATGTGGACACCAGTTAGATCAGGATCTAAAAATATAACCACAGATCTGAAAACATATCCAGAAAGTGCAAATTAATATTTTTTTCAGACTCAGTAGAAATATCCACTGCATTGCTACAAATAAATATAATTGTTTTGGGTCGGTAACTGTATGCTCCACAATTTATGAAAAAGTAGAGGGGCAAAGAGGATAGTAAAGTAAAATACATATTAATTGCTTCTTCCTCTCCCACACATTGACGCTGATGGATGAATATATTTTCACTGGTGCATTCTGCATCACCCACACATGTGCACTCTTTTTTTCACTCCTCATTTTTCTCACTCTCCTACTTTTTTTGTTGGTGTATGTTCTCTGCTCTTATATGTCGAACATATAGCTATGTCCAAACAGATGCACATACACCAGATGCATAATGTAGGGCAACTCAGTCTATGCTCTAAAAACCACTCAAATTAATGCCAGTAAAGAAATATATATAACAATAGTTTAAATCTAAACATACATAGAAAATGTATACTTTAGTGTGCATTAGAATTTGTGTCAAAAATCATGCATGTACATCATCTGAATCCCATTTATTATAAGACAATAATTCCCTCACCATTCATTCACATTTCTATTCATGCTTGTACTAATGCAGACACATATAGAATAATGGGAGCAATCCACAACCCAGCAGGAGCACTCCATCCCCTCGCACCCCGAGTACGTCATCTGTTGTCTCCTCAGTGTTGATTGGGAATCTCCCTCTAATGCTGACCTGCTATTGGCTCATTTAATGTGTGGCTTCAAGGCAGCACTTTACCATCGCCGCAATCCCAGCAAGACAGGCACTATTAGGCAGCCAGCAACACATTCTGTTCAATTCCCTCTCTAATTTATCTGAAACAGAAAGCTCTGCAACCCATCCCCCAACTGCATTCCTCCAATGTAACACACTTACAAGATGTACTGTATTTCACATGAAGGCTGTTATTTAAAAAAGCATAGATGATACATTTTATGCAGCAACCAGTATTCTTTCTAGACCGTAGCGTGTATGCTCTTCACCATTTGACTGAAATAAAAAGACACTAATACATCAGGAAAAACATAAAATAGAATAAAATGCAAATTCAGTGCTTGCAAGAAGAGTTTGGTATTGTTTAGATTTTACTGATTGTGGTTCAAATTCTGATTCTGCTCATTGAGTCTAGTTCTTTTTCACTACTGGTTACAATTTTTTTGAGTCCAAGATAATAAACCAAAATGTTTTATAAGTAAAATCTACCTTTATTTTCTGCAAAAAAACGTGTCTCAAATTACTAAGTAGCAATTAAGTATACTTTAGCTACAGTGTACTATAAGTAGCATTTTTGGAGCAGATGTCCGAAGTGCCCCAAAATCAAAGATCAATGCAAAAAACATAAAATAAGAGGGATACAATGTAAGAATGTAAAAAACTAAACAAAGGCAATCTAAACTGGTGCACTGTGAGCTGCTTTTTCATGGTGTCTGTATTGTCAATAGATCTTTTATGTCCCATAGGAGTGAGTTTAAAAGTTGAGAAACCACAACCTCAAATGCATTGGCTCCACCAAGGTAAAAGAACCTCCAATCAGAACTTCGGAGACCATGTAGTGATATAGTGCTTTAAGGGCTTACTAATGTAGGTAGGTGTCTGACCAATGGGAAGCTCTAAATGTGATCACATGGACCTTGAATCAAGATAGGTGTCAGATTAGACTCTTTCAGAGGACCTGGTCAAAAGCTTTGTAGTGGCACTGTAAATCACTAAATGTGTGAATATTCTCTATTTCATCGTGAGATACAATGAGCCAATTTTGAGGTTAAAATTGGATGTAAAATATAACAAGATATCATCTGTATAGCAGAGATAAGATCTAACCACTTATTATCATTGTAAGGTGAAGCATATATAAGGCAAAAAAAATAAAATCCATGATAGAACCTTGGGGCACACCACAAGACAAAGTGGCACATGAAAATGCGCAGTTAACAACAGCTCTGGTTTTCCCAGAGACACCCAAACAGCACCTAAGTCTCACAGTTTAGAATACTATGATCAGCAATGTGTAAAGGTGCACGCAGAATCCCACAGTACCAAGCTAGATTACTCTCTTGTGGCACTGTACATTAAGATGCCATTGTCATGTCTGCGAAGAGCTGTTTCAGTGAAGTGCAAAAGACGGAAGCAAGACTGAAACTCCTCAAGAATATAATGCTCATCTAATGTTATTGTATGTTTCTTGGCATCCACTTGTCCTAAAACCTTAGCAATAAAAAGCAGTTTCGAAGTAGTCCAGCACTTCTACTGCTGCTTCACTGTGTTTGCAGAGCCTTTGCCAGCAGGATCCATTTTTGTTAAATTAATCCTACAGCTTGCTGCATGTGCTTAATTACTGATAGCCAGGCTCATATCATTTAAAATCACTCAGTGGGAGCTGTGGACTGCTGGGGGGCCATGTTAAATACAGCCATGAATGTGTGTGTGTGTGTGTGTGTGTGTGTGGGGGGGGATTTATTTCAATTATTCCCATCAGGCATGCTTAGCAAGGGTAACCCACATGGATTCGTTGTCAAACAGTTGCTAGCACTTATTAAAATGTAATTATAGGCATACCATACAACATTTGTAAAAGGCTGTTGTGATTAGGTTGTCATTCCTTTGGTCTTACAAATACTACATTGAATGAGGTCCTTGTTTTTAACCCTAACTGTTAACTGGAAATTAGATATCATCATCATCATCATCATATTTTCAATTAATGGAAATATTTCGATAGATTTGGTAAGAACATTACATTTCTATGGACAGCAGCTCAAAAGGTTATACTTATTATTAAATGTTGAATGACAGGTAAAACAACACAGTCTAAAGGTTTCTGCAGGCTTTTGTAAACTGCAATTGTTTCTGTGTTCTAGTTGTCAAATAAAACTCACCAGTGTTGTACTGTTGTAATTGCAAAACTATTGGCCTTGTATTTGAAAATAGAAAATTCAGTCCTGGATATGTTAAAAAAAATGTGCCACATATATATCTGAATATATGTAAATGTTAACAGAAGAATCATTAAAGTACTGCTATTGATCCCTTGCAGAAATAACTTCTTCATTCCTCCAATTGGAGGTCAGAGCATAACATGAACAACTGAACAGTTCTCTCAAAACTGATAGGGAATCAGTTAGAGGTTTGCAACACAGCCTGAGCTAGACAGGATCGGACGATATTGATATAGTCGCTCTGGGATTGGTTCACAGGGGGTGCTTGGCTGAAATATAAATACTGTTATTACAATGTATCTGTGATTTGAAGTGATTTGATACAGTTATTGTGTACCTCACACTGGATAATTGCAGTCTTTTACTTTCTACATTTGTTATTAAATAAATATGTTTATTTTGACAGTTTAAATTACAGTTAAATGGCATTGTGTTAGTTGCAGTGCAGTGAGGTCTACTTGACAGGCTGTCAGGTGTTTTATTTATGCTTCACTGGTGTCAGTGGTGCATACCTCAGCTGATTGGCTAGCAGCTTTCCGGTAAGATCCAGTCATGTTTTTACAGGTGTACAGGTTGGCCTTTGCATCGTGACAGTTGTCACTGTAATTCTGCAGATATCTTTGTAACACTGCTTGCTGTTGTAGCTGTCCCCAGAACCTAAATCTCCTATCTAGTATGTGTTGAACCTCTCGTTATCATTGGCTGTACTAAGATCTAATGTTCCTGATTGCATTTGTTATTTAGGGGATTAGATCTTACAGTAAAATCCTTGTTTTTTTTTTTTTTTTTGCTGGATTGGATTGAGAACTCCCTCAAAGAGCTGAGCCTTTTTCAACAAATCTAAATATATTACCATTTGCAATTCCTTGGGGTAAGTGTCTCTGACTGAACTAATGCTTGGTGAAAGCTACACATTAACCCTGTTTATTAATGTATTTGTGTGAACGAGAGAGTGAACACGGGGGAGAGAGAGGGAGTGAGGCCAGAGGGCCAGTTTTCCTTCAACCTTCATCACATTACTGCTTTACTATGTAATAGATAATTTGTCAGCAGCTACTGCAGAATAAAAAGCTACTAGATCATTAGGCTATCAATCACCATTGTCTGACTACCGAGACCTTTACCATACAGAACAATCCTTACTAATTTGACTGAGAGGATTTTCAGTCAACAGCTAATGTGTGTGTCTGCATGCCCTCTGGCTGCACATCCAACCAGGCTGTCAGTCTTCTCAGCGACACCTGCCACACAATCGGATTGGTGGCATTTGGGAGGAAGACGAACAGGAACATTGTTCGGCCTGCAACTGAATTATTCATTCACCTTGCACATTTAATCATAGATCACATATGTCACCGCGCCACCTGCTTACACAATCCTTGAACTTTTTTATTGACACTGAATTAGTATACCAGAAAAAGATGATCTTGATGAGTGGGCACGGTGAGTTACCCACTTACACAAATGATATAATTAAAACAAAAAAAACTGCTAAAATATAAAGACTTAATGCAAAGTATCTGCTACTCTTTTAAATTATATATCTTCTCTCTCTCTCTCTCTCTCTCTCTCTCTCTCTCTCTCTCTCTCTCTCGCATGTTTTTGTTGTGTTTCTTTCAGTCACTTATGTCAACATAGTAACTCAGATGTTTGCAGAAGACCCAACGTCCTCTGTACATACAGCTTGACTAGAAGGTCCGCCACTTGGATAGAGGCCAGGCCCCCCTTCCTGCACACATGTGCACACACACCCACTTTACACATACATTAAATGAGACACTTACTGATGTGTACAGGTAACCCTCACTGTTCATAGCCAGATAGAGTTTGGTCTGCACCCCCTGGATGGCCACCACTCGAAGCCCCACTGGAATAAGGTTGAACATGGCTGAAAGAGACAGACAGCACAAACAAAAGTATAAATATGGTGCATTTTCATCTCCATTTAACACACTTATCATATTTTTTTAAATAAAAAAGGCAATGAACAGGAAAATACACACATTATGCAGCTACTATGATTTCTTATGATTATAATAGATTCTCTTAGATATATAGAATTTGAGAAGTATTTTAAGTGTACAGAGCAGGGCAGCTTGGTAACATAGTAGATACATAAATGAAAATATACAGTACATGAGTAATTCAGTGAGTCAGAAACCAAGAAAAGCTCGTAAGAGGCAGTTTGACACTGCTGTTTAACTCTGTCCTTTGCCCCACTGTCACTGCACAAGCTACGAGGAGGAGAAAGGCCTCTGGTAAATGATCACAGGGGTTAAAATAGTTGTTATTGGGGTTCCCCATCTTTGTCAGGATGGAAAAGTGAATTTTCAAATCTAAACCACAAACACAGGTAAGACATAAGCTCAGGGACTCAGCTTCTCTCCCCCAAGGGTGAGAGAAAAAGAAGCAAAAGAACAAAATCAGAAACAGACAGAAACAGAAAAACCGTTGAAAGACGAAGTACCTCACAATGTTGCGTATTCACACACATGAACCGAAATTATACGCTTTGTAAAGTTAAGCCTAAGTGTTGCAAACACAACATGTAAAAATCTGTGAAATGGAAAGGAATCAAATATGAAATCAAATTGTATAGCCAAATATAAATCTATGATGATGACATTGCTGGTATTTGACACACGCCCGTGTAAACATATCTGTGACCAGCGGGGCTGACTGCGAGTCCTGAAGCTGAGAGAGCCAGCAGCAGCCCAGCTGGCCAATGAAGTACATATCAACCTAATTAATGTCGTTCTGTACTGTAGACAGGTGTGTGTGTGTGTGTGTGTGTGTGTGTGTGTGTGTGTGTGTGAGTGTGTGTGTGTGTGTGTGTGTGTGTGTGTGTGTGTGTGTGTGTGTGTGTGTGTGTGTGTGTGTTTGTGTGTGTGTTTCATAAGATGCTCGCAAGGAACTCACAAAATGAATAGAGGAAGGCACGTGAGCATCCACCTGAAAGTCTATGGTCATGCTTCTATTCCCAAAAAAGAAAACTGTTGTTGGACTGACTCTCAAACAGTGATGCCATTACCGCTGCTGTGGATTTTTGTTTTACCCTTTTGATAGTACCAAATACAGTAAATAATTTGCACAGGAGAATCATAACATTCCTCTAAGGAGTCCCTCTTGATTGTTAAGACTGTAAATTATCACACTGAAATAGAGACTTTCGAAAACAGACACGCGTGCGAGGAGAAATTGAACTTCATTCTCACATCAGTTAAGCTATGAGTCAGAGTGTGCCCTTACTATAGGTCCTCTTGTCAACCACTTAGTAGATTCCTATCTGCAGACTTCTATGAGTGAAGTGCACTATAGAGGCTTTTTGATGGACTATTTCATCTGCCCTTATCGCTTTAACGCTGCAGACCAGCTTCTCTCTGAGCTTTCATTGTAAACAACAGCCAGAGGAATGCAAAATGTATTTTCTTGGTAGAGTAAGCGGGCATTGGCAACATATTCTTGGTTCAGTGGAAAGGCATTTAAGACCCAGAACCACGGTCATTCTGTTTCTGTCTGTCTTTCTCTCTTCCCCACGCCCTCTATCTTTCAATCTGTCTCAGTCTCAGTCTCTTTTTACCTCAGTTTTTTGCTTCTTCAAATGCCACGTAAAAGGTCTCTCTCAATAAACACTCTTGTCTGTTCTCCCTTCCCCAATGAGATGTTTGAAATAATATAGAGTACATCAACAGTAACAACAAAAGAATGTCAAAATGGACAGATAAATATCCCACGAGTCTATCTGCCAGCTCTCTAGGAATGGCAGATACATTGAATGTTGCCTTGGCTGATCTGGAGATATTTCCAAATCTGCTGTCAAAGACATATAGTGCTTTAGTCTTGTTTGTAGTGTAAAATAAATAGCGGTTCTCAATTTTTAGATTTTTTCTTTTATTATAATTATTTTTCTCATGTATTCATTATCTAGTAAGAATGCCTTTTCATTTCTCCCAACTGATACTGATGCTGTTTTTTTTTTTGTGTTTTTTTTCATGTGGGAGGGTCCTCCATGCATCTTAAATTCTCAGTTATATTCCTTGATACAATATGGTCGAGTAACTTAGTGAACTAACTTAAGCTCACACTAAGATTGCACCACTTTTCAAACACATAGTTACTGACAATATAATCAAAAGATGGCTCCATAGGGAAAGACACACTGTCTATCTTGAAGCTTTCCTCTATCTTTTTCTGGGACAGTATCTTTGGTGATGCCTGCTTTGGCCGTTATGTACAACGGATGATGCCAGTAAAATGTATATCTCAAACAGATAGGACCTACTATTTACAACCTCAATATCTGCAGTATTTTTAGATGTACTGTACAGTAATCTTGTGCATTCATTAAGATGACAAACCAATGATTGATCTGCTTGCCAAATTTGTATTTACTGACAATGTCAGCCAAAGACAGTGAGAGTACGATGATATAAATTTTAATACATTTTTTTAAATTATTGGCTGCACTGAGATGCTCTCTCAACCCTAACATACGCTACACTTAGTGTACAGTGTCTAAATTATTACTTAACAAATCACATAAATGTACATTGACATTTATGTATAGTGTTAGATTTGGTGATTTGAGTTCTTCCTCTTACGAAACATCTCTCTATGTGAGCAGTTCTTGTCTTTACGATTGCACCCTTCTCACTCTGCATCGCTCACTGAGGTTTCTTCCTTCATACTCCCACCACGACGCACACGTACACATCTGCAGTGCACTTCATTTCAGAAGGATTACCAGCCGGTGTACTGATGGAGATTTTCAAGAGGGGAAACTCAATTACTTCCTGGCTCCTAGAAACACCTGAGCACACTGACGAGGATGTGCAGGGCTGCCACCCACTCACGGACCTTTCCTGGTGCAGAAAGGCACATGGAATAAGTAGGATGAGGAGGCCTGAGGGACAGTTTTCACGATTGCTTGCAGGGTGTCTCCATACCTCAGATCCACTAACGAACTGGTCTAGGAATCTTGATCGATTCGGTGTGACAGTGAACCTGAAGGTTCCAAGTAATGGCTAGTTACATTTTAAAACATTTACCCTATCGGTTACTCAGTCTGGGTGCAGCATGCCTGCAACTAGAGTAGCCTGAATATGACAGTACGACAAGGTATTGGAGCTAACGAGTAAGCTGTTGTGACAACATTACATGGCACCTCTGCTGTCTGATTACTGTTCACCTGCAGTGGCGCTTTGGTTTAGGAAAAGTGGGTTACTTAAAGAAAAATGTGAGGCTGGATTAGGTAAATAATGTAAGATTCTTGTATTCAGTAATAAAAAGATTCAATTATATTTGATTGGATAGCCTATATCTGATATGAATTACACAACAGAAGACTGGCTAATTTCTTTCCCTAATTCCAAGATCCAACATCTTCAATCTTGCTGAAAATAAATTGAAAAATTTGAAAATTTTAACAAATGAATGCAACCTTTTGAGTCTGTTTATAAAGCCAAACATCTTGGCCAAGACTGAGAATGGACAGCATTTTGAACATTCAAACAGCACCCTTCTTTCAAGGAAGACGATTTAGAGTTGCCTTACAATTCAAGTCTTTTTTATCTCCAGATAACCAGTGGGTTTGCTCAGTTGTGATGTAATACAAGAAAATGGCTGACACCGTGTAAAATGGGAGGGAACTCCCAGGGATTTATTGGACTTGCATTTGTTATTTCTGACATCGCTTGCCTTCCTAATGAAAAAGTCACGGAAATATCAAACTTTTTTTGATACCACATCCAAACGGCCAAAGTGTGTCTTCTCAGCAAGCTACAGTAGCAAAGATCAAATCCTTGTTTTTGTGTGTGCGTGTGTGTGTGTGCACATTTGAGTAGGTCCTCTCCCACCATCACAAGACACCAGTAGCTCCAAGAGGACTGTGCTCTCCGTCACCATGGAGACAAGTGCACCCAGCGCCTAACAACGCTATTTTTGGAGCAGTGCAAAGAGCTTCACTCTTTCTCTTCTTCCTATTCAGCAGTACTCTTTAATTTTCTCTTCAAAAACTATTTTGGTGCCAATGCTGGCCAGCTGTTATTTAAGTCAACAGAAAAGTAAGTCCATGCAGACCTGATGGGGGGGGTGGTCAGTGTGAGATGTGAAGTATAATATTGTGCGTGTGTGTGTGTGTGTGTGTGTGTGTGTGTGTGTGTGTGTGTGTGTGTGTGTGTGCGTGTATGAGATGTTGTCAATTCATTATCTTGACTTATCTCCTGCACGTGGTCTGGCCTGTGTAGTATTTAACATTGCTATGAATTTATTTAGGAAACAAATTCTACTAGGGCTGTAGTTTCCTGGTTGACTGGTCGATAGGTTGGTCGATATGCTCTCGTCCGACCAAATTGTCATTGGTCGGACAGTTGCCGGTGTTACTCTCATAAAGAGAAAAGTACTTAAGCGATAGCCTTCCCGGATTAAGCCATAATTATCTGCAGCAGGAAGGACACACTACCTGTAAAAATGGGGGGAGGGGGTTTCACAACTTTGAACTTGCTCAACCTAATGGAGACTGCTAAGTCAAACTTATTCAACGTTTACTGAACATTTCCTCGGAGTTGACTCCAAACTATTTGACACCATTTAAAAGAAGTTGTTGCTGTGGTTGAATTTTGTTAAAACGGATGACCAAAACGTTGAGTGTAAACTTTCCAAACAGCAGTTTGCATATCACAGTTCAACAACCCACATGGCATATCATCTAAAAACGATAGGCTATCTTGTCTGTGTTATGATGCTCCGTCAACTCTTGTGTTTAACAATTGAGGCTTTCAGCATGAAAATATCCGAATTATCTTATTGCATTCAGTGCACTGTGGCCGATCTAGTTAATCTAGACATAACGTGCACATTTTCTCCCCTGCGAAGAATCAATTGGTTGCAGAGTAGGTATGATTTCAGTTGACCAAGATTTCCTTTGGTTGACTACAGCCCTAAATTCTACACAAATTACAAGGTGTTGTTCTGCGTAGACAACATCATACTTGCACAGAGCTGCTATTTTTAACGTCATCTCCTCCAAGGGTCTAACTGAATACAGAGGTACTAAATCAGAGGCTCCAAAATTGTTTACATGCACTTAGTGTTGGGATTACACAGTAAGTATTACATCAAAGCTGTTTCAGTGTGTCATACAGATATTTCTCTCAATAACATTGTTTTTGGAATGAGGGCAAAGTTGAGTTCACATAGGTCACTAACCACTGTACTGCACTATTATTTAAAAGCATGTAGTGCTCGTTGCACTGTCTAATTATAAGGTGGTCCATTTCTGCTGTATTGTTACAAGACAAGATGCTGTGCTGTTACTCTTCAATTGATTTCCTCTCTAATTTGTCTATTGGAAAACAACGAGCTGGTGGGTGTAATGGCAATGAATGGCAACGCATCAATACATAGTATAGGACAAAAATGGCTCTGAACACAGAGCCAGTGTGTAGGAGAGTAAAGAGCCAAAATTCATCTGTGCTCAGGTTGAATGACTTTGATTAGATGAAATTAAACAGCTACTCAGTACTGCAGCACTTACTTAGTGTTTTTCTCTGTACTATGAACCAGTACTGTGTATCCGCGGCAGTAAAGAAATGTTTCCAACAATTTGAATGCTGTTCACATCTCAAATCCAGCATTGCAGAATGAGTATTCAGCATATATCATCAAACCCAAGAAAAAACAAAGCTACACCGCGTCTCTTAAACTCATTCAACGGGCATAAATTTGATGTTCATGTTGGCATAGTACTGATACTCCATTAGAAGGTCCTGTTTGTAGTACATGGACTTCACAGTAGCAAAGTGAAAGATCCCCCTGACCAACAATACGGCATGGTAGTGGGTGTATGATTAAAATTGAGATAAAAAAATATTAGATTGAAACTTACTGTAACCATTGTCTTCCTCCTTCGTTCCATCAATGGTTCCATCTGCCTGCAGCTGCAGGTGGAAACCTTGTCGACTGTACAGCTTCGTCACAATCCCCTTCAGCTGGGGCTCTGTGAAAGCAGAGTGGAAACAGCAACAGGAAGACACAAGAATGAAACCACATACCGTAGAAAGACACCAATGTAGCAATGTTATGTCAATCGTAGCCTTCTAAAGGGTTTTTTGAAGCTTCAGTTTTGGTTCACAGCTTACTGCCATTTTGAAAGTGCCTGGAACCACAAAATCCAGTTTAGTCAAAGGGAAGTAAGGCTGAGTGGAGCCGAGGCGGGACAAAAACCACAACTAACAGTAACGACAGCTGACTGTGAAAGCCTGAGACACCTGTCAGTCAAGCAAACATGACCCAATATTGCCACCAAAAACATGTCAGAAGAAGTAATTTACTCTATTGGGATCCGGCGTTCTTGTCAAAAAGAGCTAGAGACATTTTTAATGTCTCTAATGTGTTGTTAGATAGTTTTGAAGCTAGAATCTGGTGGCCATTAGAGGAGCTGCAGTTTAAGACACTTTCACGTTAGTCGTGGTGATTGCCGCTTTACGAAACAACAGTACTGGACAAGAGGACAAGAGGGCTCTGGGCCTGCTGATACCCCATATGCAGACTCCTGCTGATCCTGTAGCCACCTCACAAGGGCCATTTCATTTTCATTGTCCAGGGGATTATAAACAAATAAAACAAGACATCTGATGAATTGAAAAAATTTAAATAACATTTTGTGTTTTTTGGAACTGTAAGACCATACACAGAAGTTAATGTTAATAGTATTTAAATGGCAAGAACAACAGTTTGATCAATGTTGCTGAGACCATAATCCATGAAAACTGGCAAACTGTTTCTGTCTTTTGTGTACAGTGAAAGAGGGCTGAGTAAAATGTATCCTCTTTGTCTGGAAACAGTGAAATAAGATCACAGATTGACAAGAGCAAATAGTATCGAATTTTTTTTTTTAAAAATGGCTTTGGGGCATGTGGTGGCTCAGTTGTCTAAGATGGCTGAGGATATTTCTCGCATGTCACTCCTCTTTCTCTCTCCATGCCTCCCATCACTCTCTACTGCATCGGAAACTGTCCGGTAAAGGTAGAATTACAGAAAAATTAACTTTCATAAAAACTGCCTTGGTTCCCAGAAAATCATAACTTAACTAACTTCAATAAATACAAGAATATCAGTAATTTATTCAAAAAATAAAGTACATTTAAATTAAAGTGCAAAACAAGGAGCTGCATTTTTCTAATATCTATTTGAAGAGTTAAAACAAAGACAAGAATATGGAGTAATGAAAAGAGTAATAGTTTTACCAATAAAATGGGCAAAGCTACACTATTAAGTGTAGCAGCATGAAATCAAGCATCAGTAAGTCTAAAAGACAATAGTTGTAAGTGGGAGATCATTTAATTTTGAAGTGGCTCGGATGCCTGTCTGTGTTACATTAGTGTAATGTCTGATAAGAGCTAAGTGCTCTCCGTTCCCTGGGAACTTTCCCTAGTGGAGTGTCCTTTACTGTGGTTAACCACACCTTTCATCTATCCTTTCATGTATATTACCTTTCAGTGCTGCCATTTCTAGACTTACTAAGGTTACTTTTGCTATAAAGAAGGTTTATTTTGTCAATACATTGAGGATATTGGACTATTCTGTAGTAAAACTCTGTTCATTCACTATCAAGTTTATCACACCTAGACAAAAGAAGAACTGTGGTCTGAAGATATGCATCAGATCTTTAGCTGGATTATTTTCACACACAGACATACATTAAGAAATGTAGACGTCAACATGTACTGTAAACACAGACGAACATGACTTGCTAAACTGGCAGGCAACTAAACCAAAGAACATATACTGACAGTCCGCACTGTATTTCTGAGAGATGCCAGTTCTTTTTATTGGGTGAGGCACCTTCTGTAAGCGACAGAAGAAACCATGCCTTCTACTTGGCATGTATTGTTTCCTCCACAGGATAGAAATGGAAATTGGAAGTGAAAGGGGTTCAAAGACTGTAGGATAGTTATGCTATTGCATAAACAGGCACCCTAACCTTCAGGTACAGATGGGTAACAAATTAAAGGAAAATACAACATAAAGTGTCTTAGTAAGGTGTTTGGCCACCACATGCCGTCAGAACAGCCTCAATGCACCGAGGCATTGATTCTACAAGTCTCCGGACTTTACTGGAGGGATGAAAAAACCATTCTTACAAAACGTATTCCTTCATTTGGTGTTTTGATGATGGTAGTGGAGAGCGCTGTCTAACACATCGGTCCAAAATATCACATATATGTCAATTGGGTTTAGATCTGGTGACAGTGAAGGCATTAGCATATGATTCACATCATTTTCATACTCATCCAACCATTCGGTGACCCCTCATGCCCCATTGATGGGGGGGCATGGTCACCCTGGAAGAGAGCACCCCCATCAGGATAGAAATGTTTCATCACAGGATAAAAGTGATCACTCAGAATAGCTTTGTATTGATTTGCAGTGACCCTTCCCTCTAAGAGGGACAAGTGGACCCAAACCATGGCAGCAAAATGCCCCAACATCATAACAGAACCATCGGATCCCCTCACTGTAGGGGTAAAAAGCAATCAGGTCTGTACCGTTTTCTTGGTGTCCGCCACACATGCAGTCGCCCACTTGTCAAGAATATGGTGAAGGATAACTCATCTGACCATATCACTTTTTTTTTCCACATCTCTGTAGACCAGTGCCTATGGTTTTGAACTCTCAACTCTCATCTCCGTAATGAGGGGTTTACGCACTGCAACCCTACTATAAAATCCCTCTGTAATTGTCAATGGACTGTTCTTGTGGACACATTGATGTTCTCAGCCACCTGAAGAAGAGTTTCTCTTCTGTTTTTCCTTACGTATCAAGCTAATGCTCAAGCATCACGGTCAACAAAAGTGCACTGTCATCCACAATTTCCGCCCCTATTTACTAATGTTTTTCCCATAGATCTAAATGCAGATGTCACTTTAGTCACTGTTCCCATTGAAACACCAGTCGGTTGAGCAATCTTTGTGACTGAAGCTCCTGCCATCCTTGTCACAACAATGAACCTTCATTCAAAGTCACTTAGATCTTTTCCTCTTGACATCTTGATACAAAATCAGAAACAACTGGGCCTGCTCAGTATCTTTATACAGGACACACAGCATGATTGGATGTTAACTGCTTAATTGTACCGTGCAGTGAACCTGTGTGGAAGCATATGCATTCATTATGTTTCTCCACTGATTTATTCCGGTTTTTCCTTTCATTTGTCACCTGTCTGCACGAATTAATGAATGAAGAGGATGGGACGGAATAAAGCTTGGGAGAAAACACAAAGATGAATTTTGCGCAGTTAAGATGAGAGTAAGATGTGATCAAATCAGATACGCAGTCTTGGTCACTTCTGCACTGGACTTGTAAGGGACAGGGTGCTTTAGGCTACAGACACACACTTCTGTCACTGCAATAAGAAGAGTGCTTCAATAAGAGCCACCATGGACCTGGGCTCACATGTCTGGGGATAAACTCTTTCACTTATAATAATTTGAGTTATCATTTTATGTGTAGTTCTGAAATCAGGTACCACTTATCTGCCAAGTAATTTTTGTTTTGTTTTTTTTGTTTTGCAGTTGGATAAATTACAATAATTTAATCAAACAAAGAACTTGGCAAAATATACAGGGTAATATGATGTTTGAGCTAAAAATGCAGTCTGCGCGAAAATAAAAGTTACGACCCACTTATTTAAATCAATGTGTCAACTTGTCTTCCTCTTTCTCTCTCCCATTTAAGATTAAGAAACTATATTTAAAGTATAATCTACTCAAGGATACCGTACATAAATCTTAGGTACTAGTTCATTTTGGAGACTGGTGATACAGAAATTTGAAATGACCAATGATGAACTGATGATCCAATTTAATCTGACAAGTGAGAAATGACTCGGGAGTGACAGTGAAGTCTTGAGTGATTTCCAAAATCTACTTAATAAGCCTTTTTTTTTTTGGTATCTAGTCCAGTGTGGACTAAATAAGCAGAAGGTGAAGGATGAAGCCTGGGTTTATCATTTGCCTCGGCACAGTCAAAGATGCCAAAGGTGACTTCTCTGCGGACACACCTCTCATTCAACTCATTCTCCCAGCACCTCTGGCAGGGTCATTAAAATTTTGAATCTTCAGTCGAAATGGAGCAGTACTTCCTATATTGTATCTTGTTTAGATGATTTTTTGGAATATCATGGCACCCTACTATAGATGAAGGGTTAGTGATCGTGAGGATAATAGCCTAATGAAATTGCACAACAGACCTGGTCGTCTCCTTCGCCTCTTCTTGGAACCAAAGAGTTTGACCCGGGAGAAAACGTTCAGTCGACTGGGTTTTTCGCAGCTTCCTTTGGCTTTACTGGGGCTGCTAACGCAGCGGCAGGCATTAGACTTCTCCCGCTCCCTCGCCTGCCTTTTCTGCCTTATGAGGGAGCTGGCGATCGCTGCAGCCATGGCCAGTTTGGCAGCGTTATGGAAAAAAAAACTTCCGGAGAAGCGTGAAAATAATCAGCCCCCTTTGAATCCAGAAAGCTGGATTCTGAAGGGAAACGTCCGGGCGCAGCGGCAACAATCTGAGGCAACTATAAAGACTCGTTAAATAGCAAAGAATTTACAAAGTCGACTGTGAAGAATAGATATTAAAAAAAAACAATGGTCCCAGTAGTGCGGTGAGGCCGGTTAGATAATGTCCAAATGGATCATTTTTCTTGAATTTGGGCGTTGTTCAGGGACTGTCCGTTGTATCTCCGAGAAAAAAAGTGATCCTTAAAAGAAAAAAAACCCCTCACGTTCCACCGTGAGGCTGTACAGAGACTTTCGCCACAGCACGTCGCATGTTCCTCCAACTGAATCATTTTCTCAACATCACAACAAATGTGCACAAACCCAGTCTCTGTCAGCGCTTTTGCGTCGTCTCAGTGAACTATACATAGCCGCGCACATGGTATTCGAGTAGGCAGATAATCGCGAATGAAGCTCAATGCGCAGCCATAGGATGGAAACACCTGTTTGCAGACGCCGGGACGGGGTTTGCAATGCTCTTTACCTGGTTTCCCTAATCCCCTTACTGAGGCTGCTGCTGTCGGAAAGAGACCACCGCCGCGTTTCGGAGAGGCAGCGCGGAGGATGCGAACCAACCACTAAGGAGATTCCACTTGTTTTTCTGTCTTTTCTTGAAGAGAGGCGAGGCAAGGTGGCAGCAGGAGGCGCCTCATTCTGGATGCAGTCTCCGAGCCCAGCGCAAAGCACAGACTCAGATGTGCTGCTGAGAGAGCATCCCACCTACAACCTGGAGAATGAGCTGTGCGGGGGGGGGGGTTCTTACGAATGACACACAAACCCAGTCATTGTGCACAGTTAAAAAACGAACATCTCCACAAAAGCCGCCATATGGGATCATTCGTATGACATATCAAGAAAAAAAGGGGGGCGTACGTGGCGTGGGGGGCGCAGAGGTTGCAAAGAGGAGAGAGGGAGAGAACACCACAGATCTTCGATATTTTATCAGACGAGACCGGACGGAAATTCACGAAAAAGAAAGTTAGGAACTGCTGATGCAGCCAGACTCGCCTATAGGACGATTTTCGAAGAACAAAATTCCCGGGTTCAAACTCGAGTGAGCAAAAACTAGGACAATGTCGTGCCTTAAAAAGATCGTTGACTAAATATCAACTATGATAATTAAAACACTATTCATTGAGTAGCTCCCTTGCTCGCTTTGGCGTGCAGATGATTCGTCGTCAGACGTCAGCAGTCATGCTGGTACAAAAGTAATATGGTGGAATAAGCGGTGATGTTGTGAGAGCCTCAAGCCGGTGGGTTATCATTACCATTAACTTGTATTTCAAGTAAGAAAGAAAAAAGAAGAATGCCTATGCCTTTCCGCGTTTAAGATGCATATACTCATATAGCTTTTAAAACAGGCTACCACTGATAAATCCTGAATTGACATCATGATAATGTCAGCTGAAGAGAGTGTGGTCAGCGCTATTTTCGTATCTGCGAGTCGCAGACCAAAGTTTAGGTTCTGACATTTCTAGCCCTGACTGCCGGCCTTATCACTCCTTTGCCCCCCCCCCCCCCCCCCCCCCCCACCCACCCCACCCCAGGTCCTGAATTGACCACGGTTAACAGCCTAACCAATGGTGCCACCTACAGTCCCCGACCAAAAGTGTCTTAGACGCTGCATTTATTACCTCTGGTAAATACCAGACCCCGGTAACACACCTCGAGATTTACGGAGTCGAGGCTGAAACCTCGCGGAGTTAAAAGAACAGCAAAAATACATGACACGACCCATTACAACGAAACCTTGCAACTACAATATAAATCCCCCACACGTGTTCTGAATGAACACACGGGGGAAGCTCCAACCGGACAGCCTCAGAAACTCCAGGGCCAAACAGTGAAGTTTGCGAGGGGGCTAAAACTGTGCATCGCTGAAGGCGCCGCCGCTTCAGCACCACGGACAGCTCCAAGGCGGTTAACTGCTGTGGGACCCGCAAAGTCAACAGCTATCGGTAAAATAAAACACTGCAAAAAAAAAAAAATAAACCCACTGACATTACTAAAAGCCAAGCACCTGCTCCCCTAAGCAGATAATTTGGGAAGCCTTGTCTCAGTAAGACCTTAGACCCAATTTGGAGTAAAACCGCTAAACAAGTGCAGCGTAAATTGAAAGAGAACAGCAGCCCTACCAGAAGCAGATTTCCTCAAGGGAAAAGTCATGACTCCCCGCGAGCGAAGCCAAGAGCGGCGGCTTGAGCAGTTGCAGTCCCCGGGTGGCGAAGTGACGGCGAGTAGTCTACATTCGGCAAAAGTTCAAACCATTGTCAGGCGACTGTCAGAGGCGTCGTGGAAGGGAAAGCGCCGAGGCGTGGCCATCAACAGGAAGATCATTATAGGACATTAGCGACATGCCATTATGACTTCTAAAATGCTCATTAAACATTCATTTAGAGGTTTTGTTGATCCGGCAAACGCGGGCGGGCGTGTTCACTGTTATTGCTGCGCTCGACGGGGCCAGATTGGAGAAAAGGGATCGAAAATGCGGGCTGAGATTGGATTTCCTTCTTGGGGCAGAGAAGACTTTGCTCTCATATTACAAAAAAAAAAAAAAACATGTAAAATGATCCGATAATGCGTTGACTAAACCGGTTATACAGGCCTGGTCACTTTGGACTGAAAAATATCGATGTACAGTCAACTGAACAACAGTATGCATTAGGCAAAGTGTTTTTACAAAGATAGTTCTCTGTTCTGTGAAACTGTAGAAGCAGGGTTTTTTATGTTTTTGTTTTTTTTGTTTTTATTTTTAACAAATCGCTCAGCTCATTCTGAGATTGACCAAATATGTCATATCATTATTTATCAGCATTACCTCCTACATTACTGCCAATGCAACGCTGGGTTTGCTCGTACGGCTCTATTTCATATTAGTCCAATTATGTCCAATAAGTAAAAATAGAGTATGGTGTATGGCTCTTTAGAGATGCAATGAGTTCTGGGATATGGTGAGCCTTGCAGCAGGGTACTTCTGAGGGCCAGTGCACTCTGGTCCGCGCTGACTATGCGCGGCTGTGAACACTAGATGGAGCACGTGGACCGGCTATCAGGAGCGGCGTAAAAACTAGACTCAACTAGACTTTTACAGTCAGCATAAGACAAGCAGGCCGTTCACATGGAATGAGCTCTATGAGTTTTACGAACGTCACTTTAACGTGCAAACCAGCTTAATTTGATGTAGAGCTCATAGTTGTGAACCAGAAAATGTCCTCATAGTCCAGTAAAAAAAAAAAAAAAAAAAAATCACCATTATTCGCTATCTATAGAGTTTTTCCAGGATTTGTATCTAAATGACACAGCCTCTTCTCTGACCACATCCAAAATCACAAACTAAAACTGAGCTGTACACTTTTGTGCAAAGAGCACACGCGTATGATCTTCCATTGTGGTTCATTCAGAGACTCAGTGATAATGCAAGATGCTGACCAGTCAGACATGCACAAGAAATAACTTCCCTGCCCTTATGAAAGGTTAATTTACGTTTGTGGAGACATGTTGTATGTCTAAATCACATACATAGGAATATAAATTGTACATGGGTGAGTGTCAGTATTTTCATTTACAAGGGATTTGGCATACATGGCATGAGGTTTACTATAGACATAGACAAAGCATCTGTTTTCCTTTTCACTGTCATTGATGTTCTCCATAGATGGAGTCTAGCCTTTAACCCCACACAGTCTAGCAAAAAATTCTGGCCAAAGGTTGTTTCAAGGTGGAATTAGGCCGTATAGTCATCATTATCTTGGGAACAGCTGGCACAATAGGGGCAATCTTAACTGAGATGAGGAGTAGAATGCTTATAAAGTCGCAAAGGTTTTCTTATGACCAAGGGCAAAACAAAAATCTTAGCCCTAGCAACACACAGTAAGGCTGTATTTGTAATACAGTATGTCATCAGGTTGTA
The DNA here is from genome assembly GCF_016859285.1 of Xiphias gladius. Lineage (NCBI taxonomy): Eukaryota > Metazoa > Chordata > Actinopteri > Istiophoriformes > Xiphiidae > Xiphias > Xiphias gladius. Next base: position 12,161,133 of record NC_053422.1, read on the forward strand.
ATGTTGAAAATGAGAGGTTTCACTTGTGAGAATTTTGAAAAATACATCGGTCGAGTAAAATTAAAGATAAAAAACAATCAATAATTTATCATTTATTATCTTACAACTCACTTTAATAACAGGGTAAATTGACTTTGCCTCACATAATCTGCGACTTAATCTCACATATAGTATACCATACCTTTTAGCAAAGGTGCCCAGTATCACTATATATCATGTGTGCCATATACCGTAAGAACGCAGTTACAGTCCTTTCTTATTGCAGCCCCTTGTAAAATGTGACCTTTCCTACAGCAGTACAGAAATAGTTGAGGATGTCACTATACAGCAGCAATCCTGTGTTCCTACCCTCTGATGTATTTTACCACTGCTCCCTGGAAAAGGTGCATAATGAACCTCTGAACAATCTGATTTACACGGCAGCATACAGTATCCATACCTGGTACTACCCAGTACCTCTCATTCTGCCATGAGCAAACACAGACAGACGGATCTCCGCCCGAAAAGAAGGCGATACCAGCTTTTACTTCGGTCGTCCCACTACTGCGAAACTGGGGCCATCACGTAAGTCAACAGTGTGGCCCTTCAGGAGGATGACTGGGTTTATTACTGAAAGTTATGAGGACAGAGGGAGGTGATGAGAGTCGTGATGCAAGAAAGTGCAAATGTGTATAGGCCTGATATAAGAGCCAAGCTATGATGGAGAAGTAAAAATACAAAATAACATACAATGGCAGAACTGGAACTGCTGTGATAAGTAAAGGAGAGAGCCATATTAAGTATAGACAAGGTGTTAAACAAAAAAAAACTGTATAAATCATACACATTTGTTTTTTTCTTATTTTCTTCGGTATCATTTTTAGTCACAAGTCTCTGAAGAAAATATAGCTCTAGTCCTCTTTTGTCTTCTTTGTCTTTTTGCAAAACAAAAGTAGACTACGGCTATATTTGACTCCTTTAGCTCAGTTGTGCTCATGTGCAAGTGAAACTTGCCTGTTGGAGATCCCTGCATTCATGAACTGTGACCTAGTAGATACAAGATGCATAACAATCTCTGCTTTAATCCAAAAGCAAAAAAAAAGTGTCTATCTCAACAAACACAGATACAAGTGACCGCTGTAACCAACACCTGTATTAGGCAATGTGCATGAGACAACTGCTTGTCTGTGTGTGTGTGCTTTGGTTGCCTGTGTGGCAATGTGCCAGGGGTACATTAATTACTATAGAGCCCCAGAATGCCAGTCTACTGTGGCCTCCTGGGGGCACTTTCACTGTAATGTAGTCACACACATACACACGCACATACACACACACACACACACACACACACACACACACATACACATACGTACACACACAGTGGGAGAGTGAAAGAATAATTGAGAAAAGCTAAAAGCATAGCAGTTCTGTCAGCATCCATCATAATGCAATCAAAGTATGCATAATGTGTACAAGTAACTATTTGTATCAAAAGAGTAATGCACGAAACTAAACCTACAATAATTTGGTTTTGCAATATACTAAAATGTTTGCATTAACAGTCGAACTTATCAGTCGAAGGTAGATATACGTTTGAAGCACTACAGACCTTACTGCTAAAACAAGCGTTTAAGAGCCAGGACTGTGAAAAAGTCTACTGGAGAAACAACTGTCATAGAAAAAGCTCAGAGGTAGCACTTAGACTTCCTTACACAGTTGTTCATTCAAACATAGCTCTATGAAAAGTACAAGTCAGCCTGCATATACGCAACTAACTGGACATGGACGACAAGACTTCAAACAGACCCAAAGGATTCCAGCAGCCTGCTGCTCTTTCTAACTCTGCCCAATAGAGAGCAGGACTTCAGATAGAGAGAGATAGGCCTGTGACTGCCAAGGTTGAGCACTGTGTCGACCTTTGCATTATTAAATATAACTAAACAATTAAAGCTTTCTCCTCTTATCAACAACCCAAGGCTGTCATGATAACACCCAGTGTTTAATGATTTTTTTTAAATTCAGAAAGAAAAGTGGTGTCCAAGGGCAAACACTGAATAAATGGGGAGGTTAACCTTGCTCATGGGGTTTAATTTAATAAAGGGCAAAGTTGGGTACAAGGATTGTGCCACTGATTATATCGAGATATTTAATGTCCAACTAAATTAATATCCTAATATACCTTTGGAAACTGCAATAGCGGGATTTTTATTTTAACCTCTTGGTGCAGAGTGCTGGGATAAAGTGAATTATTATGAGAGGAAAAAGGAATGATCTCTGATAAGCTCAAAGGGTTGCTGCTCAAACCATTCAGCCTTTTGGCAGCATTCTGCTGGCTGTCTGCTCTTTGTGTGTGTGTGTGCTGGTACAGTAAATCCACTACAGCAGCCAGCTTGCAGCATGCTAGGCCACCAGTGCCATAGTGATACCATGCGTTACCATGGAGACTGCACATACGTAAGAGAGGGTGTGTGTGAAAGATAGAGACAGGGAGAGAGAGAGAGAATGCATACTGAGAATGGGGGTTGGGTATTACAGAACAAGAAACCATCAGTCCCTCCAGGTTCCAGTAGAGGCGGGGGCTACAATACAGTCATGCCTGACTGGCAGACCCGTGGCAATGACTGTGTGATCTATTCCACCGCTTTGGAACCAGAGGTCTGTGCTTGGTGCATGAAAGCAAGAGTCAATAGACTGAAACTGGAGGACACGAGTCCCATTATTTCTCCCAGCAGGTAACCCAGGATTATCTCCACCTTGGGGACAAACAAGCTTGCAGGCTGAGTGTAGACAAAGTGGCCACAACTCCACCATGGGAGCTAACAATCACTGAGGAACAGTTATATGTCACAACTGTTGTGACGTATGTCACAATTGTTGTGATAAATGCTAGATATATTAAATTTAAATTTTAAGTACTTGTCATTTGACAGAGCATTTTTTTTTTGCCTGCTGTTAGTTCCAGGGAAAATAACATTAAACACATTTTTTTTAAAACATCAATTCAGAGTCGATACGATGATAGCTGAGCTTTATGCCAAATTGGTCCTCATTAAAACACCACCACTCCACCTCACTTTAAAATGCTAAAACTAATTAGGAGCAGACAGAATGCTTGGCATTTGTCATCTAACCTCTCATCTTTTGTATAACAACTGGCTTCAAAGTCTTTGTCTGCTGCTCAGCGCTGCCATATTTAGTCTCACACAGAGAGAGTAACTGCAGAGCTTTTTGTTACCCAAGCCAAAGGTACACAAATCTATCTTATACGTCAATAAAAGTTAAATATGGCACTGAAACATAGAGCTTAAGCATTTTCAGGAGTTGAGAATCTGCCAGACACTTTGTAACTGTTTCTTTGATAATGATACAAATTGTTGAGGAGGTGCAATGCTGAATAATTTTTATCCATTAGATCTTTATTTGCAATCTGTATCTTCAGAACTAAATGCAAGAGTCATAAAGTGGCATTTCAGTTGATCGTCATTCATGTGTTCCTCAGACTGTTGCACAGTATACTATGTGACGAAAATATCTACGAAGTTATTTAATTTTTAAAATTATATAACCACAAGCATTGTGGTTATTAGTTATTAAGTTACTAGTTGAAACTCCAACAAAACCTCCTCCGCCACGAGGTTATGTTTTCACCCGTGTCTATTTGTCGGTTTGTTTGTTGATTTATTTGTCAGCAGGATTACACAAAAAGTACTCAACCGATATGCATCGAACTTGGTGGAAGGGGGCATGGGCCAGGGAAGAACCTGTTCATTTTGGGGGCAGATCCAGATCCTTTACTTTGAATCTGAATTTTTTTCTCTGAAGCCTGGTTGTATGTTGTTTAACATTGGCCATGGCGGAGATATGCGCTCTACGGAGTTCCATTCTAGTTTGCTTTTGTGATTGTAAAAAGTCACTGAAATTGAGGACATCATAAGCACATGGATGTAATGAGAGTAAAGTGGTGCAACTTTCTGCTTTTCATTGAGTGTGAAACTCAGTTGTTTGCTTTGTTTGTGGGCAAGAAATTTGGTCTTCTCTTCAAACATTCCAATGAGGGGCTTTAGGTTCAACTATCTGCAATTTACAAGTCATGAAAATGATATTATACAGTTTAAGCTGGACAATACATCCTGTTTAGAAAAACAAAACACCAAAGAATATCATTCAAAATAATTTTACAGAGCTTTGATATGTTTTTCTTTAACTTCTACTGTCAATTAGGAAATAATAATTCACTCATTGGGTTTTGGTGTAAACAAAATTAGCTGTCTCTTGTAGGTTCTTGATATACCTTTGACAGAAATTACTGAATGGAACACATAAAATACACTGGTGAATATATTTACACAAGCTACAAGCTGTCACTTCTTAATTTAACTGCACGTGAGGGACATAATTTAGCTTAGGAGCATACTGTGGGCTTTCACACGGTATGGCCCCTGCGTTCTTTGTGTCTGTACTGGATATGTGTCTTTGTGACGGTGTGTGTATTTATGTGTGTAAGTGACTAGGCTATGATGACGGGGAGAAATCTCAATCAGAAGCATCAAACGGTGTGTGAAATGGCCAGTGCTCAGACAGCAGCCTGCTCGGAATGAATGCACCAGCCATGTGCTCTCATTTCCCAGACACATATAAGAGCGTAAAAACTATGGGCCACAGAGGCTCTCTGCTTCTCTTGCTCTCTAACAACCCGACCCTTACTTCTCCTCAAACTTCAAACAAAGATGGGGATGATTGGCGATACTTTACTAAAAAGCCACCGGCGACAGACCTTGAAGACTCTGTAGCTGAATCTCTCTGATATCAAGACTAGGTCAACCTAGTAGATGGCTGAACTGAGTACGGTCAAATGTGTGAAATTGAGGACGTAGTTGAAAACTGTTGTGGAACCACTGTAAACAACTACTTTCAACGGAAAGTATCTGAAGCCTGCCCAAAAGTCGCTAAATGTTGCTAGATGATGTAATACGCCAATTAGCATATTCATGACATCATTGTGTCATATTTGCATGTTTCAGGCGGTTTCAGTCCTTGATCTGTTTGCTTCTCTCCTATTCTCTGTGCTCACATATACAGTAATTTGCTTTATTTGAATTCCCAATAAAACTGTTTTCATTTACATGTTTTTCTGTTTCTGTTGTCAGACAACAGAACAAGTGCGAAATAGTGACTGAAACGTGGCTCGTTAACACTGCAAGTTAGCAAGCAGTCACTTTCAAGCAATTTCCAAGCTGCTGCTCTGCACTGCTAAAATCCTGATTTTATAAACGCAACGTCATATGACTAAATCACAATACACATAAGTTAAAGCTATATTTGCTTGTAAAATGATAACTCAGAGAGAAAGTTAGAAGCTCATTCCCTTCTATGTTACTATGAAAGCCGACCTCGCACTCACCAGGCAATACTGACGACTATCTTCTACAGAAAATAGCTAAGGTTTGTCCAAAAAATTTGCTAGATTTATCGCTAGCTGCTTTTTTGAAAACAAAAGGCTGTACAGGGGTCTGAAAAGTCATTAAATCTAGTGACCGCCTGTAAATGCCCCCTGTCGTCCTAATAGAAACTTTTTGCGCCAATTCATTTTGAAAGAGCGACAGCCAACGGGAAAACTCCACTACTCAGCCAAACCAATAGTTAAACTTCGTCACACAGTCAGTCAGTCAGCGACAGACATTCACGTTTATAGGTCTGGCCCTGCTGTTACGGTCCAGCCAAAAAACCTGACAAAGTTTGGCATGTCCAATTTTCCCCCTCAGGTGCCCCAAACAAGAATTTGAAGAAGAACAAGGTTTATTCAACACTGTGTGTGTGTGTGTGTGTGTGTGTGTGTGTGTGTGTGTGTGTGAGATGTGGATGCATAAGCCTCTGTGACTTGTTGTTGTGAAGGGAGTCCTAGATAGTGTAAATACTAAACCAGAACCACAGTATAATGCTGATTCAAGAAAAAGGAATCAGTTAAGATTATATGAAAAAGCGGCTTAGTTGTACAGAAGGCTGAAGTTCAAACTAACTTCCAGGCTTAATGCAATTTTGTACATAATATACTTTTGACAATCAGCTTGGTGCACATGATGCCTGTTTCTAGGTTAGCTACAGCACATAGTCTCTAATGCCACATTACTGTTCCATCAGCCAGCTGAGGCAGAGCGAGTGGAAGATTAGATCACACAGCATGATGAATGCACACATCCAATTGTGTATAGACAATTCGGCAAGCAGACATACATGCATACATAAGAGATACACATATGTACACACAGGCAGCCAGCCCGCTAAATCTAATATGAGTCACTAAAGGCCTGTTATCAGAAGTACATCCAGTATCAATCACTGCCAGCGTCACAACAGGAGGTAGCTGGAGGAGGAAATCAAGTGCGGAAGATGCTCCCTTGCCAAAATTGATGACTGTGCAGTCACATGTGTGAATCAAAGATGGCGAGTCAATGGAAGTCCTTTGGCAATATCTATCATGGTGAGAAGGCTACAGAGAAACAGCATTTAGGAGCTGAAAAACCATAAATAACATAATCACTTTTATTGTCTTTCAAGTTATCCCTCTTCCATTAACCGGAACACACCCAGGAAATGGGCTCTTGTCACAGTGAAGAGGGACATCTGGTATCAAAGAGAAATCAAGGAAGTGATGCAGCCAAAGTATGGAAGCCCAGATTTTGTGAAAGTTTGGATTAAAAACTTAATGCTAATTATACCCCATCTAGCGAGAGCAGTCTTAGTGATGTTGTCCTACGTATCCCTTCCAGTATGACACATCAAGGAAAGGAATGGAGTGAGATTAAAGGCATCATCTCAGACACCAGCTGTCTTAAACTGCCTGCTTACTGATGGAGACACAAAGGAAGCTTTGAGGCTGGCACAAGAACACAAGGTCATGCTTGCTTCTTTTTTAAGAGTTGCTAACTTAAGACATTGCCATCTTAGGTGATAGACACAAACGTAATAATAAGGATGAAAGAAAAAACTGTGTAATTCTTGAAAATAGAGCTATACCCAATATGATGTCTCGATTTAGAAATGGCAAGAAAACAAGGACCTAACAGAGGTGAACACATTTTGCTTCTCTTATGCTCACTTGGTGAGAAGAAACACTGACACCTGTTTAAGTGTTTGTCATCTCCTTCATGCAGGTCTTTGTAATAAGAACTGTTCTTGGCCATTAACCAGGTCTCTGTCCTCAGAATAACCCCACCACATCCCTTGTCCGGCCTCAGGAATAACTTTGAATATTATACAATGAGGTCAAGTGTGTAATGCAGTGAACTGGATGTGAACGTTAATGAAGCTCATTTTAGTCCGGCCACACACTCTGGATTTCCCCTGCCACTGATGCACATCCTCAAGGAAGGTGTTGTGGGTTTCATTCCCCCGGCAGCGAAGTATGACACAATGATGTCTCATGATGCCCGACTGCAGATCAGAGAGACAGGGAAGATGCATAGCCTAGAATGCTTCTTCAGCTGTTGTAGATACAGTAAGTGATGAATGGATTTTTATACCTATGGTGTGACACTTGAGGTTAAATGATTATGTTTTTTAACAAAACGATCAGAATGTGTGCACACATGCCAGCGTGATTGCATGGTTCAGACTGGCATGGATTATTTCACTACACTTAAAAGGCCAACGTGTTAGGTGGAACAGATCGGCTAAGCTGGAAGTGACATGACAGGAGACATGACTCAACTGATGGGAGTGGGTGGGTAAATAGGTCATGTTCCCTACCCAACACAGAGTATCCCATTTTCACTTCCATTCCCTGTGCTTGTTGGTGAAGTCAGCACACAGTGAAATCAATGGAAACATAATGACAATAGATGGTAGTGGACCAGTTTTTGGAACAGAACAGGTGGGTTTGTAGCAGGCTTATAATATTAAATGCAACAGTGTTAGGCAGCGGCATTGGACTAAAATAATAATGAAGCCATCAGTCATGACACAATGTTATCCAATCCCTCTGCCTGCATTACATCATCCTAAGAAATTAACACCAGCCACCAGCCAAAAGATTGGTAACTAGCAACTAGCACCGCAGTACTGTTTCAGCTAGGAGTGATTTAACTTAAAAAATAAATAAAATAAAAAAAAACTACTCCATTAAAAACTAAACCAAACTCTTTGTTTCCCTGTCCTGGGCCTTGTAGTGAAATTGCAGCCCAGACCTCTTATTTTGAAAGGCTTCCCAGATATTAACATATGTTCAAAGATAGTAGAGCAAAATTTCTGATTTGTTGGTGCTAATGTCAAGCTAAGACTACTACTATTATTGTCATACCATCCTTTTGAGTGTGAACTGTACCCTGGAATTCATACACTGCCATGAACCAAGAAAAATGCTGATAAAGTTTGAGTAGGCAAACAACAAGATTTCATGTGCACTCATTTATGCCTTTTAGGGACTGCAGCATCACTCATTCTCTGCACTGGAGCCGGTTAAGTGAACATAATGCCTTTTTGTTTATAAGGTTATCATTGTATGGTAATGCAATCGAAAAGACACATTATTTTGAAAAGTTTGCTTATGTGGTGCATTTAAGTGCAGGAGACATTCAGACATTTGATAGCCAGGACTGAGCAACATTGCATTCACGAGCTACAGTATGTACCCAGGTGTGTAAACATGGCAAAAGTAGATCAAAAGAAATAACTTAGAGCTACAAATGTTGTCCACAGTAACATAGAGGATATGTTAAGAAATGTTTGTAGATGTTTTGTAAATACAAACATATTCTATTTAAATTCAGCTTTATTTATTTCACAAAATGGGCTGATTTACTGTTACTGTATTTTTAAGGTATCTGCCTCCCGCTGTAGACGGCTGATTCCTCAATTTAGAAATGAGAATATTCTCAGCAGTGCAGCATCTTATTTTTATTCTTCTCTCTGATTTGGGTTGCGGACAGTTAAATAGGAATGAACTGTGTGCAATTTTTATGCATTCTTCAATCCTGCTGTCTTTATTAACCCATCAAAAAGGATGAAGAGGGATCCAAAAGATCCAAAGGCAACACAGCAGACTCCCTTCTGCAGTGCATGCTGTGTGTGTTTCGTGTTGTGTTGTATTGTGCAGTCCTGCTGAGACAAGTGGTCTGGACGATTTTGAGGTAGCTTCTACCTTTAACTCTGTAACATTTTATCGTCTGAGTCACCAGTCCCACCTGTCCACGGGCTGAACAGAATATTGGTTGTATGGCATGGTATATATGTAGCTGTGTGAGTGCATGTGTGTGGCTGTACCTGTGGATATGTGTGGAGATGCAATTTCAGGCATCTTGTCTATAGAGGAGAAAAAGTAGACCCCCTCCTCTACATTTTTTTTTTCTTTTATCCCTGCTGCTGGTCTAGCTTTTGATAAGACCATAGACACTTTTCAAACCATTCCTGCAGCATCCACCTCTCCCCTGTCAGTCTTTATGCTCAATACCTTTCAAGCAGTCATTATTTCTCTGGGCTTACCATTTTTGTTCACAGGATCTGCATCCCAGGTCCTGCTCATCTACATTAGTAGTAGTAGTAGTTCATACCGAATGGATTCTATTATTCACTAATTTATATGATTGTTAGTTTATGCATTCTAAGTGGGTAGACGTTGTATGTTAAGTAGTAGTTTTCAACGATTATTATGGATTGAATCTTTTGGGGCTTCTTCACTTTATTTTGCCTTCCATTGTTTTATTAACCAGGATCTTATGGGCAATCTGCTGGACTTTATATGGGACTTATTATGCTTTTCCTTCTTTTCTGTTATATATATAATGTTACAATGTTGGATGTTCATATTATACGTTGCCAAAGCCTCAAATAATGAGGTAAGCATATGTAGAAATAATTCCTGTGAAATAAAAGCTCATGCCTCAGACTGCTCTGAACACTAGGTTTCCAACTGTTCTTTCTACTCTCGCGACAAGCTGAGGTTAGTTCATCATGGATTTATTTATATGGTCAGTTACGGTAAATTGTATAATGATTTCAGAGATGATAGTAAAAAAGTTTAGATGAATTTAACACTGGGGAAAACTGAGGTGAATGAGAGTGGCTCAGGCATAGCTATCTGACTGAGGTTTGGTGTATTTTTTGCTGACCAAGACGGGAATAATAGCACAATGTCCTTTGTTCTCTTCGGGCTCCCCCTCCAATCAGGCCCTATAGCCAGATTGACCCCTGTGGCGTGCAGTAAGTCGGCGGTTATCGTTTAACATGATTGAATTATTGCACTGAGGCCTCTGCTACCGATTTAAGGATCAGTGCAAATGAATGGAGCCCATATTACATTAGTAAGGCTAAGTTCCCCCTGTAGCACAGCTGGTGCGGTATTTTGTGTCTTAAACTCAGTCAGTTTACTGAATCATCTGCCACAAACATGCATTCATGTTCCACACTTCAGAGCAAGTCTTTCTTAGTACTGCTGCATCAGATTTGCACCACAGAGTGTAGGAAAAATACCATTCCTGAATCTCTAGGCGTGACCTGTGATATGCACCATCATCCAGGGTCAGTGTGTATGTCTGCAATTGAGGAGATAACATGAGGAGATTAGGACATATTAACCAATGCTTTGGCAGTGAGGAGTACAGATTAGAGCTGGGAGGCTGCGTGACACTGGCCTGTTGTGATGATGGTTTACGTGTGATCATCAGTGCTGCTGAAGGACTGCCTCTCTGTCTCCCTGATTGCTACCCATTACATCATACCCAACATGCATCTGAGACCTGTGACACCCTACTCTCACACACCACCAGAGCTGAGCCAAGAGCGTATTCCTATTATTCATCATTACACTGAAGGGGCACGCATTTTACTACAACACGCAAGTCACATAAAGTTGCCTTTTTTGGTTCAAATTTTAGCAATCTGACCGATCATAACCTTTTGAACTCGTGATTTTTTTTATCCTTTGGTCTTTCATTTTTGTCCTTCTCTCATTCTGAGACTGTGTGTGAAAGAGAGAGGGAGGGAACGGGGGGTGGAGAGAGAGCGCACTTTCAATGTACGGTGGCAGGGGCCTGATGAGATGTGCGATGTCTAATGAACTCTCCAGCCAGTGGATTAGTGAGCTAACACTAATGGTTGCCATAAGGCCGTAGGTTCCAAAGAACACACACACGCACAAAACTCAAAAATTCAGATCGGACACACACGGGCAACCTGATAATTCTCCTAATACAAAGAGGATAGATGTGCTGTGTTTTTTAGTACTTAAAATTGGAGCTTGTTGCTATAAATTGTGGTTTTGAGGAAAAAAGGACTGTGACAGATCACTAAAGCAACAGCAGTAGGCATCGAGGTCAGGACGAAGCTTTTGGGAGGAAATTTGGCAGAAAATGTGAAAATGTGGGCTTGGCTAGACTGGACAATGCACGGTTGACTGAGCACTGAAGAATATGTGGTAAATACGTAAGTAAATGTCTTCATTGCTGCACTTGTGCGCATGTGTATGCATGTGCATTTGCATGTGAGCAAGCATCCTGCCATGTCTCACCAGTACCTGACGGCTGAGGTTCAGCACAGCCAAGAAGATACAACGCCTCTATGTTGTTTATTCAGTTCAATGCACCAGCCTGCCCCGCTTGGTCGCTCATATGCACGCTGTGAAATTAGATTTGATTCTATGATAATGACTCACGGGCCTCCTGTTCAGGGCATACTGATGCGGGTCATCCAACTGAGGGTGTGTGTTTGATGGTCCAGTGAGAAAGATGAGGAGGAGCAAGGCTGTACGAGTCAGGAGCGCTACACGCTGCTGGGGCTTGTTGGAGGTAAAGGGCACGTCATATAGGCCAACTGAGTTACTTACATCAGGGCTCATTTGAGAAACACCTAAACACGGTAATGTTCACCTTAGTGAACAGAAATGCATGCTGGAGGGAGCCGATGAAGGGGAAAGAGCTGCCAACTGGGAAAACAAGAGGGAGCACTGTTTGACAGTTGAAGAATTACCATTTCATTAACAGTATGCATTATTTATGTCTAACCCATCTATTGTCCTGGAACATGAATGTACAAGGTCCTTGAGAGATCACACTGGGCTACTAATGATGGAGTGAATATGATATAATGTTTGAGAAGATTGCTCTACATTTAAGTATTATCATGCTCAATTTTTCAATAAATATTAGCTTTTCTATTTGATATATCTTTTCTGACACAGATTTTATTTGATTGAAAAAGACCTTTGGGATGGGTCCATGTCATATTACTTATGCAAATCCTAAATTTGAGTAACATTAAGAGGTATGAGTATTCAAACTATGACACATACATGCACACACCTGCTCATATGAAAAAATAATATACTTACACCTGTATTGTCATTGATGTAAAAATCTTTTGAGGGTTAAGGCTAAGCAAACAGATAAGATTTAAACACAAGACTTTTTAAGCATTATACCAACCATCATAATACGTAATCATAGTAATTAAAGTAAGTATGTATACAGTATAACATGGATAATTCAGCTGTTTTCTTTTACAGTAGCTAATGTTGCAAAATTGGGGAGGAGGTTGCACAGCACCCAGATCACTGAATCGCCATTAAATTAGCTAAGGCAACTGTGGAATACCCTGGACACTTTCCAGACATTTAACCACCACTGAGAAGAAGTTAATAAACAATCTGCCTCTCATGCAGCACACAAAGATACAACCAAGAATGTTTCTTGCGGAGGTGGAGGACAGCCCGACTTTTGTGGGTTTCGTTAGGCTCCCTGGAAGAGCCAAGCTGTCTTGGGGGCTGGCAGGCGACATGATGGGAGAAAATGGGTGTCTGTATGAATCCTGGCCAGCATTAGCCCTGGCCAGCAGGCTGCCACATTACTTGGTGACCCCCTGAAATGAAGCATGCAAGGACTTTACATAATGCTGCCAGCACCCAAGATTACCCTCCAACTGTCTATATGTGTCAGAGCCAAACTAGCCTGTTGTACCATTTCGCTGCTACTGTGATACTAAAGCAGTTCTGGTGTCCCCCTGCAGACTTGGTTTTTAAAGAATTGTGACTATGATATGCACTGAGCAGGACATTTCATGATTTAAAAAAATAAACCACATAGTGTTCTCTGTTGGACAAACTATGTAATGGTGACACTAAATCTAAATTACCTCAATCAAATCTTTGGCATTTCTTTTTCTTTGGCAATTACTATTGCTGTTACTTAACAGCTGACATATAAGACAATACCTAAAGTAGGTCAGTTGTCATGGTTCTAATAAACATTAACAGGATATAGAGAACTTGCTGACAAAAACAAGTCAATGAATGCTTAAGAAATCAGGATGCAAATGAGTTACAGACTCAAATTGCTGAATTGGGCCAGTCAATATGGTGTCAAACAACCGTACTACCCTGGATATGAAAGGCTGTCAGATAAACGCATCAAATACAGCTTTAAAAAATAACTCAAATGACAACTCCAGCACAAGGGAGAGGATTTAAGCATTGAGTTGCTGCTTTTTGTCTCACAATTAAGTACATACAGTACACATAACTTTTGCATAAGTCTCACGAGTAAACACCAAGGGAAACAGGAGCACAGAAAGGAAGAGTGGGAACACTTGCTACCAGTGAATGTATGTGTTGTGACTCGGGGAAAGGAACAGGCTGATGAATAACTAGCAGAGGCATGCTGCAGTGTTGGCAGAGGACCAAATACTGTAGATAGTGTGCAGCCCATTGACTGTGACTGGGATCATACAAAGCATTGGACAGTATAGGTTAATTCTTCTATCATGGTATAAGGCCTAATGCAACCATGGATGCTGAAGGGATATTTTCCTCTGCAGAAACTGCACATCAAAACCTGTACCGGAAAAAAACTCATCAAAATAATTTTAAAGATGCCTTAATAATGTAAAAATTCCATGCATATGAGCTTTCAGGGATGGTCCACACTTAGACTTACTCCACACCCATTCTGGGTGGAAACGCTGAACAATAACTACACAAAATAAAAGCCAACCATACAAACATCTGGATCGTGACCCACCACTGAGATAGAGTATTTCAAGCAAGGAATATACTGTTATGTTATATTTAAAAACAGGACTCAGAATTTATTGACTTGTTTATATATTACATCTCTGACTAAACATCTCCCCAATAAGGGACATTGGGGAGACATGTGTGAAGTCTCTATCCTGGCAGCTGTCAGGAGCCACTTTGCTAGCCTCCTATTAATGTGGTGCTGACTCAGCAGTTTGCCTCATTGCCCCAATTAAATAGCTTAATGCTTGTTTACTCTGGGGAAAACTTACACACTGCTTGTGTCACAGTTACTATAACCTGACTACTCTACTGATTTTTCCCATTTAGCTCAGATTTAGAGTCGGCCTGTGGTTAAAAACTGTATCATACAGTCTAAATCAAGAGATGTGGACTACTGAGATAAAGCCTCACCCTGGTCGACTACTGTATTCTGCTTCTTTCCACTCTTGCTTCCAGTCTCTGTTGCCATTTTTGACAATGAACAACAAGCAGTCTGCTTAGCTGACAAGCTACATGCTAAGGATGGAAGATTTAGAAAAAAGTTGTGATTACAGAGATAATTTTCTGCATGTACTATATCTATATATATCAGAAGCACAGTGAAGTTTAGGGCCAGCCTTTAATGATTCTGATTTGTTTAAGGGAGAATTTTTTTGGATTTTTAAGAAGGACAATGTAGGTTCAGGTCAACATTTCTCCTACAGCACAGAGTAAATTTAGAGCTTGAGTAGTTTAACATGCTCCATATACATGGAAGGTACTATACATCAAAGCAGATGTTTAGAATCACTCATAATGGTCATTCATAACAAACCAATTTACTGTATTTGTGAACAGAGCGGTTCCGGTCGTTTGCTCCTTTATTTCATTCTGTGTGGCTGTTGCTGAGTCTGCCACGAGGAGAGGACCTGGGACGTGGAGGCGAATAAAAGAGAAGTGCTAATTAAATAGACAATGATGAAATGTATGAGGCCTGGCAACTTTAGGGTTGATGATTATATGACGCCAATGGAACATGCACACTACCCTTTTCTCTTTCACATTCTGAAACAGTCTCATTCTGCTCTAGAAGGGCTGATATTGAATTTGAAATTTACTCCTTCAAACATGTGGAATTGTTTGATATAGATATTGTCTTACTTGCTCTTCTTATTATCAGTTGTTGAAAGGACTTAACACTTCTTTTTCAGGTGCTCTCACTGTCCGACCGGATATGAGTAAAGGTACATGTTAAACTATTATATGACACAAACTGCACTTTTAAATTCTTACAGATGACCAGAGAGGTCAGGTAAGCACGGCAGAACTTACAGTACTGATGTGACATTGACACTCTCCTGCCAGCCTGCTCTCTCCAGGCACCAAAATCACATCATCACAAATTATTTATTCATGCATAGTCTATTTATGTATCGACTTAGACAAACACAGGTGTTGCTTTTATGCAGAAAGCCAGACTGCAAAAGAATAAAGAAAATGAAACAAGCTGCTTAATTGCATGAGTGCGTCCTGAGGCTGCATGTTTGCATCTTGTCAATATCATAGTAGTGTGCAGGACTCTATGAGACACTGAAAAGGCATACTCTGTTATAAGGAGCGAGGCTGGGCCCCGTAAATGTAATTGCGCCATGTCTACTTTGTGGTGAATCACTGCCATGCATTTTACATTGGGTTTGGGAAATGGATGGGGCTGGTGGTCATTCTTCTTGCACTTCTGCTTACATTTTCTCGGCAAAGTGGGCAGCAGATGAGTTATTTCGTCAATAAGGCTAAAACAGATTAGATAGTGCCCTGAATGTTGTGCAACAAAGGTGCTGGACCTAATTCTGTCTGTAAGAGACAAATCACATTACTGATTTCATTGCATTGCTTTAGATGGTGCTTCTTAGAGCTCACAGTTGCTTAACACTGTAATAGGTTAATTGGTGGCTGATTATCTCAAGTTGATGTAGCTTCATGTAGTTTCATATGTGCCTGGTTAGACTTTTTTATCGATGATATATGATTCAAGAGCAGACAGTCTCTGTCGTTTTTGTGATTCAGTCAAAATAAGTCGTTCAGCATTTTAAAACTTCAGTGATCTAAACTCAGCCGACATGAGGCAAAATTCCTCTTGTGTCAGTCACGGCCAGGACGGCCTCTGAGTGCAGCCGCAGAAGAAGTGAAAATATTTCTAATTAACTGTGAGTATTTCCCCTCAAATAAGGGGTCATAAATGCACAACAATGCCTAATTTAACGAGAAAAATACTCATTCCTTGTTGAGTTCATCTCAAACAAATGGAAAACATCCACATACTGCTCATGCCTTATACTTCTGTGTTTACATCTCTATATGGATATCTGTATGTCTGTGTGTATATTGCATAGCCGGAAACAATAAACACAAGGTCTTGCAGAAATTTGAATTATGGATGGGATGTTTACACAGATCTGCCCCTCAGGCACTGTCTTTTGTTTCTGTTGTGGAGACATGGAATGAAGCCAAAGAGAGAGACAGAAGCAGGGGAAACGAGTTATTTGAGAATGGAGAGGAAGAGGAATCAAGAGGCGGTGACACAGACTGAGCCAAAGAGGGTAAGATAGAGAACAAACTGTCTGATAGACAGCAGGCAGCACAAATAGGCCTGAGGATGGAGGAAGCGAGTCCCGTGTTCCCTGTCTGTGTTCTTATGCACCCTACAACTCTACAGAGATAAACAGATATGATTTGAAATCATCCTCTGGAGTACTACAGTGCAAGTCCCTGTGCTGCTGATGTGCTGTTCTATGAGGCATGTCCCCAGTGACGTGTGAAACTAGTATCTTGGTCTCTGTATCAGCCACCTCAGTGTAGTGTCGGGATATGCATCAGAAGAAATGACTCGGAGGAAGTGATACTGCACATTACTGACTCCATCAAAGCCTTGTTAGATCTTAACCTGCACCTTTCAGAGCACTTGTCACTTTCAGTCAATCACCTGTGGGAGACACACACCAGCATCTCAACTGGAAAACAATTGATAAAATCTTCCAATGGGGTATCTGCAGGTCTCGAAACGTCTTAAAATGCATTGAATTCAGTACCCTCAAAAAAATAAATTTTAAAAAAGGCCCTCAACCTTTCACCATACACAGGAGCATTAGTTATGATTTTTTACAAGACAGTTGCTAGGAAGCTCATTGACTCATAATGGAAAAGTATTGATTTTAGCACAAACTTAAATTAACATATGCATTTAACTTGGCCAGGGGCTAGGCATGGATGGATTATTATGGATTATGGGACAATGGGCCTCTGTGCATAGACAAGTAAAGGTTCCCCTTCCACCCCTCCTAGGATGTTTTGCGTGTCTATGTGGTCCTTTTGAGTCTCTCTGTGGTGGTTTTGTGTCTCTTTGGGACAGTTTTGTCTGTCTTTTGTCTGAGCTCTGTGACTTTCAAACAAGAAATATTAAGTCACTTCATACAGAGGCCCTGGCCCTGTAGGACTGTTCAGTAATCCATACATGGGTCCCGGTCACATTAATTGATTATTTATCACAGGGAATTGCTGTTATATGCAGCTGGAAAGTACTGACGAAAATGTGATTTAAATGTCAAGGAAATTCATTAAATAATTAAATTCTTCGACGGGTACGACTGTGAAAAAAGTACTGAATTGCATTCTATGGGGTATCAGAAAGATCTTTAAAAGTTTTATATTTAATTTGGTGAACACTGCAGAAACCCTGTCAGAAACATTGCCTTTTTGCTTTTACCTACAGCATAACAGCTTTCATTAACTATCCAATATAATCAAACCCTGTGGAAAAATAAACAACCAACCGACAATTTACGAACTCTATTTAACATGTAGCTAAGTGTTATAGAATCTAGAATCCACAGAAATCCATGAAAATCATTAATAAGTGCAACACAAAGCAGTGGGAACATTGTTGCCATGGTAACTATGTGACAAGGCTGACTTTCCTGCTAAGATCATTCAAAACTTACAACCTAATTGTCTGTCTTTTCAAAAATAAATACCACTTTTCCAATAAAAGTACCCTAGGTGCAACACCACCAAGCTAAGTATACTGATGTTAATGTGTCGCTTTGCCTTTTGGCAAAAGGTTAACAGAGAGCTCTGTATTGAGCGCTGTGTTTTTATGTATAGCCTACTCCACACATGGTTTAACACAGTTTCCATCCACATCATGCATCAACACCAATGACGTCCTCATGAACAGCTTACGTAAGAGCTGTAGTCTCCCCTCCTTCCTTTGTAAATTCAGTCACGTCCAACTGGAGCTGCAGCCAAACTGAATAATACATCTGTACTTCTCTAGCCAGACCTCTGCTAGAGATTTCATTTCTTTAACTCTCTCTCCCTCTCTCTCTTTCTCACAAGGAAGAGTGCATGTGCTTGAGTCCTTCAGCGGCCTTCAACACACAGCCTTCAACAGGTTAACTGATATCTAAGTGCAGAAATACTGTATCAAACATGGCCGTCTTTTAGACGCAACAGAAGGGAGAACAATACATTGCAGAAAACACATCAGTAGTGAGATAAATCATATCTTACCTATCAGGAAGTCTGCAAAGGAAAGCAATTTCTACAATCTTAGCACTCTATTGAGGGAACGATGATATATGAGCCATTCAAAGAGCCTGAGTGTCAGACAGTGCAGGGTATGGTAGCATGCTAGGAGCACAAAGGGATTTTTTACATTTTTTACTTTACTGTATGTCCTAACTGTACACGGGGTGATAAGATAAACAGTGTGCAGGCATGTTGTCATGCTGCAGCAGGCACTAAAGAAGGAAAAAGAAATAGAGGTAGAGGAAAAGGTGAACAAGGTTGCGGAAGCGGGACAGTAAAGTTAAGCAGGGAAGGACGGAAGGAGGGAAGGAAGCACTGAGGGGGTAGGCTGCAGCCACCAAGACCACGGAGCCACAGGCAGAAGCGGAGTAAGCACAGGGAACAAGAGGGGGGACTTGCTGACTTGCAGTCTGTAGCCGAGTAGATCACTATTGAGCCATGAATATGAATCCTTTCCAACTCGTATAGTCTTCAGGACAGCAAGATAAGAGTTTCACCTTTTTTGTTGTATGAGGCCAAGTGGAAGTGGAAGCACATACTAAAATTCCCTTAGTCATTGAACTCATTAGGGCAGCGGCTACCTCCATCTATAACCTCTTTTCTTTTTGCACTTTGTTTTGGTCTGTGCATGCGCCTCAGGGTGGCAATGACCGAGTTAATGGTTTGGGACAGGGAGGGGTGGGCAGGAGCTACAGATGCTATGCTCCTCAGTCCAACATAAGGGGTGTGCAGACAGATACACATACGCACACACCCACACTCATACAAACACACCACACTGGACATGAGCAGAGAGACCCAGGGAGAGGTGCCCTCCTACAGGTTCTCTGCGAGCATACATTCCCCAAGCATTCACTCTTATACTAAGCTAAAACACATACACACACACACACATTCGTGCACAAACACACACATGCTAGAAAGAGGCAGAACCACACCAGATGCTCTCTAAAAATGGGACAGGAATGAAAGAGAACTTAGTTTGGAGGGGCAGAGAACTATCAGTTCACACAGAATATGAGAGAGAGGGGAAAACAAGACGGGAGTGGGCAGGGGAGACGAGGAGCATCAGCAAATCAAAACAAGGAGGGGGTGCGAACAAACCTTCGGGCTCTGCACTCTCTTTGTGGACGGCTTGCTTCAGCGGGCAGCAGAAGATTTCGTGACACTTAGCACGAAAGGGGGACCCTTTACTCCTTATATCCGCAGAGTGGATGGAGTCCTGCCGTAACATAATGTACTCCTGGGTACCTGGGGCAGCGTCATCCTGGACTGCGGTGGTGCCATAACAGAATGAACTGGGGTTAGAAAGATCACCACACACAGAAACAAAAGGAAACAACAATAACAGCAAAAACACAAGGCAGAAACACGGGCAAATAAAAAGACATCAAACATTAGCAACAGCAATAGCTTTAAATAACAGTAATATAGAACATTGTGAAAGAGAGAGAAGGAAGAGAGAGGAGAGGGGGACAGAAGAGAATAAGAAAGAAATAGACAGGCTTAGATCAAGAACACCAAGCTCACAAAGTAACTCAACTTAAAGACAACCAAATAAACAAAACTGGGGGCTCTGTTAAATATATCCCTGGTTGCTGAAAAGGAAAAGTGATATAATAACACAAAGAAAAGAAAAAAGGAAACACGAACAGTTCGATGTTCAAAATCAGTGTTGTGGCAGGCTTTTAGCAATCACTGAAACAGGAGCGGCTGCACTTGAATGAGGTGACTGTACGGCTGGTAGAGAAGTAAAAGATTGTGGGATTGCAAGGCAAGCGTACAGTCTGCTACCGTATATACCACGTCAGCATTGGTGAAACTGAGTTCAGGTGGTGGGTGATTATGCCCCGCCCCCCCTCCTGTTCACCACACATCCACTCCATTTACTGTATGTGTAGGCAAGCAGATGCAGAGGCATGCACAGAGCCCCCAGGTCACGCTGCGGTGGTCAGATTTGCTTTCACCCTGCATATATTTCTATAGGAATTCTGTGCTGGGATCCTTTGAAAAGCCCGGTGTTTCTGTCGTATACGTACTAGACCTACTGCATCTGTCCTCCTCTGGGCACAGTCCCTGCTTGGCTTCGATCATTGACCTATTTTCTCTGTGTTGATGGATTAGCTACAAGCGAATCAGCCCAAATAAATTGTATCTTCTTTTCCTAATGGATTTGAGTGCCATGCCTCTCTCTGACACATTTACTACGTAATGAAAATGACTATAAAGAAGGCAATTAATCAGTAGCCACTATCGAACCACCATAGTGCTTAATCCCTCCTCCATTTATAACATGTATGACCAACATAATTATTTTCAATTTTCAGTTTAACTAAACTCACCAGAAAAATGACGACACGAATAGTGTGAAAAATTCACACATGTAACTCGCGACCCATTTTCCCTAACACAGAGAGTTGTGCTTGATGACCTGATAGCTGCTATTTTCATGCTGTAAAAATATCTGAATCTTGGACTGCATGTAAACCTCAGCCAGCTTTATTCAGAAAACTGAAACATGAATGGATTACAGCGCGGCCTCAGTTTCTGCGCCCAGTAAGAATACACAGACAGACCCACACTCCGACCCCCCCCACGCGCTGTATTTCCACACCGAGTGCACAGTCTTCACAAATATAAGATCAAGAAGCAGACACATGTTTATCTCCCTGTGTGTTTCAAACACAAACAAAAAAACAAAGAAAAAAAAAAGTATACCACACGTATTAGAGACACATGGGTCAGATTAATATTGTTTGATATGGCCTTTAAAGGGACAGGCAGAATTAGAAGATACTGAATACTGTGTAGAAAAACTACAAATGTGCAGAAAAAGCTGTGAAGTGAAATCTAATTCAAAGGCTCAGTGATTGAAAAGAAATAAAAAATTACTTTGGTTAGTGTCAATGCCTAGTGAGAATGTAAAGTGAAGGTTTATATACTATATGTAAGCATAGTTTTATGAATGAATCCTGAAACCATTTGACTATACTGCTCTATTGACTACTGAGTAATAATCAGACCTGCGTGGGTGCAGTGTTACCAGCAGCAAACTACAGAAAAGTACTGCTCTGTATTCATAAACCCCGACACACTCACCTTTATTGGTGCCAACCAGGAATAAAGAGCCAAAACCATTTACGACTGATTATTGGCTGTAGGCTTACTTTCTTTCATAAAAGCTGTTTACACACATAAACACAGAGTTCATTTAATTTCAGTGAACTGTTCTCCATTTTGAGTAAAGTGGTCTTAACTGTTATTGGTCTTTGCATCCAAATTTCAAACTAAAACTCTTATAAATGTGTTTTTATGTCTACAGTGCTTTAATATATTGAATTTTTTTATAGATGTTAACATAGCTGAGGGGCTTGAAGAGGTGCCGTGTGAACTTAACGCTTAAACGTTCACTAACCGGTCGGTACATACAGTATCTGATGATTCTGGAATAGTTACATCCAGACTTTAATCTTATAGTAAAAACTAAAGTCATTATAGAGAAGTGCAGATTACAGTGACCAGGACAACACCATGTTCAGATGGGAAAAAAAAGCTCCCTTGAATGGAAGACCTAAGTTGCTGCACTGCATTTCACCTCCAAAAACCCCGTCTTAGCAGGGCCCATAAACTGGGCTGCGTGTCCTGAAGTCAGACCTAAAAATGAATGCTCATATGCCAAATAGAGCAGATCCACTATCCAATAGGCCAACCATTGCCTGACACAGGCCTCTCTAGTGTTTTTACCCCACTAAACATAGACACACACCAACAGGAAGCAGATAATCAGGGTTCCACATACAGTGCAATTAATCACCACCTGCCTTTTCTCCTACAGGAATTATCAGTATATCAGTGCCTCCTTCAGGCTCCTGAATAACCTGCTACACTAACACCTCCGCCCCTGAAAGCCCCTGAAAACCCCAAAGATAGTATCCACTGCAGCCCCTCACCAAGAGACCCGCAACAATACTGAAACTTTAATGGTGTTTTGGCCAAGTTTCCTTCAAGGAATATGACCCCATTCTCTGCTCCTGAGGCACAGAGGTGCTGCGACTGTACTTGAACCAGTGGACATTCAGCTAAGATAAGACAATCTACCCTTTTAAAATGCCTTTAAACTGCTCATAGACACATAATAAAAACACACTGAGTAGAATGGTTAGGAAAAGCTGTCCCTTTAAATCAGTGATATTCTGACTATTTCCCTATTGCCCGATCAGTTTCTATTCTCCCCAAACAAAGCAGACAAAGAATGAAGGGTGTGTCTCATCTGCAGAAAACATGCATTAAGGTGTACTGAGACACATCCACAGGTTAGTTGGCAAAGGGTCAGACTTCCCACGGCTCACTGGTACAAACATTCATGCACTCCTCAGTTGCTTACTCTCTGTCATCCTCACTATCCTGTCTGCTCGTGTGTAAGTATTCCTAGCTGAGCTCATAGCTGAGGTGGAAAATGTATGCGCGTGTGGAAGGCAGGGAGAATAGACTTTTGAGAAGTTCAACAACAGTCTGATTCCAGTCGCCGTTTATTAATAAGCCCGCTAACCGCCAGCTCATCAGAGGTAATAAAAATGAGTGACTGTGGGGCTAAGAGGAACGAACGGGAGGGTTGGGCACCATCTTTTACAGCCTGTCTCCTTCATCCTTGCCCCAGCCCTGATGAAGAGCGCATATTGGGATTGAAGGATGCGTGATGGATGACACAGCTAGGCCTGGGACCTCACTCTCTATCAGACCAGACACTCGGAGTGAGCTGTCACCCAGGTTCATGATAGTCAGTGATCTACAGGCACCAGTGTTGCCACACTGGACCTTCAGAAGACTGCAATAGATGTCCTTGCCCCTCTGACAGGAATAAATCTTATAGTAAGGAGAAATGGGTACAAATAGAAGGAGGTGGTTGAGATGTATCTTGCTTCGGTTAGGTGCTCATCTGTTTAAGGCCCCTTATAAATGACAGGGCATGTTCACGTTTTATGGCAACAGTAAGGAAGATGCGCTATCTGTGTGGGCAGTATTTACTATATGGAGTATAAAGCAAGTGATGTGCAAGGACTTTGTCGTGCGTGCGTTCATGTGTGGATGCATGTGTAGGAAGGATGAGCAGGCTTAATGTGACAAAGCATCATCGGTGACACCCAGTCTCACAAATGCCACGTGCGACATGTTCAAACGGGGTTCAAGGACATTTGTAATCAACTGAACCACTGCCAGGTCCAGATAAATGAACTGCACCTACATTTATGAGGTGCAATCTGCACAGTTCACTCAAGCCATGGCTTATATCCATCAAGAAAGTGGAACAAGTCATTTCATCATGACTTGACAAATAGCATACTCAATAAATTAGAATCAGAATTAAGCACAGAAACAGGTCTGTAGCCTGAGGTTTGTGTTTCGAAAATAGCCTGGCCTCGATGTGGTTTTACAAGGAGCAGAATCTAGCACATTGTCTTCTGGGATGCCCTCTGTTCAGTGTGGCTCCATCTCGAGAAAGAATAGTTTTATCTTGGATGTAAGTCACCTTGCAGGCAGCAGAGAAAGTGAGTCGAGTTGAACTTGAGGTTTTCTGCGAAACGCAGAATGAGCCTGCATTTTAATTCATGCTCTCACATCCCTCTGAGCTCATTGTTTGTCACACTCTTTCCTTCTTTGTCTCTTTCTCCCTCTTGTTCTTTGTTCTTTTGCCTTTTTGTTATAAACAGAGGCCATTTAGTGTGACATGATAGGTTGGGACTGATATTTTAGCATTTGCAATCAACACATTAATTGCTAGATAGCTAGAGTGATAACAATTAAAATAAATATGAAACTGCAAGAAATCAGCAACCTCAATTTCAGGTCTCACTGTATCCATGACTACATCTTAGTCAAGGCTTTAGTATACCTACATTGTTATCTTTAATAATGACCTTTAGCTATATGACACTGTACAACACAGTGCTCTTTAGGTGCAAGTAAATGTAAAATAACATGTTTTCCTATAAGTTTGTGCATGCTCCACTGGTAATATATTAAAAACACATGCAAGAGTCTAATTCCATTAGTGTAAATACAGCATGATGCATAAAAGAGTACAGAGAAACAATTTCCACTAATTCTGGCAATTACTCAAACTCAACACAATAATGTCATCGCTCTATGCTCTGTGCACCAAAGCAATTCAGTTACGCCAGTGTAAAGAAGCTATGAATCTGCCTTGGAGGGCAGTCAGGCATCTTATCTTCTTAATAATATACAACAAAACTAAGTACACCCCTCGTAAACATCACTAAAATTTCAAGTAATTACAAATCCAAGTACAACAACTTTTTAGTTCCTCATTCTATAACACTGCTCAACCAACAGAGAAGCACAAGGAGGTGACTAATCCCCCCTTACACGTTTACCCCCCACCCCTAAACAGTTGAACTGAGTCCCCCCCAAAAAACAGTCTTTGATCATATCCCAACACACAAACTTACACTCTCACATGGACAATGCAACCACCCAAATACCTCTCACTGCCTGCAGAAGTCCTATATGCTCTTTTATTTGCTTATGTTTTATGTTGTAAATATTCTTTTATGCTGCAGATATTCTTTTTATGTTGTATGAGGACTCTGGCAATGGTGAATGACTGTTGGAAACATTTGAATGCAAGACAAATTTCCGTGTGAACGGACAATAAAGTGTTATCTTAATACCGTTTTATTCGTTAGCCAAAGCCCAAGAGAAAGGATGCCAGTTCATTTGAAAAACATAAATGTTTGACTATTTCAACTATTATGAAAGGTCCATAGTAAAGAACCAACTGCAACAGAAGTCAGTACACCCTTCATCAGGGAGATTCCATTCTTTTATTTTAATTTTTTTTATGTGCCTGTCTTTATTTTTGATAACAATTTTGATCCTCCAGGGCATGGATGATACAAATCTTACACAAATCTCTGGAGAGATATTCAGTAATTCTTTGCAGATGATTCTTCTCAGCTCCTCTTTGCTAGATGGGGTTTGTTGCTTTACCTTCCGCTTTAAAATAATGGTTTAATTCAAGTCAGAGTAGGTACTGGGCCAGGTCGTAGTTTCCACTTTTTTGTTTTTTAAAAGCTCTTGTGTAATTTTATTTTTTTTCCAGCGTATTTGGGATCATTCTTATGTCGGAAAATTCTTCTCCTGACAAGCTTCTTGAGACTGGGAGTCATCTTTTCATTCAGTATTTGGGTAAACAAGCTTGCATTCATAATGTCATCTATAAATGTCATCTCCCCTACACCTTTTGCACTCATGCAGCCCCTTATCAGCACACTCCCACCTCCGTGTTTAACAGTCGGCGCTATGCAGTCACTGTGGTAGTCCTGGTCAGGTCCACCCCAAACATGCTGGACACCTGGCACCCATCCGATCCAAACAAATGTATTTTGGTTTCATCTGACCAAATACTGTGCTGCCCATATACATCAGGCTTCCTTTCATGTTCTTTGGCATTGTTGAGGCAATTCCTTACTATCTGGGGCCAGGCCAACATTGAGAAAGCTGCGGTGTTCGGAGGTTATTTAATAACCTTGTTCATGCAGTTACCCTTCATTGGAAATCACTGGTGTAATCAAATTTGTTGCAGTGGTCAGTGTAGTCTACTTAACCTGTTTGTTTTTGATTATGCATAAGATCAAATGTCCTATGCTTCAACTAAAAAATAATAAAAATTATTGTAAGGTGTTACAATTTCAAATTATTTAACATTGTAGTGATATTGCACATTGGTGTATTCAGTTTTGTTGTATACTGTATTCATCTAAAAAAAAAAAGGCTGCGTGGAGTCATCATCTCCATGTAACCTCCCACCCAATGTGGATCATTACAGTGAACCACACAGACAATGAGGGTTCACTGAACTAAGAAATGTTTGCAAAGAAATTGTAACCAGCATAAATCATGACTAAAGCTAAACCTATAGTCATATCTGATGTGTTTTTCTGTGATATATTCAGACATGTGAAGCTGACTTTAGAGACACCTGCAGGCTCTATGATGAGGGGAAAGTATGGGCAAGGAGCACAGAGCCATACTGAGTAGAGTCACTTCTGCTCTGACAGACCCTGTCAGAGCAGAAGTGTCTATGTGTGTGTGTGTGTGTGTGTGTGTGTGTGTGTGTGTGTGTGTGTGTGTGTGTGTGTGTGTGTGTGTGTGTGTGTGTGCGTGTGTGAGAGAGAGAACTTGCAGAAGAAGGGAATGAGCAGGTGGGGGAGAGCAAGAGTAATACTACTGCCTGCCAATACAACATGTCTGCCGAGATTAATGTGATGAAACTATTGGCGAAGGCCCAATAATAGACACATACAGCACTCATACGAAAAAGTATTGATCCAGCATGAAAGAATGGCCTTGCGGAGAGCCCATTTTGCCTCATTCGGACAGCTTCCTTAGGCCCAGGGTTAGTAGTCCATGCACACACCGAAGCGACTCCTACTTGATGAGTCAGAGATATATGTCGGATGCCATCTGTTTAGGAGCATGTTTGTGTGAGCTGGGTGGGGGCTGGGGTACAAATGTAGAATATCACTCTGCATACAAGAAAAAGCTCACTCGGATAATACGTTAAACACCTAGGGCAAGCAGCTCTTCATAAAATTTCAATTTTGTGGATAGAATAACTGAATTGGTTTCCAGTTTATTCTGTGTTTTCAGGAAGTGAGGAGAGAGGGCCAATCTCAGTTGTGAAGTTGTGAGAGGGGGTTAAAGACACTGCATGGTCACACATAGTCCATTTAGCACTCAAAATGCTGTTAAATATCAAGTACCCCATCAAAAAACAATGGTTGGTGAACAAGTCCTCTTACAGTTTAGAAAAACAGAACAGTGATGTGATTTCAGTGGTTTTTAACCTATTTGGGGTGTGAGCTGTTAAAATGCAGCACTACCTTTCTTTGAACACTTCATCACAGATTGCACATATCTGCAAAAGAGCGTCTTTAGCCTCTAAATTAGTTTCCTCTGTTAGCGGCCTTAGGAGGTTAAACCACCTAACAAGCAAAGATTAGAGAAAAAGTCAGAAAAGCTCATATAAATTAATTGTAGCAGAAGAATACCCTTTTTTTCCTTTATTATCCCATCAATAATCTTATAACCGGGGGATCCCAACCAGTTGGGAATCAATGAGGTAGAGAACCACATCAAAATCTGCCATGAAGACTTTTCCACTTTCAGAAACATAAAAGGTGGCACCATAAAGAACAGTGTGACACGGAAAGTTTTCTTTCTACACAATAGTAAACTACCTTGTCAATAGTCCATAGAGACACGTCCCTTTTGGACAGTCAAAGCCTCTGTCCAATCAAAGGCTCATCTTAAAAATTGCACATCACCCCGTTGTGATTTATAATCCAATATAAGAAAATGCACTTTTGACCCGGGCTCTGTTTTGCCAACTACATATGAAGAGTTCGTGGATCTAACATTGAGGACTGTGTAGGACATTTTAATCTTAATCTAATCTCCTCCTGAATACTTTGCATTTGTGTTTTTTCTTGACTGTTCTCTCGGTTTAACCCAAATAATGCAACTGTGTTAGAAATTACACCTACTTTGCTCCTTAAGACCAATTTAAGAGACTAAGTACTGAACACACATTAATAAAACCAATCCTTACTTCACCTTTTCACCCTGAAAACTATTTTAGCACCCACTAGTTTTTTAATGAAGGTGTCAATCCCTGGAAGGCATCAGTTGGCTTGAAAATATGCCAAACTGAGGAAAATCAATATGAAGAGACTATTTGGGTTGAAACTTGCTCTGTCTCTCTGACACACACACACACACACACACAAACACAAACACACACAGGCACATATTTCCACTATGTTTCTATCTATTTTAGTATAACTTCAAATATGCTGTACTGGATCCTAATGGCAGAGTCACATCAGATAGAGCAAAGAACACACAAAAACATGCTGACACACAGAAACTCACTAACATAAGAACAATGAAACGCACAACTAATTTTTGTCATATTATAGGGTCAAAGTCAATGTTTTTTTTTTGTTTTTTTTTAAATCAAAGCAGAGCATCCATGGCTGGCTACAGATGGAGAATTAAATGTTGTCTCGCTCTAGTTTAAAAGTGCATAGAAATTGTGTAAGACTACTATGATTTGTATTGTACTGTATGTCCTGCCGATAACAGATAACAGCCCATGCAAAAGAGCATGTGGGCATGTACACAAACACAGACACACAAATGACCCAATAAAATATTGTCACGCACACAACCTCAATCCCTATCATGGATTCAAATGTTTCATGGATATTGTGTTAGACAGGGATCAAACACATACTCGGCTAAGGCGGATTAATGCTAAGGATCCCTTTCATGGCAATTAACAGCTGACAAGAGCAAATAGGATTGTAAAGCATACACTACTGCCTGCCGATCATTAGGCCTTTGAGATCTGAAAGACTGAAACACTGTGGGAGGAGGTTCAAGTGTAATAGGATCAACAAAGGCTGAGCAGTAAGTGACACCAAGTAGCTTATGATATATGTCAAATCCGCTTCAGAGTCACATATGATTCTTATGTGTTCTATTCACGTTGATTCTGTGCTTGCTGTCAAATGTCAAACGTCACACAATAGGGTTGTGAAAATGGGAGGACGTGTTGTCTGTCCATGTCTCGCCAGGGTTTGATGCCTGCTGAGATTGTGTCTCATGTGCAGTTCATCTCCAGTCAAGGATTTTAATAGGAAAAATACATGTACGTCTTCTTTTATGCATAAGACGATTAGCACAGTGTCGACTACCTCCTCCACGAAATTATCATGAAGTAGTGAACTAAACACACAGGTGCTCAGTTCACTGGTGCGTCTCACAGTGCAAAATAAGTAACCCACCCACATGTTTGTACAAAAATATACAGTAGACACAATATGCATATATATAACCTAATACATTACGTTACTTATTACCCATTATGTTTTTATTTTGACAACTAGTATCAAAACTTGATTGCAGCCTTGCAAAGATTTACCCTAACACTGACACAGTGAGAGTGCATATAAAAATCCTCATAAAACCATCGTAATCAATTCTGGGCTCATTTCAAAAAATGTACTGTTAATCCTTTTTTTTTAAAGGCTTTTAAAGGCTCTTAAAACATAAATTTTGTAATTAGAAGCCTATGGTAAATTGATGGTAAATTGATGTTTAATTTCCTGGAAACGGCTGTTGTAAGTGGTGTTACTAACCTTATACATTGTCCCTCATTCCATATTATCAAAACTTCAACAATTCAGAATGTGAAATCAAAAATTCTGGAATTAACTTTGACCTCGAAATATTGTCTTAAAAAAAATAATGACGTTACCACAAGCCGACAAGAACGAAAGCCAAATATCTGCTTTCAAATGACACGATCTGTTTTCTTAAAGGTGAAATTTTAGTCGGTAGCAGCTGAGTGACTATGTACTTGGCCCCAAGCAGCACATTTGTTGCTTCATGCTGAAAAAAGCATTTGCCATGTGCAGCTATATAGACTTTAATTAAATTCTCAGCCAAGGTACAAAGAGTGACACATATGAATCACTTTGGGATACAGTATTCGACTAGAGAGATGTATTGACTCAACTGGCTCCTGTCTTTACTTGACCACATGGCATACAAATAAATAGGCTCCTAGTATGTGACCTTAGTCAACAAAGAGAAAGAAAAGGGAGAGCAAAATAATTTAAGTTTATAGTTTCCATAAAAAACTGCACCGCAGTGATGTATAAACCACTTTAACGTCTGCATAAGTCACAAATGTGTCCGTCACTGGCCCAACGGTAGGAGTGGCCATAAATGTTCAACACACAAACACACACAGAAAAAAAAATAAATAAATAAAAAATAAAAATGCTCCCTGCCAACAGAACTGTCATCTAGTGAGTTGCATAACAGGAGGCAATCTCAGTGTGAGACCTGCAGCTCAGAGCAGCAGAGACGGAGAGTCCAAACTGCGGGATCATGAAGCCCAGCATAACTGTCTGCCACATATTAGATTTAAATCTTCAATCAAAACACAGAGATGTGATCAGAGACCAATCTGTTGACGCCATACAAGCTGTGGACTAGCAACATGTTCGACATCAAATACTGTCAAATCAATTATTTTAACCCACTGAATGCTACATTATTTGTACTCTGTTCTTTGGAATAAATAGCATTATATAATGGGAACAGTATACTTGCTTTCTGCAGGCTATTAAGCAGGGGCAGCAGTGACCGTCCCCAACCTTCTGTTCCGTCACAACCCTCAGTGCACTTACTGATGTCCCAGTGCACAGCTGACTAAGTGCACAAGCCCATTCCATCCCGTCCACAAGTGAATGTGGGGTCGACGGGCTGGCTCAGGGCTCGGTAACACCTCAGCTCTGTCGGACACCGAAAACTTGAAAGATCTTTGCTTTTTTAAAACATATAACTGCATCCTTCTCTCTCGACAGCTTCTACTTCCAGATTCCAGTCTGATTTGACAAAACACTGTTGAGCTCAAATTGAGGTAAAGAACAATGGCGACACAAAAGATAGAAGCCATTCCAAACGTTAAATCGTTAAATTCAGTGCGACGTTTTGAGGAGTTACGTAATTGGTTGCGAGCACCATATGATCATATCACCTCTAAGCCTTCACAAGTTGTGACAAGCCTCTTTATTAATTACTTTACCGAAAAGAAAAAAAAAGTCCGTGATCCAAGCCTCTCTGCCAAGAACACAATCTTTGGCAGAGCAGATATGGAGGGCAGCATCTTCCTCTGCACTCTGCCAACAAGATCGGATCCCAGATGGGCATCAAAACCACACACTCTTTCAGTTTGTTAATGCACATTTACAGCCTTTCCTGTTCATTAGAGGAGGGAAAGTAGCAGAGGCTGAGGGGGTGGAGAAGGAAGGAGGAGGAGAGAAAGCATGTGTACAATTTTAAAGAACAGGAGTAAAAGGTGGAGCAGAGAAAGGAGGGTGACCTTGAGAGGCCATTAGCGTGAGTCTAAGCGCTGCAGAGATTTTACCGAGAGTTTGTCTTAAATCTGTCACTAATGACAGATCAGTATTTTACAGAGAAACACCAGGAAGGAGGGAAATTACAGATTTAAAGTTGAAGTAGGACGATAAAAACAGCAATTTTGCCACCTATATCACACTTGTTCTGCAACTGTTCTTTCACTCTAGATTTCTTGAAGTGCCCATGACATTAAGATGCATGATTTCTTTTTAACTGATTGCGGTTAGAATAATAATACTGCGGATGCCTTATTCATTAACAGCTTCCTGATGCAGTTTCATTTCATTTCATTTAAATTTTAATTAATTTATTTACTAAATAGGTTATAATTCTCCTACAAGTTTCTACAAATAACCATTTTGCTGTTGTGATTAGGCTTTTGGGAACTTTACACTTATCATACTCATTGGTTGGTTTATGATTACATTAATTGTGAGTCTTTTGTATGTGATCGTATGCATCGGTTTCTGTTTGTGTGTTTACTTGTGTAATGTTCTTCAAAATTTTTATAATTTCATGGCTTATTGACTGGAAGACTAATTTATCTTTGCTGCCAGATGAAGATAACACCTTGATGAACCACTAATAACTACCAATAAGACACTTTATAAATTCCGTAGCATTTAATAGACACCGACTTTATGAAGAGTAGTGAGTAGAACACTCCAGAATTCAAATAATGGCATGGCTCAATGTCTAGTTTAATGACTTCATTTATACAAGTAAACACGTTCCTGTCAATACCAGTATAGAGATTTAATAAAATCAGGTAAAAATTGCTAGCGGAGACCATGGGCACAGAGGACTCTACAAGAGGATCAAACCATAGACCCTTACATTACTACATATATGAATAGAATAAAAAAAATGCACTATCAGAGAAAAAAATTGTGCCAGTATTATGGCTAACCCTTCTGCTATATTAACCAGTGATGAACACTGTCAATTCCAATTGACCCAAGAGTCCCAACTAGCTTGGCCTTGATGCAGGATTACATGAAGGATTCAAATCCAGGCATTCAGAGAGGAGATTTAGGAACAGCTAACGCCAACGCTATCTGAATCATCAAATATATGGGATTAGTGTTTGATGGCTCAGTTTCCAGATGATGCATTTTAAGAGGGAAAAAAATCCACACTCAGACACATCACGTAGCTGTTTTGCTTGTGTCAAGTTGGGAAAACATCCAGGCATTTGTTACCGTCGGTGATGGGAACCACGGAAAGAAACAAATGTTTTCTTCTCCCCTCCTTCATGCGCTCCTTGCATGTGCAGTAACTCCGTGGTTGTCATTAATTCTTTTTAAATGTCACTACTCGCACCGATCTTTTGCAAAGCTCTTTTATAAATGAAGGTGCTAATCCTTCATACGTTTTATAAAATTACATTTACTGTAACATGGAAAATTGGCTGATTTGAAACAAAGACTTGAAAACAACCCAGAAATGCAGTTAATCTGACACAGAAATGTGTATAAATAGATTCATGCTGTACTTTTGGAATTTTTGCAAAACTAGGGTTTTTTTTTTTCTTGGGGGGGGGGGGGTTATAGAATGACCCTTTCTGTAGCAGTTACCAAGATAGAAAGCAAACACAGCCTAGATGTATCTGAAATAAAAAAAATAATAAATATTTCAAAAAACATTTTCCAAGTACTATGGTAGTACTGACGCCAGACGGATACTGTTCTACTGTTCACTTGCAGCTGTTCCCAAGCGTGAAAATTGCCTACCTCATCAGCCAAGTCATCCCAGCTGTTAACCTATCATGTGCTCAACACACTCTCCCAAACACACACACACACACACACACCCACATACTTGAATGTTCAACCAAAATAAGAGAGGTTAATAGGGACAGTGAAGGGTGGTGTCAGTGGCAGTCATCAGTGATAGTTTTGCCAGAATAGTTGTTGCTCTTGCTACACGGTCCCGAAACAGGAGATCTAGTGTTCACTACCACCCCAGATGGGAATGTATCAGGAGAGACAGAGATACTGAGCATAGGCCATGTTAGCCACCATAGCGCAGGTTGGGTTGCTACAACAAATTCTACTGTAGCAGGGTCACTAAAGAGGCCTCTTCGTGTTCTGTGTGTGTGTATGTGTGTGTGTGTGTGTGTGTGTGTGTGTGTGTGTGTGTGTGTCTGTGTGTGATCACATGAGTGTCTGTGTGGTTTTGACTCACTGAGTCAAAACCACACAGACACACACACATTCTCTATAGTGTTAAACACGGATCAGGATCAACTGTGTTCCGCTGCTTGTTCATTCTGTACTGAAATGTCAGTTGACCAATCAGATTTTTGTCTCTAGCTAAATTTTTTGCTCAGTTTCTGTCAAACTCTCATGACTATTTTATGAGTTTTGTATGCATGAATCTTTTAGAGCCCAACAGATGTCCATAAAAAGGTGACTGTCTCATTTTGTAATCCTGTCCAAATACTAAACAACCTCTGAGGGCAGTCTGTCTGTACCATGAAAGCAACAACCTGTTCTGTGAGATCTGTCACTCGGAAGAAATCAAACCAGAGCTGTAGTATGTAACACCCCCGTTACAGCACACAACAGCTATGACCACAATATCCGCTGTACTGTTTACCGTGAGGTCAAGATCTCTGGTCATCTTGGTTTTCATGTTTCTCAGAACACACTCGCACAATTGCGTGTTTGTGTTC
Source organism: Xiphias gladius (assembly GCF_016859285.1). Taxonomy (NCBI): domain Eukaryota; kingdom Metazoa; phylum Chordata; class Actinopteri; order Istiophoriformes; family Xiphiidae; genus Xiphias; species Xiphias gladius. The sequence goes on from NC_053422.1 coordinate 12,195,371, forward strand.
GCGCATGTGTGTGTGCACAGTGCATGTAATAGACTTGTATAACAAATATCACAGCGCATGTTGAAATGTGTGTAGGCAAGCTTGTCTAGGGACTCCATCTGCCCAAGGGGCCTCAGGGCATCTGGAGACTACATGCGCACACACACGTGTCTGTGTGTGTGTGTGTGTCTGTTTCTGTGTGTTTCTGTGTGCATTTAGATGCACATATACAGCGCATACAAAGCCACAATCCAGATTTTCCTGTGTCATGACTTGTATTGTAGATTGAAATCATCGTAACTAAACAATCAACCATGACATTTTAATGGATTACATGTTACCAGAACTAAGGCCATTTGTGATACTGGAGTAAAAGGGATTCACTGAAAGCCACCAAAAAAAATACAGGATAACAAGAGTAACCATCAGACTACTGTTTCATATTGCTTTACTGTATTTTCACAATTACTAATGCTGTAGTAACGCTGCGTTCACTTGTGTTGCTGGATGTTCACACAAAATAATACCAAATCTTGTTTGAAGAATTGACAGTTGCATGTAGAGAGATAATTCTATTATAAAACTCAGTGTTTTGATGTTTGAAACATCACAACAATATTTCCTTTATTAATGTTACCTGTTTCTATACATCAATAGATACACCGATTTCCCAAGGTAATTAACACAAAATCGCTAAATTAAGCACTTAACGTCAAAGGCTAAACTGTGAGTTTCTCGTTGGGTATTTTTAGTTTGTGTGCATCAGCACGAACATGTTTTATGAGAATGAATGAATGAATTTTTGTCTGTCTGTATACCGTTTGTGTGTAATATCTGGGTAATTATTGTGTGTGTTTGTGTGTGTTTAACCTACCTTTCCCCCTGTGAGACTGCGACGCTCTTATCCCAAGTGGCACTCTCTCAGACGTCAGACTAATTCAAAACAGCACAGGCTGTCCAAACACATGCGGACACAAGCCCCCTACACCACCAACAGGGCACGAATCTCGCTTCTTTACGTATGTCTGGCCTCGACTAATAGCTCTAGATGTTAATCGATTATGTGTCACCCTAGAATGAATGTGGAACAACAGGCGAATAAATTAAACAATTCTCTTGAAGGGCACAGAGGAAATCACGCCTGGTGAACTCTGTCGCCTTCTATATACATTTTGATGATATTAAGATTTTATAAAAATTGTGTCACCAGGTGCCTCTAAACACGCAAGACAGCAAAAGAACGACAGATACTTAGGGACAAGGAAAAAAAGCAAGTGTAATGTAAAAAAAATGAAATTAACACTGCATGGGATAAGAACATGCTTAAAATATAATCTACCACGCCCCTCTAATTTATCAAATACAGCATGTTATAAGCAGAACATTTAAGTTAAAACCTTATAAGCAAACAAAATTTTGGACGAAAGGACAGCGTGATAAATAAAGTATGGCTACAAAGAGCTGCAATTCTGAGTTGAGTGCAGTTCTGGTTCTGACTCTGTACCAGGTTGTTAGACTGTGTGTGTCTTTTGTGTGTGTGTGTGTGTGTGTGTGTGTGTGTGTGTGTGTGTGTGTGTGTGTGTGTGTGTGTTTTTGGAGATGGTAGGCTGGGCATTAGTTGATGCTACCAGCGTTTTATGACTACACAGAACACATTACACAGTTGAGGAGTACAGTAGAGGGAGAAAGGGGGGAGTGTAGGATTTAGCTCTACACCGAGGCATGAATTATGCAGTCAGGCCATCCAGACATGTAGCTGTGTATCTTTTATAAATGCCTTACAGAGGCAAAGCAAGTTTAGCTAACATTTTCCTCCCCCCACTCAGTGCCATGTATTGAGAGAGAGCAAGTGAGAGAGGGAGGAAGAAGAGAAAGCGAGGGAGGGTATCTCGGCGGAAGCTTCTGGCATCACCCTGGATAAAAACTGACATCCGAGAGCAATGCAGCAAAAAGAGTTCATTCCATCCGTCTTACGCAGGCACTGCACTTGACGGATTTAAAAATGATACATGGAGTAGAGTTCTCTCTCCCTCTCACTTTGATCCCGAGTGAGGGTTTTACAAGAATCACACTCTGTCATAAGCATAAATAGGGCAAGGGGCACCATCTGTGCGAATTTGGGATGAATGAGGGAGTCATCATGTTAAGCTCCGCAGATGGTGACCAATCAAAAACAGAAGTGCTCTAAGTGGCCACTCATTTTTTCAAGCATTATGCGGTTTGATTTAAGTACAATTCACATATGAGTGTGTGTGTGTGTGTGTGTGTGTGTGTGTGTGTGTGTGTGTGTGTGTGTGTGTGTGTGTGTGTGTGTGTGTGTGTGTGTGTGTATGCAGGAATCTATAAATCCAGGTGTACTGGCAAGTAAATAAGTTAATGTGAGAAAAGAGAGGAAGAGAGAAAAATGAGAGAAACAGTGCTCATGTGTGTGTGTGTCCAACGCTGAGTCAAGCTCCAGGCTAGGTTTACTATCTGGTGTTTACAGAGCGCCTGATCAGAGGGATTACAATTACACAGGCGCTGCTTAAGACAGCTGCTTCACTCCGCGTTATCAAACCACCCACGCTCGCCATACGCTGACACCTAACAACACACAGACAACAAGTGGTAAATGGAAATCTACACCCTTCCCAGGATTTACGAGCACTTGCACCACCAACAGGTGACTAACCAGGGTGCTGGTAGTTTTATTGACAACATTTCTTCCAGGATTACCGGCATCCAGACATTTCTAGAAGGGAAGCCAGACAGTGTCTGAAAATAGCATGATTTTTCAGTCTGATGCTGTGTCAAAAGAACAGTTCACACAATGCCATATTACAGATTCTATATCCATACTTGACTCAAGGGGTTAACGGGACTCCCGCCGTAGATACCCATGGCATAGGGTTTGATTTATAGTTAAGCATCTGCTGTGTTTATGTTCATTCATTCACAGTGATAGAGAGCAGCAATCAAGGTGAGCACAGAGTCTGCAGTGGAAATGGCTACAGAGAAGCAGCAGAACTTCCTTAAAGGTGTCTTCACTAACAACAGTCTTTACCGGGAATCTCAGAATCTTGTAGGAGAAAACAGAAGCAGCTCAAGCTGCTCAATCAAAGTTCTTGCAGTCTCCATGCAGAATCAGACATCTGCTACAGCAATGTGTAGTTACGTTTCTGAGGAGGCGCATGTCAGCTGCGACTTAGCTATGGCAGCTATATGCGTACAGTTTCATAGCTATACCTTAATCCTTTAACTCACAATTACAAATACACCTTAAATAGATTAAAGGTGGCATAGGTCAAAATTTAAGTGTAGATGTTATTCTGATCGCCAAATGCACCGATTCAATTATTGATTTGTTCTCTGTAAAACATGACAATTTTCAGTTTCGCAGACTTGGGTCAGCTCCACAACCATCAAGTAAATGAAACGTACCACTTTTGGACTGATCTGGCACAGGATGAGGAACATTTGCTTAAACCCTAGCCCGAACCACTGGAGAAAAAGCTGGTGATATAATGAGGCACAGCAGAATAAAGCTACATTAGTGGGGTTTCAGGTTGTCCCAGTAATTATCCATAACACAATGCAAATTTAATCCTTAACATTTAAGACACTCCTAATAAGACGACGATAAGATAGCCAAAAGCCCAAATGTTTATTGATATCAAGTGAGAGTGAACAGCAGCTACAGGGATAGGATAGTGTGAGGTGAAGGAAAGCACCAGTTGGTGATGATCCCCATGTGAAAATGGTTCTGTAACTAAAAACCTCTTGTTACCCTGCCTCAGTTTTCCAGAACAGTCTACACTGCGAGGCCTTCAGGGGAGCAGCTGGAGAGCCAAACAGAAATGCTCTGTTTCAGGTTTAGCTCCAGCTTCATTTTTTTATATGACTACATTGATTTCATTCATGTATTCACTCACTGATTGCTGATGGATAAACGGGTAGCTGAACTGAATCAAAGACTTAGCCAGTATTTGCAACTTCATCCATCTGCACAGAGAGATTACTCTGTTCTTCCCTCATTAATGGTCCCACAGCTGTTTGGGTGTTTGTGTTTGTGTGTATTTGAACAGCCACCTCTGGTGAGCAGAAGCCAAGGCCACAAAACACTAAACAGCTTCACAGGGTTGCAGATAATTACCATGACAACATCCACAGCTTGAGAGGAGAAACAAGATGGACTGGCTGGAGTAGAAACACTGCAATGTCACAGAAATCTATCAAATGAGGCAGTTCTTCCCACAGGATATGGGCTATTAGTGTGGTCAATATTTGTTTAATGAGGAACAGTTGTAACAATTAAGCATTAATTGCCACACCATAGTTGTCTACATTGATGCCCACATTGTTGAGTAGATTGTGAGTGGACTTCACCTGCTGTTTAGTGTCAGAGTTGATTCCTGTCAAAACGCAGCTACCCATTATTTAAAACAAGCAGCGGTGAATTAGTATGTATATGAGGATTCGTATCCTGTCAGCATCAGAAAAGTGTGTAGATGCTTGTCTATAGTGCTAACTTGATGTTGCACTGTTGTTCTGAGCAAAGCAAACCATAGACATCACTTCAGCAAACACTCCTGAAATAAAAGACGTGTTTGTCTACTGTTCCCCTGCAGTAGAAATCCTTGTCGAATACACTATGGTATGCTAAATATTTGATGGCCATATACAGGTGTATGCAGCAAAGGGCTATTTGCAGCAAGCAAGGCTGGCTTTGATTCAAATTCTGCAAAGTGCATTTGTGCTATATATTAGGTGCAATAGATCAGGAATTTTATTAGTGTTATTCTTAAAAATGTTACTAAGCATGTGTATGCCTACAGTTCATATGCTAAATCTAAAAATACTGAAAAAGTCCTGCTGAATCCTTGCTTTTTAACTCTCACAGACCGGCTCAGGGAACGTGACAAGAGATGGGTCCACGTAAAGGTTGTACTAAAATTATACAAACAATTTATTATAACCAAAGGTCACACAAATAAACATTGGGCAGTCGAAATCAGCAAAATTAGCCCTGAGACTAGAACAAAAATCAGACTTCAACGTTATACTTTGTTAGCATGCAGGTCGCACCAACATCAGCCATAACAAAAAAAAAAAAAATTCTGCAAGATGGCTGAGATGTTACGTACAGCTCTCATTTTGGATTTGTGATATTCCAATTTCCTTTGGCATATCTGGCACTCGACTTTTTGGTAATCATCTTTTCAAATTTGGAAGATATTCCAGACACTTTTCCAACATCTTGCTCGCTCAGTTGTAACTTGTAAGCCTGTCACATGGTCAAGTCTCATTGTCCCAGTGTCAGTGCTGGTAACGTTAGATGAGAGCTGTGATGCAAAAAACTATCACTAAGATTAAATGTCCTTGTTTGAGAATAACTAATGATAATTAATGTTGATGCATAATGAATAATTTGGATTACTATTTCTAACTTAATGGGCTAGTGGGGATTTTTGTGATAAACCATATATATTATAATAATGATTTAAAAAGCGCAGCATTCGAATACTGAATTGGACGTTGATTACCATGGCAACAGTAGAAGTTTCAAAGTTTCAAGGCATTCGGGTCAGCCCTGCTTAGAATGCAGATTTGGTTTTTGCAGGACCACAGGAAAGTGAGGAGCACAGAAAAGTGAAGCCTATGGTGAGTGTGAAGTGAAGCCGGCTACCAAATACACACAAAACTGTTTTTGTAGGCCCATGTTTTCCGCCACACTATCTCCTAGTGAGATAAACCACTTCAGCCCACAAGGGGGAAGCGAGGCTCCAACAAACTCAAATGTGGCTATACTCACCCAAAGGATATGCATAATAAATCTTAAATGAGTTTGCAAACCAATCTAGTTAGGGACAAATACTGCTTCATTCCAACATGCACCAAAACTAACTCCAAAAAACGGAGTAACCAGTCTAAACAACAGTACAAAAAAAACCTTATGTGATACTCCAAATATCTTAACTACAATGCTAATCTACCAAAGGGACTTTAATACACACTTCCTAAAAGCACCAAAACCCAATTTAGCATTAACAAACCATAATGGTCACAAACTAAAATGGTCAGTAGCACCAACTATCCAATTTACGACTGAACAGGCCTCCATTTGTCACACTAAGGCTAGATGTACCCTTACCGAGTGGGTCTGGTGATCCCAGACAAGACCCAATTTGTCACAGACTGGCTCAGGGAATGTGGCAAGAAGGGAGTCCAAGTAAAGGTTATACTAAAAAAAAAACAATTTTATCATGACCAAAGGTAACACAGATAAACAATGGGGTTTGGAAATCAGCAAGAGTAGCCATGAAAGCAGCGTATGGTTGAGTGGCATGTGTGCTGTGGAGGTGTTGTATGTGCAGAAGCAAAAGATCATGTCTAAGTGGATGTCAGCAGTTGGAGGGGTGTCACATTATATACACTGAGAAGTAGTTCCCAGTCTAAAATTATGTACTTTATTATAAACTGATGGTGCTGATATAACGTATCTGTGCAGCCAAATTAACTCACTTGTCAGTTCCATAGGTCAGTTTGTACTAACAGTGCTGCCCTTTTGTTTTAACACAGAGCCAAGCAGCACACTGGAAACAAATGCCACCCTGCTGCGATAGACTATTGAAAATGGCATTTAGAGAGAGACTCTTGATACAGCATCCATTTCTTCATGTTATTATGGTTGTATCGCTACAGGGCCAGATGTTCTACTCAACAGAGCTGAAGCAATACTAAGAATAAACCCAATAACCTTAGTGCTTCATGGTATTACAGTACACAGACATATTAGGAGGGCAGCATTTGAAATCATGCAGCGTGGCTCACATTACATGCGATGATCAATAGAAGCATTTCTTATCTGTAATCACAGCCAGAATTTGACCTAGCCATGACACATGAATATTATGCAGATCAGTCCATATCAGTATCACCTGAAGGTCAATCACTCTCAAAGGCTATGCCTCTTTTTGTAAAGGCTTAAAAACAACCCTTGTGGTCTCTTTATGAAATTAAATATTTTGATTATGTATTATGTTGTATGGCTGTAGCTTTGAAGGTTCATCTTAACTTCAGTATACAAAGTCAATGACATACAACCATGTGGTTTTACACATTAACAGAAAATTAATCTACCTTTTTGATTGTGTAGATAAATAACAGTGTTTAGTTGAATTTTGAAAACTGAAAAAAGTGGCAGTTAGAATAAAGTTATTTGGAATAACCCTCGAAGGGTTACTCCATTAATGTGGTATATTATTTCCTTTGGGGCTGCAACAATTAGTCAAATAGAGGAAACTTAATCTGCAACTATTTTGTTTTTAAAGTCAAAATGTCAATCATTTGTCAGATGTGAGAATTTTTGCTGCTTTTCTCGGTCTTAGATTGTAGTAAATTAAATATTTTGGTGTTTGGACTGTTACCCGGACAAAACAAGACATTTGATGACATTACCTTGTGCTGTAGTATATTATGATAGGTATTTTTCAATGTTTTTTCATGGTTCATAGACCAAAAAATTAATTGAATAATTGAGAAAATAATTACACAGATGATCAGTAATGAAAATAATCGGTAGCTCTAGCCCCAATTTCCACCAGGTAAGGGGAGTCACAAGAGATAGATTTTTAAAAAGACTAGTCAAAACTGAACCAGCAAGAGGCCTGAGATATCCTGAGTTTTAATCCTAGTATGGGTCAAGCTCCAAAAGCTCTGGATCCCACAATTTCCGCTATGCAACTGGATATTGTTTGCGTCCTACAGGCTCACTACATTCAAACCCAACACCTACAAATGTAACAGAGACTTTCTGTTCAAATTTGATGATATCATCAGGGTTGCTTTTTCTGACTGACGAAATCTCCTTCCAGAGCCGCAGACAGACATTACACATCAATCATGTTTATAATCGGAGGATCCATTAAATTGTTTTGTCTGATTAAATTGTTTGTTTTTTCTGCAGCTCCCTATGTGGAGGCTTTATATTACACCCCTTATTAATGTAAGAGCAGTAGACCTTAGCCAGCAAACATGAACATGCTTCCACTGGTGACTGTATGGAGGAGCTTACAACTGTACACATCACGCTCACAGACTTTACAACTGCTGCTTTCTCCAGATTCTATCAGGTTTAAGTCTAATGCAGACTGGATTAGCCTTTGTCCTTCATATGACCTAACCACAAACACTCCATTATGGCTTGAGGCCATAAAACCCAGAGGGACCAAAGTTCAGTACATAAAGCACCTCTGATCCAGTGCAATTCCCTTAACTGAACTTTTCCAGCATAGCTCTGATTACCGGGGTATGTCAGAAAGCCATTAGGGTCAAGTAGCCGTTCTATACAGTGAGCTTTTTGTGTGTTTCACATTCTGTCTAGTTTGCAATGTCAATCACCATGGCTTTCTCTAGAAAAACCTGAAAGTGAACTAAGGGAAAATGGAGGTAAAATGGATTATTATTCTATGATATAACATGTACTAAATAGCAGGGTAAGCTTAAGAGCACGGTTTAATAATGCAGGTTAGCAAAATTAAAAAACAAAGCGAGCAGCAGTGGTTTTCCATGACCTTTGCTGTTGCTGGCCTGCCGTTTAGCTATCCACAGGGGATTGTGGGTGAAGCAGCAAGAGATGGTGGGAGGTGTCTTTCAGGCTTGCACCATTCTGCACAGGAAAAGGCAGACATATATAGACAAAGACAAAGACAAGGAGACCTATAGAAGTTAGGACACAGACGGAGAGACAGAGAAAGACTGAAAAAGACACAGGCAGAATGCTGGCTTATAGAAAAAGCAGCTTTTTGGTTTATGCAAATCACACCTAAATACGTATCATATTCACCTAAAAATATCATTGTTCTATCCACTGCACCAATACCAAACTCAGATTTGAGGAGCCTGTTATTTAAAAAGATTCATAAAGGTCATATCTCTTACAAACAAATAATCATCAGCAGGAAAATAGGACTAAATATAGCATAGTGAGGCTATGTGACCCCAACAACCTAATTCTTTCTCTGCCAAGTTATAGAACCCACTTCTTTGTCCCTCCACCTGTCACACCCCAGCACCTCAGGGGTCACCCTCAAAAATAAAGCACCATAGCCAAAGGATAAGGCAAATACCTCAGGAACTCAGCACCACATCACTCCATCAATCATCATTCTCCTCATCCACGGCATGCCTTCCGGCCAACTCAGTGCCCTGCCCCCTGACCTGTGCCATAAACAGGTGTAATGACGCTCTGTAGGAGCACAACTGTGAACATGGCCCACCAAGGCTGAGAGCATGATGACAGCTTAGCGACCAATCAATGCCTTAAATAAATCTTGGTCTGCACTACAAAAACTGACCACAACCTTGGGTTTGACGACTTGAATCGATGGTGGACGTTACCAAGAGGGCTGAGTTTTACAGCAGGCCAGAGGGACCATGTGAGCTGATAAGACTGCTGTAATTATTCTTCTGATCTTGGGAGAGTGACAGGAAAAGACAAAGCATGCTGTAAAAATCACAGCTTCGTGGGGTCACAAGTATTGTTTTATCAAAATGTTCCTATTTTCTTTGCTTTTCCCTTTTGTCCCAGTTTGGAATGACTAATTCCCCCTGCACTGCAGTGTCCTTGTCCTACTATTAAATCCAACTGTTAGGCCTGGGTGAGGTGTATACTGCCAAGTGTCTTCTGTGATACATATGGACACACATTTGATTACTCAATGGGGTCCCATCCGAAAAATACTGCCAACTGTGTTTGAAAGGGTGCCTGGCCAAGCTAGAAACTACTCTGCTGTGAATTTAACCTCTACCAGAGTGGGTGAGAGGTTTCACCCCTGTGCCACTGAGGCCTCTTAAAATATTATTTAAAAATATATTTTTTTAATTTACTGTATACAACATCCTTTAAAAAGGATGTTATACAAAAACATCTCCCTTAAGTCTTCCAGATGATGTACAGCTGGGATATTCTTCGACTTGCCCATTTGGTCCACTGCTATATGTCAATCTCCATCAGAGACGCATAAATAGAGAGAAGATGGATATGATCATCCTTCTAGTCCTCAACTGCATACATGATCACACACTCAATATGTATTTTTCACGGTCTACTTCACAGATTAGAGAGCTTTGTGCTGATATGTGTGTGTTAGCTCTGAACACCAAGAACTGGATTCATAAATAGAGGCAAACATGGCTGCATTAGGAACAAGTTACATATTTTGTAAACCCTTGAATATTCTTGTTCTCCTGCTTACAAGCTATGTGTTAAAAATGAAAAAAAAACAAAAAAACATTGCAGTGTATTTTAGGGTGGTATCTTCAGAGGGGTTCTGTGTAATATTCAAATGTGACTTTCCAGAAATAGCTTGTCGTCAGCTCCATCCAGTTTAAGCTCTCATTGATGAATAATTCAGAGAAATATTTACAGGTGAAAATGAGCTCATCCACATACTCCTCCAGTGCCCCATCAGAGGTGACAAATAGGCTAAAAAAAAATACCACACCATACATAGTCATATAACTAACAACTATACTTGACATCAAACACAAGCACTCATACACTACATGCGCTACATCACACATGCTGGTGATACACAGAGAGAGAGGGCCACTTCAGTCCCCCGTTTACAGACACACAGGCTGTGCGTTACCATACTTAGAATATACATAGGCTAGCCTATAGCCTATGTTATGACCTAGATGGGAGAAAGGGGGGCAGGGAGAAGACTTAAACACTTTTCTCTGTCTGCTGTCTCAGTAGAAGTGCAAGGCCCTCCCTCTCTGACACATTTAGTCACTTAATAGGGCCTTGTTGGTGTGTTTGTGTGTGAGAGAAAGAGAGAGAGAGAGAGAGAGAGACACGTTAATCCTACCTCCCCTGCCCACAGCACTATGACCACCCCAGCAACCACACAAGGCTCAGGCAGAGAGCATGCTCATTGAAGTCAATTGCCCAACACGTGAGCCTGTGATATGGCAAAATGCAGGGCTTCATGGGAAATTGCCCCGCTGCATTCAAGTTTTAATAAAGTGGGCTGAGCGGGACAGGTTTTTGGGTAGAGAAGATGAGAATTGTCATACCATGTAAAGGCACAGTCTTCTGGAACAACTTCTGCTTTGCAAGGTTAAATTGACCAGTTTGATCTTAAGTGGACTGACTAACTGGGCTAGTCTGATCTGGTCTAATCTGGGCCAGATTGTTCTGGGTCTGTCTGTTGACTGTCCCCTGCTCAGCTCTGCCAGTCTGTATCCAGAGGGCCTGTTATTTTGGGAGCTCAGTGGAGAAGAGATGACAACATCATGGACTGCCTAAGCTGCTTACATTTCCTCAAGCACTCCCAGTGCACCCTGGGATCTATTCCCTTGTTTTGCTACTGTCACTGTTGCTCCATACGCATCGACTGCGTGTGAACAGGCATTTTATTGCATTTGCACATGCAAAGCATTCAAATCTAATCTACACAGGCGCACATACAATATGAAAAACATGTCCTATTTGGGCAACGGTTATATGAAGTGGCGTCAGCATGTGACTACCTGATGAATGTGTGCAGATCAAGCAGAAAGCAAAACGTGGACAAATCAGTGAAGCTTGAAGATGAGATAATCCCACAAGACCATAGAGAGGGGTGGGATGGGGTGACACAGCGGTGAAGTGCTGGAAGCATGAGTGTCTGTGTGTGCCTGTGTGTTTGTGTGTGTGTGAGAAGGGGGGTTACAGGTAACAGAGACAAGTCTCTGATTAATGAGAGCCCAAATTTATCTGTTCTTCTTTTCTAAGTACATAGGCAGGGAGTGGATATCCAGCATTGAAATAGAATTGCAGACTTTTTATAATTGGAAAAAAAGCTAATTAATCACATAGCTTTTTGTGTTTCTCTTCATGCATTATTTGGATGTTCAACTTCTACTGCATTTTAACATTAATTTTAATGGGTTATGCTATTTTTTTTGTTCATCCATGTTGGCCACAGTAATACTGACTCTAACCGCCTAGTTCTTCAACATGTTGCAAATAATGCTGTAGCTGCTTTTGTTCATGTAAAACAGATCACCTCATGTTCACTTAAGGGTTCTTTCCCTGCTCTTGTGCCAAATGTGCCTCCTAAATTATCACTCAGGAAAACACTACTAATAAATGACAAGTAGACTAATGTATAGTTTCATAACTTCCTGGTAGAATCAACGGCCACTGATGGTTCACAATAATAATCATCCATAATCTCCAATCATTAGGATGCCTCCTACCTCATTTCTCTTAATTCCAGGATTTATAGGTACAGTGTGTGTAAAGCAAGCCATTGGAAAGGAATACATAAAAATGTGATGTTTGAAATTGAGGTCAAGAACAATGCCATGATGCCAGAACTGGACAATGCCATTGGAAACACTATTTCAAAAGGGAAAGAAATGTTGACACAAGAGAAACACTACCCAACTATATACAGTATGTAGTGAACGTAAAAGCTTTCCATAACCTGGGCATAGGCTGAGTCACTACTGTGTTATATGAAATGACAAACATTAGCAAATTGAATGTTATTTACATGAAATGTTCCTGATTACCTTCAACGTACTGCTACTGTAGACATTTTTCATTAGTTTCTACAATACATGATATGCTACGCAGAGTGGAGGTAAGAGGTCGACAGGGTTCATGGCGTGAACTGTCAGCACAATCCTGTTTGATGATGTGAGCTGATACTTTAACAGCAGGCCTAATGTGTGCGCGCCAAGCGCAGTCGTACAACCAGCCCCAAGGAAAGAGGCACAGACAAGAAAACTAAAACTTCTGGCCCAGGTTATCACAAGCTCTTTGGCCAGCTGAGCAACATAAAATTTGACAACATGAAATCTAAGTGTCACTGAGGGAGCACGAGGAGGAGCTGAGCGCTGTGTTTTTCTGAGTCCGATTTTAAGAGAGTAAGTTGGAGTGGAAGTGACAGAAGGGAAATTGGACAGCCAGAAAGATTTCAACCTTTTCTAAAATGGGAGTACTAATATGATGATAGAAGTAGCTTGGAGTGATGAAAAAGAAGTAGGTGGCGTCAGGAGAAAGGAACGGCGAGGACAAAAAGTCTAGACGAGTTTTCTGCGGGTTATAGACATGGACTTGTTACTGAAGCATTCTTTCTCTGTCAATGGACCATCATTGGAATACACTTGAATGAGGAACTAACCTCTTACTTCCGATGCACATTTGCCAATAGTGCAAGTCTTGCTGTAGTTCTGTGCAGCTCCCAAGTGCTTTGTAAATGTGTGTAACCCTCAATCACCGTGCTAATGCTGTAAAAGAGGATGTATTCTTTTTTTTCTTTTTTTTTATCTTGCCCGGCTACACAAGGGTTAAATTTGAGGGGAGACAGACAGTGAGATCAGTCGCAGGTTATCTGTCCAGACATTCATCAGCGTGCCAACCGCTGCTGGCTCAGACAGGGTCCTACAGCACAGCACATTTCAAAGTAGGAGAGACAGAGAGAAGCAAGAGAAAAACCCTCCAGCCAGAGGAGTCACATGAAGTATCCTTGCAAGACCACATGCATGGGCCTCTGCCACGCAAACTGTGGTCATACACACATTAGCAGTCACGCAGTTCGCACAGCGGTGTTAAGTGAATGGGTGCTACTCGCATGGGAAAATTTCTTCATTACTGTAGAAAAAAATGCTGCCTGCCTTTTTGTTTTATTTCGGTTTTCCGACATGTTCTTTTATAGCTTTGTCTGTTTAAAGTTTACTATCTTAGAAGGGCAGGTCAACTTAGATTTAGTGATCACTTTTAGCACATTCAATCCCGGATACATTTCATTCAAGATGAAGGTGCAAGTGGAATATTTTGTGCAATCGCTGAAATGATAATTATTTTGAATGACTTCAAACATATCCCACTGAACTGTTTTGACTGACATCTTTAGTAGTGATCCGCGAGATGATGGTGTGCCTCCAGAATATGAAAATGAGAATGGGCACAGGCTTTGACTTCATTCACGCTACAATATTCATGCTCATACACATGCAAACCTCTGCATGCAAATGTACATGTATACCCTCGCGAACAAATGTGCATACAATACGCATGCAGACGTAGACAGAGTTTCCTCATATGACTATAGACTCAATCGTACATGCACACGCTCACACTTTGTTTCTAGTAATGTCTTCGGAATAAACTAAAATTACCTGACTGCTCTCCCTCCATGTCGTGTATTAGATGACATGAGGGGGGAAAGGGCCCTTCAGCAGCCCAACACTGCCCAGACACACCAGATGGGAAAGCCATTAGGTCTATACTAGCTCACACAAGCCCTGCCTCTGACAGTTTGCTTTCACACAGTCTGAAGTATGAGTTTTAATACTGATCCTTCAAAATAAAAGCTGGGACCTCACTTTCCACTGCTGTTATAGCCTGACTCAACACATGCGGACAGCAGGGATAAGCCGCCTGTTGGCTGACAAATTTCTTTCTGCTCTTCCTTCCATTTCTTGTCATATTTAACATCACTGACACAGTTAATGGCAAGCACTCAAGCTAACAATTTGTATGCTGATAACAAAAACTGACAAAAATGGCAGATAGACCATGTGCAAAGTGACGTAACCTAATACATTGTGATAACTGTTTCAGGAATTTCAAACTACCAAGCATTTTTTACACCTATCATTAGTAGAATAATAGTGGTTTATGCCAGACCTTTGGCAGTATAAAAATAGTCTTTAATTACCAGCATGTGACTGGTGCCTCAAAACGTTTCTTCAGCCAAAACCCTTTCACATTTGAGAATCAATCACTAATTCCGAGCAGGCTTTGAAATGTTTGTTGTTTCAAGGTATGTATGTAGTTTCTCTTTTTTGAAAAACTGTGGCTGTGGTCGGCCTGAATTCAGCTGAGTAGATTCCAAATTTGACAATTTTAGGGTAGAAAACACTAGAAAAATTCCACAGAAACTTGTTAAATAGCTTTTGCTCCATAATTCACTTTTCCTTTGTGGATCTGTATGCTCAGTATGTACAATCACTGTTTTCCCAAATTATGAGTAAATAAACTGCTTTAGTGTCGCTTTACTGGCCTACGCAAACCCCACCATTGTTAAGCCATATTTTGGCAAATTTATTAGTCTTTGCAACATACTGAGCATACAGATGGATAATGAAGAAGTGGATTATGCTGCAAGGGTGTTATGAGAGGTTCTACGAACATTTAATGATCTTTTGATAATTTTTGCACTTTGAGACTTGCTGCCATTGGAATGCATTCTAATAGACATGAATCCAAGCTTGCAAGTTGCTGTTCTTGAAGAGGTACACTACTCATTTTTTAAAGGCAATTTTCAAGAGCATGAGTGTTCAATAGTCAAAAGAAAGACTTTGAGTGGAGTATCACTTATACTTATGTATACATAGACTTTTTCTTACTTGTAATTGTATAATTCTAAGGAATAAGACTCCAATATGCAACAGCATAGCTCTTTTCTCCTTAAACTTCAGTGCTTCTCAACTGAAACTGTGTTGTTTAAAAACCTCCATAAGAACTTTCAGAGCACCCACACAACTGCCTGTTAACAAGCCGAAACTGGCACAATTCAGTGACGTGACAGCCTCAGCACTGCCTGTTAGAAAATCTGCCACCATCGGGTCATTTTTCTTCCATTTTTCCGCTTTCATCTCCCCTTCAGTCAGCAGGCAGGGTGCCGTGACACAACTTCTCATTAGTAAGCAGCAGTGGGCAGGCGGAGATCGCTTTGCAAAGACAAACAACTTAATTAGTGGCGGCACAGCTCTAGTAAGTTCAGCTCAAAATAGTTTGGAAAAGCGGATGAGAAACATAACATCACCAGCACTGTAATTATGTCTAGGCTACATTTGGATTTCACATTTAAAGGGGAGGGCACAATTATTGTGGCTGAGGTGTACTGAAGATTTTTACTGTGTTTTTGGTATTCTCCTGGATGTGGTGTCAACAAGCCAAGAAGTGATGCAACTGTTTTTATTGTAATAACAGGATGTTCATAAGCTTTCAAAAATACGACATTTATCTGAGCATGTACGCCGATCAGCCACAAGATTAAAACCGGTAACTGGTTGTAATGTGGTGGCTGATCGGCTGATACACACAGACAACCCTCATCTGTAGGTTGCTTCTGCGAACAATGATCTGCTTTACAATGTGAATCTGAGGAACTCAGTAGATGTATGCACCTGCAATGACAACTCATATCTGCCTCTGTGTGTGTGTGTGTGTGTGTCTTTGTCTGTGTCTGTGTCTGTGTCTGTGTCTGTTTTTGCGTCTGTGAGCGAGTGAGAGTGGGTGTACTTTATTATATGTGTTCACGCTCAGACAGTAAGAAGCGAATAGAGCAACGCACTGTGCTTCCTGTACACTACCAGCTTTTTTTTATCTGTTTCAAAAACACAGAGATGACTGAGTAAAAACACTTATTTTCCCCTACACACCTGCACACACATGCAGACATATACCCAGCCTGCCAGGGTTTTCAGTTTTATTCAAAGCAGGATGCGCAGCGCAGGAGCACAATCATCAAATCCGCGATGAGCTGGGGATATATTAACCTGTTTTTATCATTCCACTGTCTCTGCACTGTGCGTTGTAGATCGCTAGAGTCAGATTTACACAGGGAGAATTTTCTCCTTCATTCATTCAATTTGTGCTCACGATCTGCCGGTAATTAGAGCCTGATTATTAAGGTAGTGGCTAGTTACCCAATCAGGGACTGGGACTTCCTTCTAACACACACTTCACTGGGGAAAAAATATTTATTACTCATAAATTGCATGACAGTTGATGCAATAGGAGCCAAGAAATAAACATTTAAAACAATGTAATGGACTTGCATAATAATTCACAAGACAAAATCCATATACTGTACTATTGTAACTACAGAAATGCATAGCACTCATAATGTGAGTTTTTAAGTTAAATTCACATTAATGTCCATTTCAGCTACAGCCTGAGTTTAGACATCCCTTAAAATCAAGCATTGTCATTTTTAAATGAAGTACACGATGAACTTTAAATACTGACAAAATTCCATAAGCTTTCATCTGCTTTTAAAGTAATGTGGTGCTATTAAGTTTAATGTAAACCTGCTGAGCCAGTAGCCTGTCGCAGCGATTAGCGTGTTGGTTTGGATTCCAGCACGGGTCAGGTCACTTGCAGCAGCAGGTTTAGTGGTTATCGCAGAGTAGGCAGCTTGGTTAGCCCGCAGGGCAGACGGAACCCAGCTACTTCCAAATGTATGCTAGTGTGTGTGTGTGTGTGTGTGTGTGTGTGTGTGTGTGTGTGTGTATGGGTGCGTGTGTGTCGTATGGGTGCGTGTGTGTCTGTATACACTGTATGGGTGGGTGGGTATTACTGTGCTGCCGTGGCCAAGACAGGATGGAGACCCAGAGCCAATGCAAGAGACCGGTAGACCAACTCACATTGAGGCTAAGCAGCCATCTGTCCCTCAGAGCTTTTCAGCATAGAGTGCTAAGCACCTGACCACCCACACAAACACATAGACACCACACATACTATACACAATTCCCCAACACATTTAACTCAAGGATAATGTGTAGAGTAGTATGTTGTAAGCATCATGCTTAAGCACTTCCTGAATCCCCAGAATTGGTCCCTGCACTGTTTCCTACTTAGCATTCCTCGGAATACTCGAATGGATGAATGAATGAAAAAAATTAATGGATAAATTTGATGCTCATATTTTTGTATTTTTGTATTTTCTACTTGGCAATCCACTAAGCATCTGCTTTGCTGATGTATTACAGCCATGTTCATCTACACCAAAACAGTATGGTTTGCATTGTCGGTTTATGGATAGAAGATGGAACTGTTTTTTCTCTTTCTTCTCTTCAAGATGAAACAAGAAGGCAAAGAAACTACGAAATGAATAAAGTTGAACAACCCGACAGACAAAAATAATATTTTCAATTCTTCTTCACTTTCCTGTGTCTCACAGATAAGGAGCCATGCAAGTGCTTTTTTTTTTTTTTTTAAATGGGTGTGATGACTGATTTTAGAGCAAGTGTGAGAACTGCCTCCACACACTGTTAACAACACATTCTGTTCATCCCACCAAAAATGCCCACAGGCTCCACATACAGTTTCTTAGCAAAAACACTAACGTACACAATAAAACTGTTGCAGCAATATGGATGTTTCGAAGTAAAGACATATAGATTTGTATTTTTTGGAAGAGTTTTTAACTCAGCCCTAGGTGTCAAGAACCATTTTGAATGATCAGACGTGTAGCTTTTACAGGTATGTGCATGTTTTCGGTGGTGTTATGAGCATGAAGGCATAAACTATGTTATAATTATCTGGAAATGTGTGAGTGTCTACAAATCTTTCCCTTTCCTAAATTATTCATGCTCATGTAACCTTTAAATGTAACACATTCATGCAGCGTGAATGTATCGCATTTAAAGTGGATGAAACCAGATGTGGGTAGATTTGTACACAAAGACTACTGGGCAGCAGAGCAGACAGCACAGCATCCCTCCTCGGTTCTTTCTGCCAAGGGTCATTCCATACCAACTCACCTAGGACCTCCCAGTTCATGTCATGGATTTTCTTGAAAACAGTTTAGTGAAAACTTCTGTCCCAAGTCATGTAATGGGGACTTGCAAAATCCTATAGTTCTACTCCAAATACTTTTTTAGTTATGTATTTTTGAAGTTTGGTCCTCGGAGCTAAATTTCATCATTTCTGTGATTCTTTGTAATATTATTCTCAGCCTCACCAGTCGCTTATTTTTTACCGGATTGGGTTGAAATTTGTACTTTTTGTAAATTTGTACTTCGCTCAAATACACACACATTATTTCAAAATTTCAAACTTTTCTGTACTAACTTCTTTCATCATCAACTTCAATAGTTCCTTGTCTGTTCCCAACTCAGCCAAACTTGAAAGATCAACTTTTCCATTAGTGTAGGCTGTCTTATGACAGTTGGCTTCTTCTTCTAGGCTTTTTCCAATAGAGCAGGGCTCCATGATCTCACTGTCACATTAAACTGCTTAATAATGAAATGAATTATGATGGCACTCTTTTATATAATTCTGTTATATATGATATGTAGAGTAGAGCTATAGCGCTTTGCAACATGCCACGAATTTAACTGAGGTATTTACATTAGGGCTGTAGTCAACTGAAGAAAATCTTGGTCGACTAAAATCGTACCTACTCTTCTACCGCAGTGAAAAAAAAAAAATGTTATCTGCATGTTATCTCTAGATTAACTAAATAGGCTACATTGCATTGAGTGCAATCTACCTGATGGCCTTAATAGCCTCAATGAATTATAAATAAACATAAAAAGCTAGCATTTGCAGCATATTCAATCATTTTAACCTAATTATTTTGTACTGAAATGATGACAGCCTCAGAGCTGACCAGCGGGCACCTGCCCATATTCATATGAGTACTGAAAACAGAGCAACAGTATACCAACCTGTGATCCCAGCACAAGAACTATTGCAGTATTTACACTCAAAGCATCAAGTGTTGATATGCCATGCTGGTTGTTGTGCTGTGATATGCCAACTGCTATTGCCAAGTTGACGCTCAACTTTTTGGTCATCTGTTTTAACAAAATGCAGCCACACCGACAACGACTTTGACTTGGTGTCAGTTAGTTTGGAGCCAACTCTGAGTAAACGTTCATAAATTTTAAATAAGTTAAACAGAGCAGTCTACTTGTGAAAACGGCGGTGAGAAGTTTTGGGAGAAGAGAGAGGCAGCATACAAGGGGCAAACACTCGTACATTGGGGCACCTGCAGAGGAGCAGATCTTGTGAGGCCTAACTGGTTCTTCAATGGCTCCGTCTTTTGCAGAGATAGAACCACATATTATTGATTAAGCTAACAATTATTTTTCCAAATAACTGATAATTCAATCTAAAAAATGTATATAAGTAAAGAAAAAGCGCATCAATTTCCCAAAGTCCAGGGTGACAAATTCTGTCATTTGTTAAGTGAGAACCAGCAAAAGTCTGGCATTTTTGCCTGATTTAATTTATAATGTTAAATTCATATGTGCAAGGCACTATCACAATACACCAACATGAAAGGGAAAAAAATAAATCAAATCTGGGCTATGAACAAACACCAGATGCCTTCCATTCTGATCTACAGAGTACAACCAAATACAGAGAGAGCCCTGCAAAATCCTGAGATAACACTGGCAAACAAGACTGAAAACAAATGAACACAAACACTCACTCACACATATAGACAATTATACACACAGACCATCATGTGAAAACAAGAGCCATCTCAGCCTCTGCTGGTTGGGGTTTGCGGCATATTTCCTTCCTTGTCAGATTTTTTCTAAAGGTTGCTGTGATGCGAAGGTCTTTGTGTAATGAATAGTGCAACAAAGATTTAAAAAAGAAAAAGAGCTATAAGAACGCGTCTGTTGTGTAAAGCCAGGGAAAACAAGTGACCGCATGACTGCATTTACACCAAATGCAGGGACATGGCATAAAGATCAGAAAGACAAGGACTGGCTTCTCACAAGTGTAGAGTATTAGGCAGTACTTTATTTAGACCTGGTGTACTGAAACTCATCTGCTCTTTTGAAATGACGTAGACTACTTTCTGAATCAAACTGGAATCAGAAATGAAATGCCTATGATTACTATCGAAGGTATTAGTCAAGGAACCACAGTAAGGGAAAGAAAGAAAGAAGCAATTCAACATTGTCCCTGTCGTAATCTTCCATTGTAACCTTTAAGCAAAGCTGAAGCATTTAGTCGTTATTGCATGTAACCTTTTCATGTCGCCTACAGCACTGTTCGTCTTCTTTATGGGTGCCAGTTCTGCTGTTATGGATTACCGTTAGATCACTGACTGCCATCTCTCTCTCTCTCTCACTCCCTCTAACACTCCCTCTCTTTGTCCCTTTGCTTCTCTCTCCATCTCTTTATCTTCCTCTCTCTGTACTGCAGTGTAGGCAGAGACTTGTCTCCTCTAATTACACTGAAAATGATGTGATCATTCACCATAGAGAATCTCTGATGACATCTGACACAACAAAAAAGAAAAGTTTGTGAGGCAGGAATCGGAATCACACTGCAGTCCAGCTAAAGGTCTCCTGACACGGAGGTTGACTTAAGGTTTGTGGAATTACAACACTTCTGTATGTTTTCAGCCATTTTCAACCACTCCTAAAATATCAAGTATTATGCAAACACAGCTTGTAAAGATGTGGTTCTGTGAGGCAGAACCAGGTATCAGAGATGTGTGGAGACGAATGCTTATGTTAACACTTAGCATAGCTAATATTAGGATGTTTATTGTTCTGATTCTGTATTAAGGCTTTTATACTTGTGCAATTTTAGTGCGATATTTACTTATTTTTTTTCATCCTGGTTCATGTTGGATCAACCAATCAGTCTGCATGACGCTCAGATTTGAGAGGCGTAATCTCTGGCTAGCCATAACACCCTTCTCTGCATAAATCTGCAGAGAAGTTTGTGTATTTTTGCAGAAGCATAATTCTAGTCTTAGTCCGGTCAAATCAGAAAATCTAAAAATGAGGAAATGCAAGCTGCAGCTAAACAAGATCTCTGCTGTTCGCTGGAGGACACATTTTACGTCATTTGGTGGACGATAGAAAGAGATTTTGGCAGCAAGTTCTGGAGACAAAGACCATGGGTATTTTTAAGTCCTTCCTGCATCAAAACCATAGGATTAAAGTTGAAAATCTCAGTCCCTTTATGTTACAGTTTTGTTCTCTGGTCAAGGATCCTCCCTTATTTCTACATCATTTACGTAATAAACTGATGTTTAGTTTCATAACATAGACAACTGGCCAAACAAGACATGTCATCAAATGGAAATACTGTATCTAGTGCTGTATCCATGTAGATGCTATATCTGGTTGACAGTATTGTATATGAACATGTAATTGCTTTCTATAAACCTAAAACGTAAAGGATGAAATACTCATTTCATACTGATAACAGCATCAATAGATCAGAATGCAGTGCTGCTACAAGACATTTCTTTTTTTTCTTTCTCTTCTTTTCCTTTTGCTTGTAGGATGCCATCACTATGACTATTGCGTTTGGTTTCTCCACACACATATTGTATATACAGTGGCTGAAATCTTGTTTCCAGCCAGTCTAGGGAAAGTATAAAATGTGAGAAAAGTGAACGGAAATGGGTTAAAAAAAAAATTGCACCACTTGATCAGATAAAATGCAGTATTTTTTTGAACAGCATACTGTCTACAGTCTACTTAAAGTTGTAAGATCTTGTAAGCAACTATTTTTGTGCTGAGTGCTTCGCGTCATACATAGCAGGTTTCAAATATACACCAGCGTGCACCAAAACATACAAACACCAAACCACAAATAAGTTTGTGTAATGTTCCCACCACATGTTCACAATGCCCACCCCTAACACACACACACACACCTCCAACCCTCCTACCAACACCACCCAGAGGAACGCTCATTTACTGCTGCCTTCCCACCCTTTATTTTCTAATCAAGTGCGTTTTCTCCGTACGAGCTCTCTCTCTCAGGCCCAGAGCGTATGTTTGTGTGTGTGCATGTGTGACAGCGTTTGCAGCGCTGTAGCCACCAGCGCATCAATAGCGCGTGTTAGGAAGGCACCTTGGTATCCGCCCCCCCATGAATGACGACTCCCACGCTTATTGGGGCTTTGTTGCCGTGGCAGCGTCTCATTATGTAAATGATGTCTCCCTGATGAGAAGGAGGCAGGCACAGCCGTGATGTTCACTGCTCCAGACTGTGTAAAATTGTCTTCAGGGACCAGTGAAGGATCGCTGCTATATTTAGCAGTCATCTTAACAATGTCTTTGTTCCCCATTCTTTCTCACATCCTTGAAACAGAAGGCCCATTCACATTTAGTACTTGCTTCATCATTTTCACACAGTGAGTACTAATATATCACTGAAATTAACACACAAATGCATACAAAAGCAAACACCCACATTTCATTTGAAAGTTTGCAATTTACGAATTCAGGGTTTCATTAACGTGATTTTAACCGTCCACCATTTTATCTGAAATGCCTTTATCTTCTCCTCCCTGTTTGATATTTCAGTCCGAATGTATTACCTTTCCATTCTCTCTTCTCATCAAAGTGGAATAAATGAGCTTTCTCTGTGGAATGGTACTAATGGCTTTCTGCTATACATCATCTTTCATATTCAGGCACAAGAGAGGCCAATACTAAGTGGCCCCGGTCATTCCAGACATTAAATATGGCCCACAGACATGAATCTATACAGTACGTATATCACTTTAAATTAAGTGCAGTTATTTCTCTTGTGCCCTTCTCAGTATCTATGTGTTAGTCATAAAAGTCTTTCAGCTGTCTGAAAATGTTAGTGATTGTGTCCATCCTCATTAGAGACCTTATCCACACCATTATTTAGGTTTTGTTAACCCCTCCTCCCGTCAGTCAAGACACCTGGAAGCTCGAACAAAAATGTTATTGCCAATCAATCAAGTCAATCAAGACCTTATCTAATGTCGCTGCAAAATGTTTACTGCAAGTGTCTTTCAGTTGGATATTCCTGCAAATGTTCCCGCCTCACGGTTGTATGCTTCCAACAACCAGTCAAGCTGTAGTTTACGTCCATGTCTGTCCAGACTCATGTAATATATATGTAGTGAAGACTCTGAGGACATTTAATAAAGGAATTAAGTATATTTTATCAGAAATAGTGGATGAATTCTTGAGTCATGGCCAAAAACGTGTTTCGTGAGGTCACACTGACCTTGACCTTTGACCACCAAAATCTATTCAGTTCATCCTTGAGTTCAAGTGAACGTTTGTGCCAAATTTGAATGAATTCCCTCAAGGCGTTTATGAGATACTGCATTTACGAGTATGGGACGGACGGACATATAGACGGACGGATGTATGGACGGAAAGACGGTAAATTTAATACCTCCAGCCAAAGCTGTCGCTGATTTGGAGGCATAAAAAGTATGAACACCACACTACCCCCTCCATTTGCACTGAAGGATTCAGTTGCAATTAATCAGTGAGAAGCAAATTCGTTCAACACACACACACATTTCTAATACAAAATAGTTGCATATGAGTGTAATTTACAGGTGAGGCTGCAATGGCTACCAAAGTGCAGGTGTCCAAAAAGTGCTGCTACTGGGTCCAAGAGATTCCAGTTTTTATATAACACTATATGTCTGAAACTGAACATGCTTTAAGAAAATACTGTTTGCATCATAGCTTTCCTTTAATGATTTCCTATAATATTTTGTACTGTGTCCCATTGTGTTTTATATAATACCCATGGAGACAGGATTTGGACAGATTCTCTTTTTATCTGCAACACATACAAAATAGTAATATTCAGATGCAGTTTTCAGCCAAGACCAGCAATTTAGAGACACGGTGCACCAGCACAATGTCATTAAAATAAATGCAAAACAACCATATCTTTAAACCCCAACCTGCTCTGCTCACTCCTCACTGTCAGCATGGATTATCATTAACTGAAACGGCTGGCTGCCACGTGTTCATGTTGCCACACACTTCACTCACACACAACGCTGTGCATTAAGGAACAGTTCCCAGGGTTTTAGAGAAGCACAGCTGGGGACACACAATGGTTTAGGCTTCATAAAGCCATTGCTCAGCCTGATGGACTGGTGGATATTTCCCCAATCCACAAGTCCATAAGGTCAGCTCAAGACTCCCCTGCTGCTTTCCACACCAATGTTTCTTCTCATAGGCACTGAGTGCTGCTGAAGTGGAAAACTGATGCAGCCTGAAGTGAGGCCCTGTTTGTAACTTGCTTGTGAAATGAGCTGCAGGATTGGAGAAGAGCAAGAAGCTGGTAATCATGTTAACTATTCTCTGCATGTGTACAGAGGAGATGGTGGTCTGCTGTTCTGGTGTCTTCCTGTTGAATCCTCACCACTGAGACTACAGCCTTGCTCATAGTTAGGAAACTGAGAATCAATAATCTGCATTCTGCTCAAACCAAAAGAAGCAATCATTTGCCCTAGCCATCAGGGCTACAGGGGCCTGCTGGCCAGTTAGACACTGCCTCCCAGGCTTGCTCTATTCCAGCCTGTAGCTCCTGTTTATTACCAATGGTCCAGCCTTATCGCCTCCCTTTCTTACCTCGCATTAATCCCCTTTATAATTTTCACCAACTTTAATTAGTTCATGTCCAGAGCAACTATTAATCCTGGGCATGATTTAAAACGTAGAATCCAGCAGGCCATAAAATCTTTGAACACTACATGATTTTGAGACCCTGACTCCACTGTCACTCTGACCAGAAACCACCCCTCTCTTCAATCTTTAGCACACTAATTCTACTAGAGGCTATTCCAATCTCTCTACACCCTGTGCAGGTTGTCTTGGATGATGACAGCAACTCGTGGCTTCTATGGTAACCTTGGGACAGTGTAATTGCTTCTGTGACCTCTTTGTGCCCTCAAAACCTACAACAGCTTTCAAGAGTGTCATACACGGTCTGTTATAGTGGTATTTACAATAAAATCTATTTTTAAAAAAACTTTAAAAAAAAATAACTATTAAGACTGAAAACTACAGTGCACTGACCCCGAAGTATAAAGTCTTGGTTTCACTTTTATGTGTTTGCAGTATGTTGTGCAAAAATATAGAATTCTGGTCTGAGGCAAACATGATGAAATTTCCTTGAAGGACTTGCTACAGTTGGAAGCACACGTGCCTCCGCAAAAATATACGCTTGAAGTTTTTAAAACCTTATTCTGAGATAAATGAAGAAGACATCTGTGATATTCAGCTCCGGCAGAAGTACCGGTGACACATACTGTACACAATCTGCAAGTGAGCTCAGGGTGGTGCGAAGGCTTACAGACAAATGAGTCACTGCTGCCACATGCTCAGCTGAACAGATGAGCTCCTTCCTTCATCTTCATCAACAGCATTTGATCTGCGGCGAGCCCATTAGCACCCAGAGTTGGATTGTCACACGCCTGGCGAAGGTGTATATGGGGATGGATTGATTCTGTTTGCCATTTCTTCATAATGAGTGTAAAAGAAAAAGAAGCTATACCATGCCATTAAGGTCTGCTCTCTTCAGAGCAGCAGTAGACAGCAGACCAGATAAAGATACATCAGCTGAACCATTTTCTGCTGATGTCATCTTTGTTCAATTTAGCAGATAATAAGCCATTGGAAAAAATTTATGATGTCCTCCACAATCCTCGTCCTATTAAGGCTGTGCACTAAGAAGAAGACTGCTATCCTTGACTTGGCTGCTTGTAGGTCCCATATAGCTGATGTCTTATGTCTTATGTGCCATTGTTTTAAATATGCAGTGAAAACTACGGCCATCCCACTCTGAAATATTTCAGTTTTCTGGCCCTGTGGAGAGACATCATTTATTGTTATCAGGGCAGTCTGACACACATAACCACAATTACGGGGGATTATCTTTAGATGGGATTAACTACTGTAGCATTGAGTGCATTTCTGAAAGTAAAATTGCAGTAATCCAAAATCCACAGGTAGTAGATAATCCCACACCTATTCGTCAGAGTTCTGATCCGTACCATTATTTTGATGAAAGAATTCGGGTATGGAAATTAGATTATTATCATGAGCCATGTTCAGCATCAGCGGACCAACAGACAAAACTGAAGCAGGCCATAGAAAGAAAATGAGAAAGAAAGTGATTTTATTACAGCACTAATTCATTATTTGGCTCCAGTAATGTCCAGTTAATTGTTTAACACTATACTTCAAACCAACTCGATGGGAAAATAAAAAATACTGTTCATCTTGTAAAAATGAAATACTCTGGCTTGTCCCTAGCTGCTAAAATGTAACCCATACACAAACAATTGGTGGTTTGTGAGATTCAAGTAACACAGAAATACATCTGCTACTGTGTCTGTGTATTCCAGTGTTTGGGAAACAGCAGTGAGCTTCAGCAGAGAGCCAGATATTTTAACATTCATGGCCATTTTGTTAATTAGGATTAAAACCCTTTAGTCCCTCCGAGTGACAATATATAGAGAGGAAGCCAAATGACGCGACCAACTTAATGTCTACCAAGAGTATTACCACATCAAGAAATGACAAGGAAAAAAAAGATGACTGAGAAGAACACAGGAAAACAGAAAGACTGAGAGGATGAATACAAAAAAAAGCTACGCAGGAATACCAGTGACATGTTTTCACTTGGTGCTGTAGCCTCACAAATTACAAGTGGAGGCAGGCATGTTGCAATAGGAGCTCAGAGGACAGCTCGCAAAGCCATTCACCTTAGAAGACATGCAGCTCTGTGGATTACCAGCAGCAAGCTGACTAATGCACCAGAACAGCCAGGTATTTAGAGATTTTAGGGGCAGAACACTTCTGGCAGTGATTACGTAAGAGAG
Organism: Xiphias gladius; assembly: GCF_016859285.1. Taxonomy (NCBI): domain Eukaryota; kingdom Metazoa; phylum Chordata; class Actinopteri; order Istiophoriformes; family Xiphiidae; genus Xiphias; species Xiphias gladius. The sequence continues at coordinate 12,222,730 of NC_053422.1, forward strand.
AGCGTGATTCCATTTCAAAGTCAAAAGAAATTAATAGGATGAAAAATGTGTTTTGCCTGGACTTGTTGCAGATATATTTCACCACTAATTGATAAATAACTAACCACTTCAAACTTGGGAACAACCAACTCCAATTCCAGGGTTGGCATACGTAAAAGAACACAACATTGTTCTCAAAAAAACAAATCGCACAGATCACCACAGACTGGAAACCAGAAGTCAGTCACAGGGCAACCTGTGTCACTCAGAAACCCAAGCTGACAGAGGAATTGAGGAGACGGGCTCTCATCATTACCAAAGAGCCGTCAGCGCGCAAGTCAGCAATGGAGAGTGGCAGATCCGAGGTGAGCCAGTTTCCTCCAGGCACTGTGGCCAGATCTGCGTCAGTACCGGGAAAGCATCTGACAGGGAACAACTCCACCATCCTGACACCACAAATACTTACAGCTGAACGTGTCCTCACAAAATGCACTGTTTACATTTGCCAAACTGTTTTTGCTGTTTTGGATATATTGTAGGAATTATAGAAATTAAACTTTTTTTTTTTTTTTTAACTCTCTTTTACTTTTCCGAGAAAAGAACCTGTTTTGACTGAGAGAGAATAGGTCAAATTTTAATTTGTGCTTCCATCTTTAAAGGATGGTTACTTGAACACGTCAACAAAGCCGCTCTGACAAGTGTGCCGTCTGAAAAGGTCAGTTTAGATTGTACAGTCTCTAAGAAGGATAGAAATGAAAAGAGCCTGAACTGAATTTTGTATTAGTATCTCAGAGAAAAAAAAATGATTTTAAGCTGACCCTGTCATCAGCAGAAAATCCTGTGAGCTTGCTGGGTTCAAGATTTATTTGGAATCATTTTCCAAACCCTGGGATTAGAATTTGAGGACCCCCAAATGAAAATCTCCCGCACCACCAGCTGAGCTTGCACACACCAATTTGACTGAATGTGAAGCCGTACACAAACTGAGGCATGCAGAGCTGATAGACAGCTGATCACAGCAAAAAAAACAGAGACGTAGTAACTCTGCACTTGTGCGTGTATCTTTCAAACAGTGACAGATGATTGACTTCATCTAATATGATGTCATAATGATTAAACAATGGCCAGATCCTCCCTTGACTACACTAATTCAAAGGGGCTTCTCAGAGAGCCAGCCATTAGATTGAAATATTTCAATGACACTGTAGACAGCGTTTGGTTTTGCCAATGAGATTAGAGCAGGTGTCGGCGTTGAGGAGCGCAGAGCTGCCTGCATTGTAATTAATGAGGCAGCGCCAAACTCCTCTCTGGGTATCCATTGATTCAGTTCTGTGGCTGGCCCCGCGCTGAATTAACCTGCCTGCGAATATGCACGACTTATGCTTTCTGCTCCACTCGGGCCTTCGGTTTGAGGGCGGACACGGATCCGCTGGCTGACGCTCACAGCCCAAGAGGGGAGTCTGTCAAGGCACGGCACTGAGATGTAGTCTGAGGAGAGTGACAGAAGTGCAGTCCAAGTTCTTTGCCCAACTGCACGTGGGATTTATAATCAAGTAAAATGTCCAGGAAACAGTGATCATAAAACTATACATGTTGGCTTTCTTGAACCGAAAATGTAAAATGTGATGGAGGCTATTAGATTGGATTGTGTAACTGTCATGAGGCCAAATGGACATGTCTGCAAAACTGATGGACAATACATCAATGCAGCACTGTTGATGGGTATAAACAGTTCATCAAGTTCATCTAGCAGAGTTCTCAGGCTCTGGAAAGTTGTAAAGTTAAGAGTGTGTGTACGTCATGCTTTGACACATCACTGTGTCTGGACAGCTACTGTTCACAAGGACAGGAGGAAACTAACACAACGTGATTCACTGGTGTTGATACTGGAGCTCCAATACACACCACCTCCTTCAACCCCACCACGTCTCTGTCTCTCTCTCTTGCCACAAAGCCACTGAGCCACAAAACAGATTACTGTAACAAAACTCATACTTGCCGGCCACAGGAAAATACCGTAACATGAATTGACAAAAAGTGACTTTGTCACTGAGCTGCACAGTTTCACTGGCAGGTCAGTTTTTGATATGATTACACCTAGGACAACCACAGAGAAAATATATTAATTCAATATAATTTTATTTGGAGGGAAGTGACTCCTGAGGGGGGTTTCCTTCCATCCATCCAATTTCTATTCTGCTTCTCACTATCAGCTTTTTCTAATGAACACTACATTGTTGTGTCAAACTGTGTTTTCAGTGGTTTCTAAACCTATAATGCAATTTCCAAAATATACTGTAGTTATGGATTATGTTGAATCAATAATAGGCTTTAGTTGGCTGAACTTGATATGGGGTAACTGAAACTGAAAGCCTAACTAACAAGTAGACATAAAGCTAATGTAATAATGTTTACATACATTCCTATGTAATTTTTGCAGCCTGGTAAATTGGGAGACATAACTGAGACACTCTGGAAAGAGAGTCCAAAAAAGTATTTTCAAAATGATGAGGGTAGATGAGAGGAAATGGGGATATGACTTCCATTCTGAAAAAGCAGGGCAGTCAGGAGCTTCCTTGGCCAGCATCTTGCAGAAAAAAAAAAAAAGCTGTGGAGATGGCAGTAGGTTGCAGCTTTAATGGACTGTTTCCCTGAAATAATTTGTGGGACAGGTGGTTGCCAACGTTGGCAGGGCCAGTACTGATATTCCCTGTGCAATTCCCTGCTCTTGTGCCATTCAAGTCTCTGGTGGAGGACAGCTGGCACGTAGTGAACCTCTCAGTGGTGCAGATACTGAACTGCAGTTTTTTGTTTTTTGTTTCCCCCCCCCCCCTAAAATTGGAAGGCAGCAGAGCCATGCCATCTTTTGGCTTTGGGCTGTGCATCGATAAAACTAGGCCGCGCTTTGTTGAGCGTTCTTGGTTAAGGTGAAGATGTTTTTTGTCTCATCCGAGAGTTTCTGAGATGGTGCTGCCCTAGAGCTTAAATGAGTCAGCCATTCACACATGCCATTGATTTCCAGAGGGAGATGAGAGGGAGAGCTGCTGCGCAGGTTAATCTAGAAATCAATTCTTTTGAGCATATCTTGCTCAGTGCATTGTCAGCAAAACAGGCCGGGCTAGTACCTCTATCCTGGGGTGTTTGGTCTTATTTTAGCTTCCTAAGTTAGTTGTTATTGGTGGTGTTTTTGTTGTTTGTTTGTTTTTTTTTAATTATTTGTCATTCACCATGTACAAAAACATTAATCACACACAAAGAAGAGATGCTCTTTGGCAACTAACTCTTCAGTCCCTGGGCAGGTAGACTTTAAAATAAATTAACTTTCAAATGGTCAGGACGGACGAGACAAAAATAACTGTTATGATCTAAAATTGAAAAGTTTGATGGAGAAGTTCATGCATCATTGTTAACGTAAAAAAGGAAAATAACTAAAATAAAACATAGGCCTATTGTTTAATCTTAGCCTAAAATTAAGTTAAAAAAATGTGACTAAAACAAACTCATATACACTACATAGTTGATATTAATATTATTATTATTATTATTAATGACTAATTATTGTAGGTTTTGTATTTTTTTTCCGAGACTGTTGGTTTGAAATTTTTTTTTTTTACTTTTACTTCATATGTATTTTCACTGATTGTGAGCTCCCAGTGCAGTCACCTACGATAAGGTCAAATATTCTTATCTCCCTGGTTCATTATCCGTTAGTAACTGGCCTCGGAGCTGCTTGCAATTCTGGGCGACAGTGACTTGCATGACCCAGTCGTAAATGAGACACATGTAAGGAACAACTAAAGAGAAGTTTCTGCACACACGGGCTATGCTCTATGTTTAGTGGAGGGGACTACGGTGCCCTCGTCACTGCCTGTACCACAGCAGGCCGCCTCATCACCTGTAGCGGCGCTGCCAAATTTAAGCCAGTTATCCGCACTGATTTGTCTTGCGCACCTTGAACAGAGCCGGAACCCCACAACGAGGAGATCCAATCGACCCGCCATACTGTAAATAAAGAGGACGGCTGCAGGGGGCAAAGGGGCCAGAGTTTAAATGCAGGTGGTTGTCATCTCACAGTCAGGAAGCTCGTGTTTGTACACTGACCGTAAAAGATATCTTTAGGCAATAGAGAGTCACGAGTCCTGATTCCAATAAACCCCCCGCGGAGGCAACAGAATAAGGTTTTCGAGGGTGAAATCGTTGCCTGTAGGCGTGGAAACAAATTTTCAGACGCAATAAAACTGCATCATTGTCAAACACTACATGATTTTTTTATTTTTCTATTCATTTTTTTTATATATATATAAATTTTTAATAGAAAAACCGAGCACCAAAACAAAAGTGCAGTAATGTGTGTGCCGGTGCGTAAAGTATCGTGCACATCCCCGTTGCAGATGGAGCGGCTACAGTGATTAGTACCGCCAGGTTTCTCTGGCAACCCTGTCTCCGCTCTGTCTCCATGGCGATGGATAGGCAGTTTACTTCCTTTTTTTTTTTTTTTTTTTTTTTTGAGCGAGAGAGAGAGAGAGAGATAAAGGGCCCGAATTTTACGCCATAGGGGGTCACGAGCTCCGGGTACAAGACCGTAAAGGCTCCGCGCGTCACGACTGTACAGATGTGGCGTGAACGTGCGGGCTCAGTATGCGGATGAGGTGCGAGCGAGAAACACAAAGGGGCATTTCAACAGGAAGCCAGTGAGGCATTAGGATATCGCTGCCGTCGTTCCAGCCTTATTATCTTTACTTTTCACTTAAAAATCATTTGTGTGCTAAATCTGTGTGACAGCAGCCCACGGGTCTGCAACGGGATTCTCCGTCGCTTTGTCTCGTTGTCTCCGCTTTTGACGATCACCAAGTCAATGCAAGTGAAGCATGTGATCTCAAACCCACAGATCGTGCAGCACATAGGCCTACAGTGGCAACTGCTCCGATCTCAGACAGCAATATCCACATGCACCGCGCTGGGAACGGCCCGCCGTCCAGGGGCTGCTATTGTTTCCGGTCCTAACCTCAAGGGGTGATTCGGGCACCATGCGGGGACTGAATGGGTGCGCGGTCGCGCTAAAACCTGTGGTTTTTTAGGGGTACAGCAGTTTGCACAAGGTAAGGCTCGCCTCTTACCCTTGGAAGCATCCTTGTCTTCTTTAGGCTTCGCCACTTTTCCGCTCATAGATCCCAGTTTGGATGTGTAATTCCCGATTTAGATAAGAATCGAAATCCCTTTAATTGCCGAATGTCCTCAATGAAATCCGTACCGCAGGTTCCAGGTGCTGAGATAAGGGCTCTGTGAAGAGAGAAACACTCATCAAAATTGCATTTTCCTTTCATAACACAACAGCAGCGTTTTGGTGCGAGAGCGGGGCTACATAACGAGACAATGGACCGTGGGAGCTACTCGGGGTGCAAGGTGTCTATCAGCTGGAGATCAGTGAAAACATCCAACTATTGATGCTCTGTAAAAAAAAAAAAAAAAAAAACACTGACATCCCACGCGACAAAGAGCCCATACGACTCCAATAAACACCAAGACTCAGCCTATAGTGCCTGTCTGTCTTTGCACAGCCTCCCCAGTGTTTTAAAACCACGCTTGAACCTACCTTATCTCCTCCACGCTTTCTGCTACATCAATGCACATTGATGGAAGGAAACGCTCCCACCACGAATCCTGTTACGTTGCATACAAAAATCACGACCTGCTCTACTGTGACAAAAGAGAGGAGCGAAAAGCTGCGAAATGGAGCGAAGGGTTTTCTCTTCCAGTCCCCCCCCCCCCCCCCCTCCGAGGTTCTCAGTCAACGTTGAGAAGAAAAAAAAAATAAAAAGTGAAAACAGAGAAACGTCCTATCTACAAACAGACCCCGGGAGAAATGCCATCCAGTGTAGCCTCTGCGACCAGGTTTTTCTCGTCTGTACTGACGATCTCTGCTCCCCTGAACGCTCGGCGGGCAGAATCAACAGGACGCGCGACGTGAGAGCGCTCCCCCCGGCTGCGGCGCCGACTCACACCGCGGACGTTCGTCGCTCGACCTCGGTGCCGCTGGCGAGACGAAGACGCGCCGCTCCATCCACAAATGCAGTCCGCGCGCGCGATCTGCGTTTTTTTTTGCCGATGCGGGTGGGGAATTAAAGCGGGGGGCTGTGCCGCATGGTGCACACCATCTTGCCGCTGCTCTCATTCACTTCCCTTCCCCCGGAGCCACGCGTTACCCCATCCACGTACAGTCCCCCCCCCCCCTACATGATCTGAGGTTTTATCTTTTGTATTAGAAAAAGAAATATTTCACTTAAGCCGGTCATAATCTCAATATGTCCAGCCTGTAGCAATCATGCGCTGCCCAGTAAGTTCATCAGGTACTTGCTGCGTAGGGCACGCATAAAACTACCAGTGTTACGTAAAACGAGACAATTCAAAGCAGAGCAACTGGCGGAATTTGAGAACTCGGTTCAGCTTGGATGTTTCCCCCCAAGTCTCTGTTCTTTTTGGCTTAGTGCGCACTTGGTGCTGACAAGTTGTCGGGCAACGACAGTGTGGGAAAGTAGATGGGGTTTAAATTGCAACATCCATCTAACAATGAGTTCCCCTCATTTTTCACGCCGCCACGTTTAAAGAGAGAACGAGACAGTAGAAACTGAAGTGCTGAATTTAGTTATCCCCATCATTTTTGTTTTTAGATCATTTCGTTTATGAAAAAAAAAAAAAAGCCAGGACCATATGTTTCTAAAACATTAAGAGAGGGTCAAGTCAGTGTGTTATGGAGAGCAGCACATCAGATCCTCCTGCAACAGCCAGTTATCTTCCTTTGTCTCCGGCCCACTCTTTAAAGCGTGGGTTCAGCCAAATTACAAGAATAAAACATCTACTTACTCTTCACTTTCTTACTCACCCATGTAAAATGTTTTGGTTTTGTTTGCCTGGGTTTTTCATTACTGCTGTCACGCCAGTACAAGGAGGAGGCGAATTGAATTCTTATTTGTGAGCAGTGAAGTTCAACAGAAATATGCTGTTTTGTTTTGTTTTTTTTGCAGAAACCAAGCGCCGGCTACTCTGAAATATTCCCCGTCCACACTGTGAACAGTTTTCATCAGAAACTACTTCCCACCAAAGAAATAGTCTGTGTGAAATTTCGCAACACTTTCTGCAGATTATCTAGAGCAACGCAGTGCCAAAGCAAAGTTTTGTAATAAACGAAACAGGCAAGATGTGTCCCATCATGAGGCCTCACCCTGGAGAAATGCCATCCATCATGACAGTTTTATTAGTGTTACCGCTGACATTGACATCTCTATTGACTAATAAAGAAAGCTATGCTTTGCAGTGCACTGGTGTCCCGAAATGTGCTTGATTTTAAAGCCTTAAGCATGTGTGGTCCTTACCTTTAACTTCTGTAAAGGTGAAGCCTAAAAGTCACACCTCCTCCTTCGTTCGGACTCACATTAAACCATCCGCTTCGAAATGGCGACTGAGCCACGCTGAAATTCAAAAAAATCCAATCCAAATCCAAATTGTTTTCTCGCCTCTTAATCCACTTTTAAGGTCACTGGTGCTTTTATAATGATGAGGATTATTTTTATCAGCTTTCGCTCAGAAGTCCCAGTCCAATCCTAGTCCGATCTTTGCAGGGCTCTATGTCACATCTCTTGGCCTTGCAGGTCTGTTAGTCCTCAGTGGCAGCAGAGGAAAAAGATCTGCGGGGTTGAGGGTTACAAGATCTATACGGTTGCTATTTTTAGAAGAAACTGGACCCCTTTCAAACTTTCTTCACATGCTCAAATCTTCATGAGACGTTTAAGGAACACTGTGACCTGTTTAGCCTGTTTCAACGAGTGGCTCTGCCTCAAATGGTCAAATCATTGAATTTTTAAATCAGCATTTACTCTGTGTTAAGTCCTATTATTTCTTTCTCTAGTTATTAAGACAAATAGAGCTTCAGTTGAGCTAAATCAAAATGCCAACAGGCTTTTAAATATATAACCAATAGGAGTGAGGACAATTAATAAAACATGTTTTATTGTGATGATTTGTGACTCTTTCTGTCATGAGCCACGCTGTGCACAGTGCGCTCCATTATTAACACTGCTGACTGAATGCATAAAATTTTCTAATTAAATCTTTACTAAGAATCCGGGATTTTAAAATGAACAACCTTAAAAGCACACACAGACTGGTTTACTACCTGTTAAAAGTCAGCAACATTGTATATGATATTTTACAGAATGTGTGTATATACATATATATATATATATATATGGTTCCAAACTCTTACAGTTTAGAACTATTCCTGTTAGTTTTTCTGCTTGTCCCAGTGGTAATTTCCATTATTCTTACATAAAGACAGTTAAGTCATTGTCCATGTGCCTTTTCATCGCTATAAAATATTTAATTAAAGCCCATCTACTACTTTCAGTCCCCTTCCTTTAGAGTTCTTAGCTCATTGTTGGGAGGAAACGTATTGATTCACTCCTATTTCTTAAATCATGAGGACTGACAGCTCATTAGCATTCACTGGAACTGGGAGGGTGCGTGGTTATTATTTATGATGGTGGCTTTCTTAGCACCAGACCAGAATCGAGAAGACTGGGAATCAATCGGAGCTGACCACTCAGTAGCTGAGGGGTCAAGGAGGTGACACTGGGAGGAGGGGGGCTGGTTGTTAATGACTGGATGTTTTCGTTAGAGATGCGGTCACTCATTTAGCATACCAAAACTAGCATTATCACACATACACAAACACACACAACACTTGCAAATCATAAACACGACACATGCATTAAATGAGCACTGAGCCTTATCGCAAGGAAAATTTGATTTAAAAATTAGTGACGTCTCTTTACCATTACGTATGAAAACCTTTTGTTGAATGGTCTCAAAGGGTAAAAGGGTTTTTACAGTATGTTTAGTGAAACCTTGTCGAAAACATTTACCTAGGTTTAACCCATCTACATTTTCCTAATCTTAAATCAGTTATCCTAAATTTAACCATAACATTTTTATATATAAACCAAACTTTTACCCCAAAAACTGCGCCAGCTTAACTAAGCATGGGGGCAGCGGTTTTGTTATGTTTTTTCACAGATTGATATTTGTGGTATTATTACCACAACGTTTCACGGTATACAGTGTGTACATACCATAATTAATAGCGATGAAAATATGTACCACACATCCGTCAGTGGTGTATATACTGTTGAAATCATGCACCGACTGAGTAAAGCTTCCAGAGTTGATGAAGAAGCAGTAAGGGAATGGATGGTTGTGTGGTGCAGTCAGGATGTATTTTAAATTACACACACATGTCCGAAAATGTAATAACGCTTTTTAAAGTAGCATTTAAGTGTTTTGAAGTAACTGAGATGTTTAGTGGAGTAATATCTATAGTAATATATGACCCTTCATAAGGTCCTCCTTACCATACCTAGTTACAGTTGTACATGGAGTGTGGAGATGGGGTAGTGTTCTGACTCAACACCCGGGCATGTCCATGTACTTTGGGAATGAGGTATAAGGAGCGAGGGTTAGAGAGAGTGTAAATGTCAGTGGGTTGTGTTCCCACTGTGTCCATGGCCTGTGGCCCCCTTCGACCTTTCCGACAGGGCATAAAACTGCACAGTGCTGCATTCGCCTCCAGCCTGTTTAAAGATCCCATATTGCAAGACTTACAATTATATCTGCACCGTTTATGTGTGTCGATTGAAAACACTTCTGTAACGGTGCTACACAAAAACGCTCTGATTGGCTAAGGACAGATCAACTCACAAGGCGGCCTGGGATCAGATATGGCGGAAGGCTACGGTAAACATGGCTGCGGGATTTGTAAAACTTTACCATTTTGAGCTTGAATCAGATTCAGATCATTCGGGAACAAAGGACCAGGAATAAAGTTGTAGAAGAGGGCAGCAGGACTGTTCAGAGTGGTAAGCTGCGTGGGTTTTTATTTTAGTATGTAACGTTTTAAATAACAACAGTTTGTCAGCTAGATGAGTGGACAGCTAGCATGGCCACCTAGGCTGCCTCCAGTAGTCAGAAATTGCAAAAATATTTGAAATCATGGAGATCAAGCCTCAACAGTGAATTGTTTCCAATTAGATTAAATTCGTTTTTTTCCCCTGCTTCTGCCCTGCAGCCTGGTTGGTACAGCACGAACAAACCCCTGACTCACACGCTCACCTCCGATGTCACATCACAGGCCAGTGCCGCAGAATAACCCTGAAACACTGTTGTTTGTCTGCTGATTGCAGGATTCCTGCCAGAAAATGCACCATCACCTTAAGCTCACGCTACCCCACACATGTGTAGCCACCTCAGCAAACGGATCTGTTCTAGTTCTTGTGGTTTGTCATGTATAACTGTTTCCCATGGTAAATTTAAGGCAAACACATAAACCTAGCAAGCTCAGCTGTTGCAGCTCCAAGATTTGTAAACCATTAACTGATAAGTACCTCTTGATTAGAACTGAATATCATATTGTGTTATTTGCCAGTGTCCTGCGCTAGGTAGCGTGATGTTTTATTAATGTTTTATGAAATATTTATTAATATGTTGTTTAGAGAGGCAAGTTAGGTAATGATTTTATGATTCCCATTCCGAGCCACTTGTTCATGTACATAAAGCTGATCATTCTTTTACTGCACAAATCCATTTAAGCATAAAGATTTACACTGGTTTACATGGAAATGTATTCTTAAAGATACACACCAGTTATTATTGTTGCATGCATGAGCAACCTAACATCTGCAAATTTCCTCCCAACTCACTGTTCATGCGTTGAAAATCAACGGGACCATTGAGTGGTAATGTGTCTGAGATTTTGCTAAAAGAAAACTGTTAAGATCCCAGCATTCATAAAGCTTCATGACGCTTTTCCTGCCGTCCGGGGCTGCAGTATACTACAGTATGCCGCTGTAGATTGTTCGCAAGAGGCAGTTGAAAGCGTGGGAGGATTGTAGTTACATTTGTGCTCTTAGGTGGGTTAATTATTATTTCCATGAGTGTTATTTAAGCTAATAAGATGATGGAGACGTGGTATTCCAAGGAAAAACAAATCACTCAAGGCAGCACAGTGGCATTTGGTGAAGAGAGTGCATGTTCACTCTTTGTTTGCATGGGTATCCTCTGGGCACAGTGGTCTCTCCCAACATTTGTAAATCATGCAGTTTCCGCAAATTTTAGGCTCTAAACTGCCCAGATATGTATGGAAGACTAAGCATGGCGTACTTCAAAATGATTAATTATATTTGGATGTGTTTTAGGTATTTTTACTAAGGAGTGTCAGTCAACCACTTATTTCTCTTAGGTTCATCATAGATTGATCATTTTTGCTAGTATTCCATGAAGAGTACGAAGATCAGTGTGAGCAAAGAGAATGAATTGGAAGAATGGAAAAATGATGTTGAATGAATGAATAAATGATCATAGAACTGCAAAGGTTGCAAGAAGCTCCTGTTTTGATCTATGTCAGTTTTACTCACTACACATTTCTTTAATCAGATACTTCTTTCAAAAGAAATTATAGAGCCTATAATTTAGATGTTTCTCATGAGCTTTTGAGAGTTACAGCCCAGTTCTTTTGTTTAAAGTGTGTATGCATCATGGCAGTCAGATCGAAATCAATTTCCAATCACACTGATATCAGCCGCTCACCCCATCTGCTCACCGAGCTGATTTATAAATCCAGTGCATAGGATGACGGAGCAACACTGGACCAAAAGCGAAGGAGCTGCTTGATATGTGACTCGGCTGGACTGAAAATCACCCAAGGTGATATTTGCGGAGGAGCCAGTATGGGTGCTACAAGGGTTCAGTCGCAAAGATCATTCTCTGGGACCAGCAGTGAGGTGTAGGGGGGTGATTAATGCTCCAGTATTGTGCAGCAGGGTTAAGTCATCTGCCTCTGATTGTAGGTGTGAGCTTGACTCGAGCTCTGAGTGTGGCTGATAAGGCAATTAGGCAATCAGTTACAGGGACAATGAAGAACGTGGATACAAGCTGGAGGTCAAGGAGTGTTTGTAGGATTTGTGTCTGTATCTTGTGCAGTACAGATGGAATTTATTACAAACAATCCTCTGTTTCGCGCTCAAAATGTGCCAGAAGTTACATTAATCATTGCATCTTGCGACATTCACTCTCATCAGAGAATTGCGGGTCTACTGATTGTAGATTAACTGGGTAAATAGCAGGCTTACTTGGTTAATATGGGCATGAAAACGGTAAAAAAGAGATTTGATTTGCTTGAACATATTTGGGGAATTGTTGCTGTAGGGAGAAAAAGATGCAGTGTAATGCAAGAGAGGTCCGTGTCATATGTGCTAGGCCACAAGCACAGCAATATAACTATATATTCACGTGTTGTCATCCTAAATGAATACAAAGAATAGTGGCAGAGCAGCAATTTCAGGATAACAAAAGCCAAGGACTGGAAGGCCATACAAGTGGTTTTGCATTTGTGTGTTTATGTGTGTGTCCATAGGCTCACACATAAAAGTGATTGATTTCATCTAACACTACTCAAAGGACTGTTGCACCTGCTCATTTATCCCTGAGCGCCACAGAGCTCAGGCACTCTGACCTCAGTTTCAAAGGTCAGAATGGGGTCAGGAAGTTATTTCAAAACTATAGAGGTCAGGGTCGAAAGGTGTGACACACTGTCGTATTTCTGTCACATCTTCCTATAACACGCCGCATAATTGACTTGGCTGCTCCCAAGATTGCATTTTTGTATCGCTCATGTCACAGAGTAAGGGTATATTTCAGCTGCGGGACAGATGATCTACATGCATTTGGTGCAGCTGACACTGTCATTTACCACTGGTGATGAAGGCTTCATCAGTCCAATGGAAGGTGAGTTGTTAGCACCTGAAGAAGGTTTTACTATGTGAAGAGTGCAAAGTTGGAATTGATTTATTATTATGGAAAATTCATTTGACCCATTTCCACCTCATTGGCTCTGTCCAATGTAGCTCTTTGCAAACCCATTTTTGACATTCAGCAAGAAAACAGTGAGCTTCACGGGCACTTTCTGACCAGGAGGGATGGGAGCTCCACTTTTCATTAACGGTGGCTGAACAACCCTGAGCCGGCAGCGTCTGTCAGCTCGGCTGCATCACGGCTCACAGAACCAGGAGTGGATTTGAGCTCTCATTTCTTAGGAACTCACAATAGCGCTGTATTTCTGGGTCACTCTTGGCAAGCGTAAGCACAGCTAAGTACATCTACTCATGCAAACCGAGGCACCAGATTGTTTTTCTTAATTCATCTTCATTTGTCCCAAACCTGTGTGTGTAGTGACTTTAAAGAAAACAGTTTTGTTTTTTTGAAAAATAAACATGCACCCATAAATGATGCATTCACAAATTTAGCTAAACCTATGAACTAATTAGACAAGCATTACTGGGTCACTGACCCACTTAGCTTTACCTAGTTTAATAAGTTTAATATGGAATCCATACCCAAGAGGGGAAATACTGTATTAGTGCATTTTCCTTGCATTTTGAACTTGAATTGACTTGAAATTAGAGACTTTTGTTAATCCATGAAGCAATTTCTCCCTATATTCCAGTAAAGGAGTTCTGAGGTCTTCCACCTTATAAAGAAAGTGATCATAATCAAGTCATTATGATAAATCTACAAAATATGAAATTTTACATGCCAAAAATCTTTATATAATGTTTGGATCTGCTGCAACTACTGCCATTTCCACTATTTCCACCATAACTGCAAGTGCATCATTGGTTTAAAGATCCTTTCTTTTTCACGTTTTACTGGCAGGACTTCATTTGACTTAAGACATTTCATTTAAGACTACTGGACTGTGACTGGTGTTGTGAGCCCGTAAATCCAAACACTACCTCTCCATCTTCAGCAAAATATCAAGCCAATTGTTAAAATGTCAAGAGTGTTTGGCTTGGTAGGGATGCATGTGGGCAAGCAGGGGAATGAGTGTGAAACGTCAGGCTTTCAAATTACAAAAATGACTGTACTAATTAACGGAGCGTGCCTCTCTCAAATATCACATTAATGTCAATGGCTTTATCCAGGGGAGGGGTTGGTGGAGGGGGCTAGTGCTTTGAGGCCTGCAGTGCTTCTTTTTACAGCTCACATCATAGGAGCTCCCCGTGGATATTACTGTACAAGCTCACAGGACTGAAGGGTAGTGAGAAACGCCCAGTAACATAAGTCTGGTTTCAGTCTTTGAGTGTCAAACATCCTATTTCAATTATTTACAAGTGCATTATAACTGCCTGCCCAATGACTAATTTATTACTAAAAATAACCATAAAAGCCCATAATAATGACAGTGTCAACTGTAGCATCAGTACAAACACTAGAAACAGCGGGAAACTCCTGTCCTGGTTGGTTTTGTCACCACGGTGAGGTTGCCAGGCAACCTCCAGCAGATTATCCCTGATAAAACCTCATATTTTCACTTTTTACACTTGGGTTTATGTACTGGTTTATTAGTGATCTTTAGTGGTTGTGGTTGGTGGATTGTTTTACCCGTCAATAATGCCAGGCTAGATGTTTCCCCCCAGTCTTTATGTTGAGCTAAGTTCACAGGCTCCTGGCTTTCGCTTCATCGATAACAGACAGACATGAGATTGGCATTGATTGATATTGATCTTCGCATCTAAATTTCGGAAAGAAAGCAAACAAACATATTTCCGAAAATAGCGAACGATTCATTGGAACATACTGTGTTCTCTGTGAGTTTGCGGCGATTTCACTTGCACATCCTCATTATTTCTTTTTCCAAAGTTTTGTTTTTCCACACTGAGTGAACATAATTACACCATCGCATCTTAATCTCTATTTACTACCATTGGTGAGTAAAAGGCTGTTGTTTTCCTGTGTCTGACATTAAAGAGTTTTTTGTTTTTTTTCTCAGTAGGATTTCACATAAAATAACCAGTTCCTTTGTCTCTACCTGATGAGATATTGTGTTCACCTTAGAAACTCAAATAACATGAGATGAATCAAGTGTGTAATGCTGCTTGTTCAGCCTTTTGCCTTCAGTAATCTATCAGCCCCTCCTCTTTGTCAGACTGGCAGCAGGTTGATTATCCAAAACTGGCTCAGAGGAAGAAAGGTGATCACAAACAAACCTAGATGGCTGAGTGCATGTATGGTATGTCACCAAGGTTATATACACATAGCTTAGCTTTATCCTCTTTGCTTGCATCTGTACATAAATATGCCCACACATGAGAATATTAACATTTACATGTTACAGCCTAGAGAAGCCGTGAGCTCTCTTAAATCCCACCATAAAAACTGGAAGGCATGGCTGATCTAATTAAACAGAAGTCCTTCCCCGTTGCCCCAAGATCTTTTCATCATCAACATTGCATCATTCAAATGTCAGAGTGTACAAACTCACCAACATTTTCCTTTTGTAGACATAATGTTTCCCATTCTGTTGTCACTTAAAATCCAAAGAATAATCCAGCCAGGGATAATGCAGACCACAGACAACAAAGTAGCCGTCTTTGTAGTGAGTGCCAGGGAGCTGCTGCCAAAACACGTTGAGAGTCTGATGAGTATAGATGTTGGGTCCCTCTGGGAAAAAGTTTAGCTGCTAAGGTTACAGACAGCCCAGACACAACACGCCCTGACAGCCACAGTCAGCGTCTGGATGGAAAATCTGCTTTTTTATGCCTGCCATTTTTTCAGCCTATCATAATTCAAATTACAGACCTTTTACAGCATTGAAAAACATTAAGATGTTGTAACTAACTACAAGAAGTTAGATTTAGTGGTTTACTGGTGCTATTTTGCAAATTAAAAGGTCTGCTCATCTACTTGAAAATTATCGTAAGTTTGATTTTTTTAATTGTGGTAATGAGGAAATGCTTTTGTTTAGATCCAGATCGTTGATTGTGCCTTTAAATATCACAAGAATTCAGTTTCTACTCTGTTTTTGTCATTCATATCATACTGCCCTTGTTTGAGATTTACAAACATTCTGGTTCACACTGACAGGGGAAGGTTTTACCACGGCAATGCATAAGCCCTCTGCAAGTGACACCGTGTATCTGGTAAAAGACTGAGCACTGGACTGCCTGATCTCCCCCAGAGCCCAGGAGATACTATGCCGTAACAATCAATAGTACTGAGCAAGCATCGGAGTTTTTATTATCAGCGAGGCCCTGACTCGATCCCCCACTGTAGTGACTAATCTAATTGGAGCCGACACAGGCTCCCCAGCTGTGTGGCGCTGCCAAAGGAAGAGAGAAGACAGAGATGTCAGGGAGATCTTCATAAATCAATAGTCAGTCACAGACAATTTTACTTCCCTCTATCCATCCATGCATCCACACTTTCCATCTAACACAGTTTTGTTAGCGGTCTCAGCTCACAACTCACCACCTCAGCACTAATAGAAGGAGCCATTGTGAGTATTTTCTCCCGTACATACTGTAGTAAGCCCACTATCCACTCCACTATTAAACTAGGCGTAGAGACTGTGTGGAAAGTATGCCATTGTGGTTACCATGCCCAGAGCCTCCCCACGAGGCTGAGCGACAGACTTACATCTACAAATATGACTTAAAGACGGCAGTGCAGAGTGTACCTGCTGTAATGTTCTGGATTAAAGTTGGAATACCTCAAATACACTCTGTTGCATCAGGCATCAGAAGTCTTTTTTGGTCACCAGACAAATCGTAATATCGTGAGTGAACATACTATAATTGCTTTACTGTGATATTCATCCTGGCTGGAAAAGATCGAAAAGCTCTTGTATTGAACAGACAGTGTTGATAATTCAAGTATGAATTATTCAGCCTTTGAACGATTCAATGAAATATAAATGCCTCCGGTCAATAGTTGCCAAGACTTGAGAAGACTTTGGACTCCCTCTGGGGGGATTTCAGAGCCAGTGACGGGATGCATCTTATATGCCAGACCACAAAATGACACCAGAGTTAAATCTTCGTCTGGCACGCTGAATCAGCACAAGCTTCGCATCACCCTTGGCCACTGCATCATCGACTTGGGTATTGATGGATTGTTTTGAACAATTTTGAAAGGGTGTGGGGACATGAGATTAAAAAAACATCATACATTTGCAAAAGCAACCACAAGTTGAAAATCTCTTCAGTTCCAATGACATGCATGCCGGACGTTTTTTTTTTTCCTTTCGTAATGATTCAAAACACTGGATGTAAGACACACTGTATGTTATATCTACAGATGAAGCATACCCTGTCATAAACAAACAAAAAAATGAAACTAAACATGTTTAAAAACAAATTGTAACTTAATTCCTTTCTTTAGTCTCAGCTCAAGGTTTGAATCCATGAAATGAATATATTGCCCAATCCGTTGTATCTATTTCAGTCCCCTACCATTAGAGATGAACCAAAATCAATTTATTGAATGGAATAAAATATTATTAAGGTATATATGGCAAAGTAAAAAACCTTGGGTTTGTCTCAAAACTTTGCAGATAGCCAAAGAGAAGGACCTGCCTTCTCTTAGAGATTATTATGACGCAGCACAGATGAAAGCAATGATATGCTGGTGCAACCCATCGGATACTGGTCAATGAAGGGAAAATACCTTCGATCCCCATACAGGAAATCTTAGGTGATTACAACCTACAAAGTTACATGAATATTATTGATAACCCGTGGGTGAAATGGAATATTAAAGTATGGAAAACTATAGATATTACAATTTCTAAATGGTGGGCATATGACTCAGACTTCACACCAAATAAATTGGATACCAGATTTAAGGAGTGGACAGCTAAATCAATAACCATTCTATGTAGTATTTTGAAAGACGGAACACTGCTCAGTTTTGAAACGCTTAAAGAGACACACTTATTAGAAAAACAAGACTCTCATCGGTATCTGTAGATGCGACATTATGTTAATATGGAGGTGAAAAATGTAACCGAGGCAAGTCCGTGTCTGATAGAACTATTTCAAAAAGCATATAAGCCAGATTGTGTTAGTAGAATGCATGCAAGTATAAGGGTCTCTCGAATGTTAAAACACTTTCAACTTCATACATTAAAACAAAGTGGGAGAAGAAAGGAGGGATAATTATATCTGAGGAAGAATGGACAACAATGGGCATCAATGGAAGTGTACCAGCTCACAGAACTGTAGGCAGTTTGCTTGGAAAAACCTGATAAGGCATTTTATTTTATTTTTATTATATTTTTTATTATATTTTTTTTATTATATTTTATATTTTATTTATTTTTTATGCTATGCTACTACTACCTGTTTGCCCTGTTAAGAAAAGAAAAAAAAAAAATAAATAATATTTATATATTTTCTTCATTATCAATTTAAGAGGATTCAAGACAGGATTCAAGACATTTTAGATTTTTTTTTTTAAGTGCTCAATAAGAAAGAATAAAAATATGTTTTGTTTTGTATTCAACCTCAAATGAAAAAGAAAAAAAGTAATAAATATTTAAAAACTTTTGGGTGAATGGTAAAAAAAAACAATAAAAAAGAATGGTGCATGCAGAGATGATATTTTTTTGTTGTTTAAATGAAAAAAATTATTTACAAAAAAAGAGAAATAGAATATAATTTGTCAAACACAAATTGACAAAACAAATCACACTGGAAAAAATGGGTTGACTACGTAACGCCCCATAGGCCTAATCTTATTTTCACCAATCAATGATTATGTTGTAAAGATCATTCTCTGCTTGTTCATCGTTTTTCCCTTTGTTCGTTTGGTTTTTTTTTTTGCATTGTAGATGACATCTGTCCTATTAACCAGATGTGATTACTGGTTGCTTGCTAATGTGTTATCCAGTTTAGTTTACTGAATGCAAAACATACTTAAAAAATTAGTTTAAAAAAAAAAACTTGAATGAACTTTATCCCAATCACACACAACATACTGTGCATATCCCCTCATAAACAGTTTGTTACTTCAGCTGCTTCTAGTGGATAGTTGATGGGGGTTTTTTTTTTCATATATGGTCATTTTTTTTAAGCTTAGATTTGGTTTTACAGTTCTGTAGGTAATTCAAGCTTTCACAGACGGTCACAGGGTTCTTCTCTACTGCAATGATAAATAATGGAATACATGATCCTATTAACAGTCTCTTATTACTGTCTTATTGTGTTATGTTGAATGTCTGAGGTGTATGTGCCCCATCTTGTGGTGAAAAGTCCAAAGTGCATCTCATCAACTAACTCATGCGCTTTGTAGGGACCTAGGTAAAGAAGAGGAAACAACAAGTCGGATTTTTCATGAAAATTATGGCCCCACTGACTCTAAAAGTTGATTTAGGTTTATGTCATTCCACGATTACATGATAGGAACAATTCAAGCCCATTTCAAAGTGTCAAGATAGCTGCACAGATTACAATAATTTACTGAGAAGAAAACCACAGCTTAAAAAGACAACTGTAATGTCCACCGCCAAAGAGGACATATTCAGAAACAAACAAAACCAAAAAATTACATGTACTTTTTACACAGAGTGTGGATTTAAAGAAAGAAAAATAGAGAAATATATAGAAATATCACATTTTGTGCAGTGCCTATAGTTACCTAAATGTGTTGAACTTGCCTCTTGTAGAGATATTAAAATACAAATCATAAAAAATACATCAAAAAACAGATAAATAAATAATCATGGCTACTTTTATAATGAAGTAAATAGCTTCTGGGGCAGAGCACTGGGCAAACTATTCTGAGTGTGACACTCAGTTGGGACCAGGGGTGAAAGTAAGGGCATAAGTTGTCTTAGTAACAGACGGGCTTTTAGTAAGCCCTCTTTTGCTAGCCCCGTTCATGGAACAGAAAACCAGGATTTCCCTAAATTTGGGTTTAACTGGTCTGGTTAACTAGTTAATCATCAGTTCTGATATTCTGTACTGTTTGTTAAAATACAAATAAACATACCAGTGTCTCTTTTTGTGTGTGGATTTTGACACAGTGGCTTTTTCAGATGGAGCCAGGATGTTTTTTTCCTGAACAAACACGCAGCTAAGTGTGTGTTCATGTGCAAACAGAGTTTTGTACTTTGGAGTGATGGTCCAGTGTGTTTCTGTCGAGAACATTACAGCAGTTTGGAATGGAGCTGGTTTCTCTGTCTTTGCTGTCTTTCTTGCTTTGGGGCTTTCAGCTGGACCCTGGAGGTATTATGAGATTATTTATCGTGCTCATAAATAATTTCTCTCCAACTTGAGGTTTATTTTAGTTGCGCAGTCTTACTTACAAAGTGTTGTAAGTGCATGTGACACGTGGAGGATCGTCCTTTTTTATTTAGTTTATTGATATACAAAAAAATATCTCTAAACTTTATATACTTGCTGTTGTGACCTATGAGACGAAGACAGTTACTCAAACATGGACTCTGCGATTATATTTTCCTTTAACTCACTCTAGCCCCAGCTCCAGCCTCAGGCCCGGTGTTTCTCTCAGGTCAGGCAGCCGACAGCGTTCTTCGGAGGCACAAACGCCATAACACAGGGTTGTTTGAGGAGCTGCTGGAAGGCAACTTGGAGAGAGAGTGTATTAAGGAAGTCTGTGACTTGGAAGAGGCCAGGGAGTTCTTTGAGAATGATGAAGAGACAGTACGTGTCTGTTCATTTTTTTTGTTATTATTTAACACATACTGTTATTTTTATCGGCTTCATTCATCAGAGACTTTACTCTGTATTTAGATGGAGTTCTGGGCAGGATATGTAGGTAAGACGGTGTTTAATGATTGCTTTCTATCAACACAGAAAATGACAGAAATGTTGTCTCTACTTCTCTACTTAATATGTGTGTCTTTGCCATAGTTTTGTGTCTGACCATTTAGAATATGACCATGTGTGCTTGCTTCCAGAGGACTCATCTTGAAATACAGACCTGTATTTGTCAATACAAAGATGTTTCTCTTTCTCCTATCGTGTAAACCTTTTTCTGCGAAAACTGCTGTATAAGAATACTATGCAAAATGAAGACAATAGATGACTGTGTGCTGAGGAACTGTGTCTGGATCCCTCAGATGGCAATCAGTGTAAGCCAAATCCCTGTCAGAACCAGGGGTCATGTGAAGACCATCGTGGCTCCTACACCTGCAAATGTCCGTCTGGCTTCACTGGGAGGAACTGTGAGATTGGTAAGTCACAGTCCTGTGGCTGGATTTAAAAATGTGATCAAAAGAAATTAGATATTTATGCTACATGATACAATTTCTTGATAATATGAGATCAGATCCAATCGGATCTCAGTCTCAAAGGATAAAGATTCTATTTTTTCTTCCCGTTTCTAAATTAAATCAGTCGCTTGCATCCAGCTTCAGTCTGGTTTTAGGTTCCAGAATTAGATTTGTCTGTTTGGAAATTCTATAAACAGCAGCCAAAGCGCCCTCTCTGTGCGTGGTGACTGCATTTACCTGAATCACACTTATCTGACAATGCAGCAGATGCCTTACAGAACAAAAGAGGTTTGCAAACAGAAGGTTTTATGTGGCAATGACATGTCATTGTGCAGGTATATAAGTCATAAGAAGATGACTTTGAATCGTTTCTGTCTTTTCTGCTCAGTTATAGAAAAAAGATGTGACATGAACAATGGAGACTGTATGCACTTCTGTGAGTCACTGGGAACCTTTGGAGCAAAATGTTCCTGTGCGACAGGATACAGGCTGATGGAGGACGGGGTCAACTGTGAATCAGAAGGTATTAACATTTTCTTAATGAATGCTATGCTAAATATTGTAATAATGACTCTTAATAATACAACATGACTCCCCTTTTTCTCACATTATCAGCTGAATTCCCGTGTGGCAGAACTGCTCTGACAGCAATAAGTACAGTATCCAGAAGGTCTCTGCTCGGCCATGAGAATGCAAGCCTGCAGAACACAACCTCACTGACCAACGTTACCACCACTAACTCCCCTCCCTCAACTCCTGCCAGTATCGAAGCGTCTGTTCCAGCCACAACTCATTCTGCAGAAAACGTGTCTCGAAAGAAACTGCCCCTGTGGGTGTACAGTGACGCTGAGGTCCCCATTGAGGAACCGCTTCGTCCCCGTAAACGCATCGTAGGGGGCGCGGTGGTCATTCCGGGAGAGATCCCATGGCAGGTATGGTATGGAAGCAGAAGTATTAATGTATGCTAGGCTCTGTTACAGGGGAAACATGGGGGAAAAGAAACAGCAGTTGTATTATGTTCAAGCTTGGTAGCTATTCACAGCTCTTTTCTCCCCCTTGTATTCAGGTGGCCTTGATACTACGTACCGGTGGTCAGTTATTCTGTGGGGGCTCCATTCTAAGCGAAAGGTGGGTTATCACTGCTGCTCACTGCCTGGTGCAGGTACAAGGCTCCTTCTTCGTCAGAGTGGGTAAGAGTCACTGCCACTGGCTAATTTAACCTCTGCTGAACCATGATGAAGTAGCTCTGTGTAAAATAGATCTTAAACAATTAGTTAATTCATTAGTCAACTATTTATAATGAACCTTCTTTTTCTTTTTTTTTAACAATTTTATAGCATTTTATAGACCAAATGATGATGATCAATTTATCAATAAAAAACAACTAGCGGATGAATCGACAATAAAACGTAATCATTATTGGAGCCCGTGTCTTAAGTTTTGTGTGTTAAAGTCCTTGAACTAGTTCTTGATTTTGTGTCATTAATTACACTTCCAAGGGGAAACGTATTTTGCCATCTGGTTTGGGACATCCGCTGCATGTGTTTTATTGTAGAATAAATCTATACAGGGAATCAGTTATTTCTGTATCTAATACCTGCAGGAGAGCATAACATCTACATCAACGAGGGCACAGAGCAGGATCATGACGTGTTGGAGCAGCACCTACACCCACGCTACAACACCAGTATAAGCCTGTACAACCATGATATTGCCCTGGTGTACCTCAAAACCCCCATCACCTTCTCCACAACAGTGCGACCCATCTGCATAGGGCCCAGGACATTCACTGAGGCCCTACTGAAGGGCTCCTCCCCGGCTACAGTCAGCGGCTGGGGCCGTACACGCTTCCTTGGATCCACGGCTAACACGCTGCAGAAGGTCGAGGTTCCCCTCGTAGATCGGACAGAGTGTAAGCAAAGCACCAGTGCCAGGATCACTCCTGTCATGTTTTGTGCTGGATATGATACCGAGGCCAAAGATGCCTGTCAGGGGGACAGTGGAGGCCCTCACGCAAACCGCATTCATGACACATGGTTCCTGACTGGCATTGTAAGCTGGGGGGAAGAATGCGCAAAGGATGGGAAATATGGTGTGTACAGCCGGGTGTCCCTTTACTACCACTGGATAAACCATGTTATGGGATTAACTAAACACAGGCTGGCTTTCGACATGGAAGATCCTGACCCTTAAATTTAAAGATTATAAATTTAAAAATACAACAGGTTTACTAATGTGTTGTATGTAAAATAAAAACAGTGACATTTAAAAGACACTCAACACTGACTTGGCTGAGCAGTGCAGCTTCTGGATGCCATTGTACTGAAAGTGTGTGTGTGTGTTTATACAACCAAGTTGGATATCTACCAGACAGATGTGTGAAAAAAAAAAAAATACAATTGAATCAATTGACATTGATTGAATGACTAATTCCACCGTGCCAATTAACTACAGAAGCAGTCTAAATTATGAAGACTGCGCAGGTTAAAAATTATATATGAGTAGGACTAAAAAGTTAATGTCATGATTTTGTATTTCTTTTATACTGTATTAAACTAACAATATTAAATGGAAAACTCCAACTTCATGTCATATCTACAAAAACACTGCGTATAGTTACAGCAAAACACAACACTCCCATCTGCTGGTAAATAAATGTTTTACAAATAGAAGTATTCAATAACAGAGAAAGAAAAGGGATCTTTGAAATCCAGACTTCAAAGTATATGTGACTAAAAACTAAAAAAAAAGAGAAAAGTCTGCACAATTTTATAATAGAAGGTGGATACAGAAATAATAGATTAATTCAGGGTTTGCAACAAAGAGTAGCCTTAGATTTCAGCCAAACTTTTCATCATGATAAAACGCACAAGTATTGAATTATTTCAGTAACCAAAACAAAACAATTATTTCAATAGTTAATTTTTAATTGATTATTTAATACAGAACTGAAGCTGTACAAAAAGAAGCCAGTGTAGAACAGTGACTGTCAACAATACAAACCTGCTCATTGTGCAGTTGCCATGCATTTTCATTGTAAGGAAAACATTCAGCAACAAGTTTAGGCTACTTGGCTCATCAGGATACGTAATATTTCAAGCATTTCGAACAATTTTTTTGTTTTGTTTTGTTTTCCAACCTGAAAATATGTGCAAAATGTGCAGCATTTTGGACTGAAGTAAAAGAAAATCATCAAATTTTGTCATATAAGCTAAAAGGCAAAAATAAAGGGGGTGTTTTTGTGCAGTCAAGCATAGCTCCTGTAAATGCATGGAGACGTAATTTCATTTGCGGCTGCACAGATACCTCACAATATGAAGGAACGACATGACAGCAAAATAAATAAATTAACAACATAGGAAATGTGTAGTGCGAAGCGGCCCCTGCTGCTTTCCAGACTCATTTCCATTTCAAACACAGCGTATCAAAGGCAGCCCTCCGACTGGGCCCTCGATTTGATGTGGTAAATTCATATAAGTCTGCAATCAATATTTAATTAAGCGTTCGACACAGAGGGTGTATTTCATGTTGGCTGTATGATCCCTTTTAATGTAGAACCCGAGATTAACTGAGCTGTAATGGTGAGGAGGAAACAATCTGCCTCCGCGATGCAGGGGCACACAGAGCATAATCTGTCCCTGTCTCTCTCTCTCTCTCTCTCTCTGCTTCTCCTAATCTGCCTCGCTCCCTTCTCTACGCAGTGACTGACATTCGGCTCCCAAAAGATCCTCAGGAGAATGACAGTGTTTTGTGTACTGTGGTACGCACCTCGGATTTGTTTACGCGCACACACCGAGGAATACATTGCCATCAATCTCCATCATGTCCACCTGTGTCTTACATTACGATCACTGACATGTCAACTGCTGCCCGCGTGCAGGGGGTATGTCTCCGCTGCCTCCCTATCACATCATTCAAGCATAAAAGAAAGGAAATAACAGCATGAATAAGGGGAAATACACAGTAAGAGAGGTGAAGCAGCAAGCAAAGAACACATTCAGTAGACCATAGGGGGCTCTTTTTTGTCTCTGTTGTCCATCCACCTCATTAAAGTGCCTGTTGGATATGTGAGGTCAGGTTAAAGCAAGAAGAGTATTTGATTTTGCAAACAGTACATACAAGAGACAGGAATAAAAAAGGCATTATGGCATGGCACATTTTGGTATTTTAACTTCCAAGAATGTAAAGAAGAGTTTTGCCTTATGGAATGAAATATAAGAAAAATACACTGAAGTAGTTCAATGGAAAATGTCTGCTAACTACACAAAGATGAAACACTGAGGTACAATAAATGTTAGAAATGATACAGTATATGTACAAAAGTCTCTGCTTTAAGAAATGTTTCAGGTAAATCCCGGGTAAGCATCCATCCTGCACACACTGAGACAAACAGGAACGCACACACACATACACACACACTTGGAAAACTGTAATCTCAAGTTTTAGCTGGAATGAAGAAGGGTTGAAAAATGTCCACGGTTTGAGAAATAACCCACTCCTGCAGCAGCAACCTCACATTTTGACTGTATGTGTTTTGCAGATGGAGCGCCAGAAGGACAACATACTCATCACCAATCAGAAGAGAGAAAGACCCATCAGGCTCAAGGGATTGGCTATTGATTGTCCAAGAGGGCTGAACAGTTCCCGTGCTTTTGCAGTGGTGCCACTGCAAACCTTCACTATCAGAAAACACTGGCCCAGGAGATTGTCAATCAAAACCTGGAGGAAAATCACGTCTGTAGATTCCCACTTTTTTTTTTCTTTCTTTTTAATGAGTAAACTGTGCTGAAGAAAGCAGATGACACCAGGGAGTGAGGAGTGGGTGGCTGATAGTGCATCACTTATGAGACAGCTATGGCTCAGTCTGTTCCTTCTGTCTGTTCATCATCCACGGGTAAATATTAGACTCACGTTCTGTGCTTTCTTCTCTACGGGGAGCTGAGCTTTCTCGCCTTCAGGTTCCCTGGATCTACAAGAAAATATAGAGACTTTTAAAAAAGAAAATCAAAGTCAAGAAGTACTACAGCTCAACATTACGGTATATTGTTATCTCAGAAGCCCATGTCTTTTCTTTACCCCCTAGTCTGGAGGAGTGTCCTCGGCTGCTGTCTCCTATAATCAGCTGCAGGCTGGCAGCTGCTACGAAGCCCTCTTGTCGCCGACTCAAATTTTTCACCAGCCTGGAGGATGGGAGGATGAAAAGTGAGGAAAGGGTAGAGAGTGGGATAAACAAGGGGAGAAATTAGATAAATACGCTTTGGTACCAGGTTGGAATAGATTAATTAAAAACACAAGAGGAACACACTTTACATTTGCTTTTACATTTTTGGCAATAAGCTTAGTGAGGGGTTTGGTATGCGACAATTGTCATACTTTGTCTTTCCTACTATCTGAACTTGAACCCTTTCACATATAGGACAGTTTGGGTAAACACTCATCACCATGGCAAACTATCTTACCTCAAATTGTGTGTGTTGATAGGCTGAAAACTCACCAGCGTCCATTGCTGTCTTCACACTGCAGTTGGATGACGTCTCCACATTTGATGGTGATGATGTCTGGTCCATTTTGAAGACAATCGGCCAAAGCCCTGTATCTGCCTGGAGACTAACACAGAAGGAAAACTGTCAAGCACAAAGCAAGTAAAGATTCATTTATATAGTGCAGACTTATTTATAAAGCTGTTTTGAAAGAAAAAGTTACAAAGTGCATAATAAGAAGGCACAATTAAGCACAAAATATCAAAGAGGAACAATGTTGTGGCACAAGAGCCACAAGAATTAAAGAATTAAAACAAAACAAAAAAGAATAAAAACATCAGTTCAGAAAAAGTGAGGGGATTTAAGTGTCTTCTGAAATGTCCTCAGCTGAGGCAAGAGTAAAGAATGACTATAATCTATGTGCAGAGGTTTCATAGTATGTATGGAAAACTTCAGACAGAAATCAAATGTGACGCCTAAATTCTTTTGAAAATTGTATGATACATAACAGCCTCTAAATCAAACGTGAAGAGAGATTGTTTTGGAAATTGCTGTTTCCAAGGTGAAGAGAGGACTTTTAAGTCCATGACTCTAAAGTGCTCAGAAAAACGGTAATTTCAAAATCTACACTTCCATGACAACTCCATCTGCTGAGGAAGATCGTTTGATCTGATCCAAATCTCCAGAACAGCTGCTAAACGGATCTTGGGATGACACTGATTTGTCAGCTGTCAGTCTTAGTGCATAGTTAGATACGAAACGTTCAAATTCTGCTTCTGGCTTCGCGGCCACTAATTTATCCTCTGTCAAGAGCTTTTATTGCAGGGCTAAAGTATAGTTACTGTATGGCAGTTTTCAATAAAAGTCGATTGTCCTGTACAGGGAATATTCAGTAATTCTATGTCATTTTTACTTGATTAATTGGACATAGATAGAAAGATCTAAAAACGCTGGAAGGGTCTTACTGTTTATCATTGGATGTATTTTACTGTATGTAATTTAACTGTATTCAGTCTCACCAGTTGCACCATAACCCTCTCCTCTGTGTCAGATGGGTGGAAAGCGTCCCGACCTCCAGGCCACTCCTCCAGACCCTCGCAGATGTCTACCGAGTGATGAGCTCCCGGCCAACCTGGGACACAGACATTACTCTGGCCGTTAACAGGTACTGACGAACGCATTCTTCAGAACACTACACCTTAAAGGCACCATGTAGATACTTAGTAACTATGTCGACATTATATTGACCCCTTTGTCACTTACTGGGAAATTAACAAGAAGGTAGAATCAAAAGCTAATCTCAGTAGCTGGACCTTTTCCCCCCACATTCCTCGCTGTAAAGGGTTCTTCAGGTCAAAGTACATCTGAACTGCTGAGGGGGGAGAAGTCAAATATCTACATCAGTTCAGGATTACGAAGAAAAGCAGCAACAGTGTGCAAAGCATATATGATTTGCATCAATTCCCATAACATTTTCTGTGATTTAGTTACTAAGTATCTACTTGATTATGGCATAAATGTGTGTTGAAGAGATTTACTCACTCCTGCGGTTCTGCTTGTGTTTAGGGGAGTGAGGCTGGGGGTCTGGACTGCTCCTCCCCGACTCTGTGTCCTCTGAGCTCACTGATGCCCTCTGCTGCTTGCTACACAAACAAACAAACAAAAAACACGTCACCAAAAACTGTGCAGAGTCAGCAGATGCACTCAGGATAGATGTTATCCTCAGCCACACAATCTAGGGTCAGCTCTCACTTCCTGAATCGGATCCATGTCTACAAGAGGAGGGAACAGTACAGCTGGCCCCAGATCAGTGCCAAGGAACAACTCTGTCCTGTTGTTTCCCAGATACCGATGACCATGGTACGAGCCATTCAGGGACCAGCCAGACAGCGGGACAGAACACAGAGCAGCCGTGTGCAAGCTTCTCTGTAAAAGGTGGAAACTAAGACTCATAGACCACTGACTGACACATTGTTCACACAATGTTCGCATGTGTCAACAAAAGGGAAGATCTGGTCTCCATTTATCAAGATCCAACTTTTGGTCATTCTGTTACTACATCCTGAGTAATAATCTTTCTTGAAAGCAAATTCTACAGTAGCTTGATCAGATCTCAAAAAACGAGCCCCATATTAAAAAGCAGCTTTCATGAGGAAATTATGAAAATTCATGAAATGAAGCCAAAACTCTTTGGTTTTTGTTTGCCCTTTGCAATACATGCAAAATAGCAAATTTGAGATGGAGAGCTAAGAGAGGTTGCCTGATACCATGTTGGAAATACCATGGAAGAGCTGCTGAGACACAGGCCTCTCAATGTGACAAGAGAGTGTGGGGGTCAGTTATGAACCAGAATGAGGTTTTAAAAAGGGTTGCAGGTGCAGATTAATATGCAAATTTTTGGTCCCCAAGCTGAACCAGGTGGGTCATGCCAGGGCGAGGCGAGCCAGGCCGAGTTTACCACTGAGCGTTAGGGCAGGTCAGTGGCGCTGGGGGCGGTGGCGGGGGCGTGGCCGGGGCCGTTGCCGGGGGCTTCGGGGACGGGGGCTTCGGGAACGAAGGCAGAGAAACACATCAGCCGACAGCGAGACAAAGTCCAGCCCCGGCAGACAGCCCCTGGGAACACCTCTGGACGGCCGCATGCCCCTGCAGGTGGGGGATGGGAGGAACGGGGATAGGCAACCAGACAGCAGTGGACAGAGTGGGGCCTGCCCCTATCCTCACACAGTACTACACACACACACACACACACACACACACACACACACACACACACACACACAAACACACACACACACACACACACACACACACACACACACACAGCTTTCTCCCACGGCAACGTGAGCTGATATCATCACATTCACTCAAGCTGTGATCAAACATGAAAACTCAGGAAATGCAGATAGTAGTGCTGTAACTGAATGTGTGCGTTTTGCATATGCCTGTTTTGTTTGTATGTTTGTGCGACTATAGCCTAAAGTCATGCGGTTAGCACACTACTATCAATACTGTATCTACAACTCTAGGCACTGACCTCTCAGAGAGTGGTGGAGAAAGCTGCATGCGTTCAACCATTTGGCCATGTTGACATGCTTCATCTGTGAGAAGAAGAAGAACGAGGTATTGTAAGGGGATATAAAGATCGGTTATATTTTCTGGTCAGCATTCGTTTGATTCTAAGTTGAAGATTAACCTCAATTTTGAGCATGTACTGTGTGTCCTGTTTTTGAGAACAGTATATGGTGAAGAGAATCTAAGCACAAAGGTCCATTCACAAGTTTAAGAGCATTTGACCACATCTCAAGTTCCCTGAGGGAAGTGAAAAGCAGAAAAGCAGTTCAAAGTTCTTGTTACTAAGTGGACCTTTGTGCTTAGACTCCTTATTAATTTTATGTTTTTACAGACCTCTAAGCAGCTTCTGCTGGTTAGTTAAGATTCTGCGCAGCTCATTGAGCCATGCCATCTTCACTTCCACTGTAGGAGCCTGAGAGACAACAGAAACATTGCAACAGGCTAAACAAGATGGTCAGTGAATCACAACATTCTGTTAATACTTCTATCATATCCACAATGTTACAATATCTTCTGTTAGGCCTGTATTTGCTGTTATAACGATACTGTTTGGTCTGAAAAATGTCAGCTTGTTCTTTAATGCTGATCACAATTTCCCAGATCCCTTGGTGATATTATGATATAAAATGTCTTGTTCTGTTCAACCAAGAGTTCAAAACCTAAAAGTAATCAGCTTAGTGCGAAGAAGACTATGAAAACCAGCAAAAATTTACATTTTAGAGGGTGGAACCTTCTTTCTTTGCCATTTCTGCTTAAAAAATTAGGTAAAAGAATAAACGATATTCAAAGTTGTTGTCAATTAATTTTCTGATGATTGACTCGTTAATTTATCAACTAATTGTTGCGGCTCTAGTTGACAGGGTTTAAAACTACAAGTACAAGTACAGAAGGTGCAGCATTGTTAGTCAGCTACTGGCATTCAACTTTTTTAGACTCCTTACCTGAACCACGTACACTTCCTCCCTGCCACTGTACCAGATCTCGAACTTTTTCACATCTCCCTTGACGTTCTCTGTGATCCCCACAGCAGTCATCTGCCAAGAGACATACACTGCTTACACTGACACACACACATTAAGCATTAAGACAGCAGCTCAAACAGCACGTCATACATCAGACTTACATCATGTAACACATCTGTCCTGTCAGAACGTTCACACTCACAGACACACCTCCGTTGTGTGACTGCTTCCTCCCCACATCTTCAATAATAAATCAAGAGCAGCAGCAGCAGCTGGTCGTGTGACACCAGCTGTGAGACCCTCCTCACATCAACACAAACAACAAAAGAAGTCTTGCAGGAATACGCCAGGTTCCGTGGCCAGCTTGGCAACTTACACGTGTCAAAAGATAACAACACTGACACCAATATCAACTATTTGTTGCCAGTAGATCATTCACTTCATTACCTAGTGCTAAAACCTAAGTATAGATCATGTTACTCATAGTGACAGAGAACAAGGGATTGTATATGATTAACTTTAACAATATATTAAAGCATATGTTGTTTTAAGTTCTTACTATTGCGGTAACTCATTTTTATGGAAGCATGTCAGGTAGGGAAACATCTTCAGTATTTATCGATAGCATTGTGTTTTTTAAGTCTACATAGGCTGTGTTTAAAATTACTTCCTTGTAAATTCATTCATTTTCACTACATAATAAATACCCAATAGTTTACTCTACACTGAGCAGTAAATTGGGTTTTTGGACACTTAAATAATGATCCTTTTGACAGGGGTAGTGTTGCATAACTGTAATCTACACATCTATCAAATGCAGAGCATTCCACTTTAAAGCATTTAACCAGAGTACTGTTTAGTGAATGCCATGGACACTACGTAGTGCATGCATTTTACACTAGGCATTCTGATACTCAAATAAAATGGAAGAAAGTAAACACAGATTGCTTAGTAGCAAATAAAGATTGGTTTCAGTAACTGCAAAAATTTCCCATTGTTAACCACATTCTTATGTAGCCAAAACAAGTCTGAGATCATTTAGATGATAGACTTTTACACACAAAAGTAGTCTGTAGACAATCACTGCTATATTTACAGTTACTTAGAATTTTCTTTGGAGCTGCCACAAGATGTCATTTTCTCACACTTGAGACACCGCTAGTCACTCCCTGTCACTCACCCAAATGTGCATTACTGTATGCTTATGTAGCAGCTCGGAGTACTAGAATAAGTGATCCACTCGGAGCATGTGTTTAATTTTGATCTTCATGGTCATAACGTATTTTACTCGTGGGCCAAAAAAACTGGCGTATTCCTCTAAAACGCACACAAACAAAGACACAGGCCAACCTTTAGACAGTGCTTGAAGCTGTACGAGGGGGTCTTGTCGCAGCCGTCTCCATGCTCCTCCCTCCGCTTGCAGAGGAGCAGAGCTCTCTCGTACAAGAAGAGGTGTCTCTGCATTGGCTTGAAGCGAGTCAGCTCCTTCATGCGTGTGGGACCTTTCTTATGGCTGATCCACACACTGAACGAGCCCTGCATCAACACACGGCCCAGCTCGCAAATGTCACCCTGCATATAATGGAAGGAGGTATTTATGTGCAAGCCTTCTTTGTAAATATATTCTCTGTAAGATGTTATGTTATAGCACATTTATCCCAGATTTATTAAAGTTAATGAATACAGATTTGGTTCACCTCATATCCTGTGATGGCTATCTGATGCATGGAGTCATTGACTGATTTGAGCAGGTCCAGCATGGCCGTGAGTGCCCCCTGCAGTTCAGAAGTCCCCTCACAATCTGTACTATATTTTAGCAGCTCCTGAGAACACACACATTCATACAAAAGACACAAAAGAACAGCCATGTAGGAAAGGACACACAAATTCATGCAACAATGCACATAAATACACTGGATAAAAAAGTGCACTCTAGTGGTAAGAACCTATAATGAACTTGGCTGACCTGACAGAAGAATGAAGTATTAGAGAAATACTGCAACGCTGTATTTTGCTTTAAAATGTCTCTGGCCACTGGGCCCATTTGCTGTTGTTTATTTCTATCTCTTGTTTCAATATATCTGTCTACAAGATCTGCTGCTGACTGACTTCCAAGCATCAGGCCCACTATCAGTGAGTAAATCATATCACCTCATGTCAAAAAATCTGAACTATGCATTTAAAGCCAGTCTCGCAGAAAATATAAACTAGCCTTCACATACATAGCGTAGGTGATCAACTCTGTGTATTGGTGTGACAGAACGTCGCTCTCTGTCTAACCTTAAGCAGCAGCTGGTATTTCGTGAGGCGTTGGATCGGTTTCAACAGGTAGGAATCCAGGCCCAGTTTGTGCTCCAGCCTTTTTTGACATTCCTTGGCAAGGAAGAGAGGTTAAACCAAAATGAATTTAATGTTTGATGATTGATCACAGCTTTTTTAACTGTAATTTGAAAGCCTGTTTGTTCCGACTCAGTGGTTTTAATCCATTAAGAACTGCAGAACTACAAACCAATATTCAAATATTTACAGTACTTGAAATATTGTAAACATATCTCGGATGACACCAAACAAATCAAACAAATTCAACTGCTGATGGAAAGTGAAATCATGGCAAAACTGACCTGAAAGAAGGCACAGTCTGAGAATTGTCTCCACAGCGCCTCAGAGCGTGGCTTATTCTGACAGTAGCATTCATACATTTGGAAACTCTCTTTCTGGAGGAGACAGAAAAGAGAGATTTGTTTGAAAAACAGGAAAATGAGTGATATACAAATGATCAAAATATACAGAAGCTACACAACATTTATCATCTCACCCGCTCCAGAAAACAAGCTCCCACACCCTCAGGAGCCTCCAGGCATCCTTCAAGGTCCTGAAGGAAGACCCTGGATTCCCAGAAAGGTCAAAGGCCAAGAATTACATTTCAAAAGCTACAAATCAACCTCATCGCATAAAGCTGTATATATTTGGGGTTTTGCTACAGAACCCACTGTGGCTATCACTTAATTACTTTCAGTAACAGACAGCTATTGACAGCTCGAATGGTGACAGAAGGGGTGGACACAACACAAAAAACTCCAATGTGCATATTGTACATGTTGAAAACGGATACTGTCTAAGCTGTCAACAGACAGGTTTTTTTCTAGATGTATGAGGAGACTTATAAGCATTGGTGGTAACCTTTTTTTAAATCCCGTTCAAGGACAATAACAACTTTGCTGTTGCTTATTTTATTATTTTGCTTATTTTTCTTATTTTGAAATGTTAATTTAGTTCTTAACTTGTACTTTTCTTGCACATCATCAACAACAGTAGAAGTATCAATAAAATTCGACATAACTATCTATTTCTGTGTGAAAGTGTGCGATGGTCAATCTTTTGCATGCATTATCTTACATGCTCCTCTTTGTATGTAAAAATACGTCTACAGTATGCGTGATGTGAGTCATTAATCGCTTGCCTGCTGTGAAAATTGTAGATCTCAGGCATGTTTCCAAAGAGGATGTCTCTCTTGCTGCGCAGGATTGGTGGCAGAAGCCCCGACAGAGCGGGCTTGTCCATCTCAGCCCTGTAACCCTACATTATTAAATCACAGCAACACATTTAACGAAGTATATTGTTTATGTATATTTAATAAATGATGTAATAGGAGGTATAATTTAACCAAAAAACATCAACGTACAACACACAGAGTACATAAACAAGGCAAGATTTATGTTTATTTTTGCGTTACATAGTAAAAAGAAAAAAAGTGTGTTTTTGCACCAGCAGCACCGACAGCAGCTCCTCCACATAGATTCTTTCGGTCTCTATGAGTTCCCTCATCACATGGCTGTGACACAAACACACACATACAAAGAAGTAGACAGAGAGAGAGAGAGCCAGAGGGCATCATTACCAGTAAAAAAAGAGAATCACAGAGTAAAGAACATAAAGAGCAGTACTGCGGACAGTCAGATGGGTGGACGGATGCCTCCTCCTCACCGCTTCAAGAGATCTGGGCTTTCCTCTCCATCCAGACTGTATGACACACAGCTCCGGCTCTCCTGGTAGTCATGAATCACCTCTATCTGAACACACCACAGATGGACAACACTGACTCTTCCATTTGGATTTAGAGAAAATATTATTATACTGAACAAATTATTGGACCAAATGGGAAAAGTTAGACAAGATAGTTATGAGATAAACATTTCCACATTTTGGGGGTTCGGCGAATCTGTGATAGTGGAAGGAAATAAACACATAAAGCAAAAAACAAAATCAATTTTTTTGGTTTTTCCTTACTTTTCTAGGGTTGGGGCTCTTTCGGGATCCTCTCTTCCCAGGCAGAGAGAGGTCGAATGTGAACTTTAAACCATCGACTGTGAAAACCAGATTATAAACAGCAGCAGCTTATCAAAGAATATGAGTGTAATTCACATACAGTATATTTCCATATGGTCTGATGAGGCATAGTGAGGAGATAGGGAATTTAAGCACCCATACTAAATCAATCACAATTATTTTTTTTACGACCATGTGCACAGTGTGCACACGATAGCCTCAAAGGGATTTTCTTGCCCTGCCTATGACCTTTTTTTAAAATTCCACAGTAATTTAAAAAAACATAAATCGGTGATAATGGATATTTGAGGTAATCAATGATAATAGGCCGCCTCCTCTAAAGGTTCAGCCTGGAACCAGTATGTACAGATCTAAAGCAGCGTTTAGCACAGCTGTCACTGTCCTTTTGATCCCAGCAGCCAAATCCTTCCATGATAGTCCAAGCTCAGACTGTTGTGTCTTTGCATGTGCCAGGTTACAGTCATCAGTGGTATGCATACATGTTTGTGCATGCACATGTGCCTGTGCATGCATGTACCCAATCAGATAAATTAAAGCTAACCACTTTTTCCTTCATCTCTTCTTTTAAATAGCTGGTGTTCAGAGTATTGCGGCAGCCTCAGAGGGGTTAATAATCACTCTCTCTGATTGTTATTACTCTCATTACTATGGCTTCCTACCATGGAGAACAAAGCTTTAAAGACATGAATGACATAGAAAAAAGCATATGTATCCTTTCACTTTCATACACTCACTGGATGGAGCCACATGATGTCACACAGTAGATTCAAATAAAAGTCACCAGATTACACATACAGTATTAATTGGGTATACTGTATATGGCTAGCTTTGTGCAACCTCCCATGAAACACAGAGGGAGATGAAAGGTTCTTTAATGTATATGAGCCACATATGGCTCTGTAGCAGCTATCCTGACTAATAGAGCAGTCAGGTATATCCCAGAGGACTGATTATACCATCTACCCTTGTTCCAGCTTGTTTGTAGAGGTGGCCTGCTAACCCCAGAGCCCGTACAGGAACACCTTAGGCCTGCTCTGTGGGACCCTGTGATGTGTTAATTTCAGCATGGTGCCTAAAGGAAAGATGCAAGGGAGAGAGGGATTGGTGCCACTTGGATGAGACCCCATACTGGGCCTGGGAAACAGGGGAAGGTGGGTAGGGAGTTAATTTGTGAAAAGGCCACTGTATATGCTGCAAACCAGGGCAGCTAACTAAAGACAAAAGCTGTTTAATAAGCTGATGAACAAAGTGACAAAATAGCCTTTTCAACAATGATTCTTTCTTTTGGATAAGATTATGTATGCTTGCGTTTCTGTACTGTACCATGCTTGGGGGAGAAGAGCGGGGACTTGGAGCGGGGTGGGTTTTCAGACCTGGGGGCCACCAGTTGGACCGGTCGGACATGTTTATCGGCCAGCTTCCTCAGACAAGCCTGTCGGTTCTGGATCATCTGCTGCACTGCCGCATGCTTCTCAAATGTTTTCCCAATCTGGGCCTAACACAGAGACAAAAAGCCATGGGGAGAGAGAAAGGATGTAGTCGTAGGACATTGGGTTTTGATGTTAAGTCCAGTAATATTACTGATGTCGTGGAGCAAACAAAAACGGACATGATGGCAACAAGGTCATACTATATACTTGATATTTGTAGTTCTATTACCATAAAGAATCATAGTTGTGGCATCTGACCTGCAGATGAGGTGTGATGACAGCCTCATATTCAATGGCCAAGATGTCAGGTCCTGAGCTCAGCAAGGATGGCGCCCCCTCCAGAAACTTCCCAATATCCCTTAAGGCAACCAGGGCCCCCTCCTTAGACTGGAACTTTTCTACCAGCTGATTGGCCAGCAGATACGCTCCATCATCACACCAAGTTTGGGCCTGTGGGTAGAGAGCACATGTGTATCACTATAAATATGTATGCGTGTCCAGATGTGTGTGTAATTAGATGCACATGTCTCAGTACCTGTCCAAGACAAAGCAGCAGCTGGTGTTTGTGCAGAAGACGAGAGTGTTTGGTCTTGAGAGCAGCATTGAGTGTATCACAGTAGTGGCGCAGCTCGTTGCAGCGCTGCATAATGAGAGCCATGGCGTAGTGGTGACTGGCTGATAGCTGGTGTCCATGAAGGATGATGATCTGAGCACGAGCCACCACCTCCTGATAGAGCCAACAAAGAAACACAAAAAGGACGGCGTGAGTTTCATTACAAACGCAGTTAATAAGTGCCATTATTTACAGACCTTGACAGCCTGATTGAGAAACACTGACCTGTGCGTTAGATTCCAGACCGTCCAGCCTTTTGAGTGCCTGTTCTGTTTCAGCCAGCGTGTCTACAGATATAGACAGCTCCCTCTCCTGAGCCATCAGATGATCTAGACACAGCTCCAGCTAAACAGAAAAAAAACACTATCAGATACACACAGACTAACAAGAAAACCTGGTGGCTCATAGAGGCTAAGGTGGTCATTACAACCCACATTAAAACTTGAACCTGGGGATTTCACAAGCCAAAAGACAGTATATCTCACGAAGTGCCCAAAATTAAAAGATGTTATCCTCTGGCCAGTATGGAAATAGGGGCGTGCATGCAGAAATAAACACATAAAACATTTATACATGTGCGCATGACAAGTACATGGAATTCTTACCTCCTGAAAGCTTTGTTCATATCTGACCAACTGCAGGTACTGATGGAGTTTCAGATGATGCTTCTCAAAGAAGCCATCAAAGGCCAACTCCATGTCTCTGAGCTGGGCGAGAAGCCTAATAACAGAGGGTATTAGTATTTGAGGTTTACAATTAATTAACAAGAATATAAATTTAAGAATTTTTTTTTCAACCAAAGAAGGTGGCCACTTCTGTGGTATATTGTAATTGTACTTTAAAATACCTTTTTTTTTTTAGCAACTAATCTCAGTAATGTGAGATAAAAGGCTGCTTGAAGATGTCTTACCTCTGTACTGTCTCCCAGTCCAGCTTCACATCCCACTGGGATTCATCTTCCTTCCCAGAGGTCTCCAGGCTGGAGAGAAGATGACGACCCTCCTTTGACACTGACCTGATTGCATCCTGTCAAACAGAGGA
Organism: Xiphias gladius; assembly: GCF_016859285.1. NCBI lineage: Eukaryota > Metazoa > Chordata > Actinopteri > Istiophoriformes > Xiphiidae > Xiphias > Xiphias gladius. The sequence goes on from NC_053422.1 coordinate 12,260,775, forward strand.
CTAATTTACATCATAAATGAACACTGTTCAAAACAGTACATCATAAAACACTACTAGATCTTTTTTTCAAAAAAACAGAAGATTAACATCATTGTGGTACTTTTAATAAATGCATCAAATATGAAAACATTTGGAACCTTACCTTGAGTTTCCTGTACTTGTCAGTTTGAGATTCAAGAAGATACTCAATGGCCTTCCCCTTTACGGGCAGCTCTGTCTCTGCCAGCTCGGTACCAAAGCCCTGTAGCATCTGTGCAATGTCTTTGACTGTTACAGCAAAACTTTCAATAGCCTGTAGTGGAAGTACAAAACAAAGAAATGCCGTAATACTGGTGCTTCTACGTCTAATATATGTAACCGTGGTGAAGAGACCATTTGTGGGGTGAAACAAGGGGAAAAAACCTGCAGCTTAATGTCTTTAGGATACAGAGCTTAGTTAATGTTCATATATGCAGAATTTCTAGCAGCAGCTTTATCAAACTGGTAAAAATATTTTTTTAAAAATTACTGGCTCAGTCATGGGGGTGAGCCTCAGAAAATAAAAGAAAGTAACAGGGAGATGATGAAGGATGATGAAGTTTAATTTCTGGTCCCAATAAGTTTCAGAATTGATTTGTAGCGTACCGTTCGTAAAACAATCCAGTCACTATGACAATAGTCCAAAGTGCCTCCAAACTCTGACGTCAGCTGGTTCTCACTAATATAGCGCAGCAGGTCTGTGACAGAGCTCAGCATCACCACCTAAAGTTGCAGACAAAATCTGAGAGCTCACAAGGAATACGTTGTATTTAGCAGCAAATGTATTTGTGAGTGGTATGATTAATCTTGTCTTAAATTCTACGTATACAGTTTCCCTGGTGCTTATAAGATGCAGTGATTTTCTTTTTAAAGCCAAAACTGTTTAGCAAGTTTCTTTAATATACTGGAGGATAAATTAACCTATTAGCTTATCTAAATTCTATTATTTCATTAATTTCATTTCTTTATCTATAAAGGGAATGAATATCTTTATCACATTTCTGTAAATGTGCCAGTGTTAGCCAGTTCTTCGGCAAGGTGTTCTAAAATGTTACATGAAATAAATGGTCCTTAGAGCCATATGACATGTAAAAGAGGTTGTTCGTTACACCTAAGTTATGACTGGAAATGGCACAACAAATATCAGAATTTCATTGTTGATACTCAAAAAATAAAGTACTAAGATCGCCACAAACATTAGAAATATTTTAACACATTGCCCAGTATTTTTATAGTTGTGTCAATAGTTAAAACTTAATTCTACATGTGTTCTTGGCTGTGTACACTACAGAACATTTTACTCGTGGAGATCAGGATTGTGACAAGAACGAGGCGCACCATGTTGTGATGTGGGAAATGTTTGGTAACTGAGGAGGAGCTGCCTTACTGGCATCTTGAGCATGAAGTCCTCTTGGCTGAAGCGAAAGCCAATGTCCGTAACAGTGCGGTGGAAGAAGCTGGTGGGTCGGAGCACCAAGACCAGGTGGAGGTTCCCAGGAAAGGAAGCCTTGAAGAGGGCAAAGATGTTGACTGTCGCATTAATGATGTTGCATATGGAGGATGATTCGGTTTAAAACAAAAATTTTGGATTTAATCTCACTGTGGTGCAGCAAACACATAGCTTCTCCAACATCTGCACATTCACACAGCAGTGCAACACAGACCTAACTGCTGTATGCATACTGGCACAGGAGGAGATGAGAGCTGAGAAAAAGGCATTAACAAGCTGTCATCCTCCGCATCTGACGGGAGAGACTTCAGGTCTCCCCTTCACTGTCACTCAAGCCTAATGGATTCAAGGCTCTCTACACCGTTTACATACATCATATACTGCATTTCATCGTCAGGTCGCTTGAGGTCATTGCGTGGAATTCCTGCTCAGTTTTTGCATTAGACTCAAGACACACAGGCTGCATTACAACAGCCTGTCGAGATGTGATTTGATTGCAGCTGTAAGTACGCACTGTGGCAGCAGACAATAAGGACCTAGATAAATAAAGTAAGTACATTTATTTTTTTACATTGTATTCATTCCCAAGGGGACTAGCACGCTTACATCATGCAGGTATAATTAATGCAAAAGGTTGCTCTGCAGCAAGATTCGTAAGGTATATACCACATTGCCTCCTGCAGTATGTATTCAACCATTACTTCTGATACCAGCAATGCATTCGCATGTGACGCAACTTCTGACATTCACTGCCCTGGCTGGAGCGCAGAGGTCGAGTAATCAAGCTTCTAGTTTCGCGGATAAACATGCATTGGGAAGCCACCCGTCAGCCTGATTAGGTTTCGTTCGGGCTTCGGGCACAGCCAGCTGCATGACTAAGCACCGCAGTGCTGAACTCGCCGGCAGCAACGGCCGGTTCCACTGCCGCATTCCCCCTGCCCGCCCCCAAAAAAACTTCACCCTCAACTCCTTAGACGGCGAGCGGAACTAATCAGCGGCTCGTTACCGGACTCCTCCGGATCTTCGGCACTCTCCGCCGGTAGAAGCAATCGGCCATGGTGTTGGAAGTCATAGCGGCTCAGTGTTAGGTTTTCCCGCCTGTCCACCGAACATCGGTGCCGAGGCTAGGGTGCGCCGCTGCCCACCGGCTGCCCGACCACGGCCGCAGCTCTGCTGCTGCCTGCTGCTGCTGCCGCCGCCGCCGCCGCCTGCTGCCTCTCGGACGGAGGGTGGCAGCGCTGACTGCAATGTTTCCCTCCCTCCCTCCCTCCCGCCTTCCTCCTCATCCGTCCTGCTCTCCTCAGCACCGCGCGTCACCACACGGTTTTTGCTTACTCATACATTTGCAGCAACGTGCAACGGGGCGTTCAGTGCAAACAGAGTGTTTAGGCCACTCTTTAAACTATGCACCATTTGGATGTATCCAAAGTATCCGTCCAGCCGAAACCGCTTTAGAATGATCCAGAAACAGTAATCCCTTTATTTGGTGGGTGCTGTCCGGGAATCGCTCAGGTTTTCAGCACCACGGACAGTAACTTATTAATAAAACAATAGCCTGTAAGCAGAGTCACGTAGCTCGCAGGCGATGGTGCACATTCTCGCTGCACGTGTTCTCTAAACGGTCTCGTAGCAATATTGATCAGATGCAAACGTCCTTGATGAAAAGAAATATGAAACTCACTGCTATCCTGGCAAGTGCAGTTTTGATAGAGGCCCATGTATCCAGTCGACGGTCTAAAATGATGATGAATTTGACTCCGGGTTGCCTCGTTCTGCAAAAAAAAAAAAATAGGCAATTGTATATAGCGGTAATGTCATTCAGTGCAATCATCAAGAATGTGCTGATTTAAAGCTATCGGACAAAAAGAATGAGAAAAGGATGGCAAGTCAAGAGCAGGTGTATTGGTCAAATCATGCCTAGCTTGAAATTCATATCATTTATAAGTGTTTTACAACTAGATACAGTAGTTCTTTATCATCTTAAACTCACTGCAATGACACGTGAGGGGAAAAAGCCCTGGAATGATCTAATTTAAACTCTCCTAATCTCTTGGGAGAGTGAGGTTTGGAGATAGAGGGCATGAGTAGGACATTTGACATGGTCAGCTAAGGAGCAGTGACGGCCAGCTGTGCTCAGAATACAAGTGCGGGGTTTTTTTGGTGCACTGCAGAAAGTGAGAGGGAGAGACTCAGACAGGAACAGATGAAGTAGGACACACCGAGGGATGAGAGTGAGGTACGTAAAGACTTTGGCCAAGGCTTCCTCTGGGATGTCGCTGAAAGCTGAGCATTCAGGGAGGGTGATGATGACACTGGAGTCTTCCCCACGGCCCCCTGGGAATAACAGATATAAAGCAGTCACACAAGATCACACCCAGATGTGCTTATTAGAAAAACAAAAAATGTGACAGTTGCTTTGAAGATATCAACTGGGTGGCAGGATGAGAATGGGACGGATAAAAATTAGACAAAAAAGTAGATCATATTTTAGAAATTATAAAACAACAAGGCCTCACCCGACAGAAATGCCACCTGTTTCTCTATGTATCCTCCCACCTCCTTCATGCTCACAGGGACAGTCACCTCTGGAAGAGGATACACACATTTTTACAACTAAGGTTTGAAGGAGGTAATATGCATTGCAGAACAGTATAAACAACAACATATTTAAATTAAAGGATCGGTTGGTGCAGAATTATGTTTAAACATGGATGTTGCTGTCGTTACATTGCCTCAAAATTTGGTAATAGGCCTTTTATTTAAATGTTAACTATTTGATATCATAAACTACTGAATTTGCATTGAAATCAGGCTCTTCTCTCAATGTTTTGTTTATTTTTTCTTTGTTTTTACTTATCAATCGTTAAATATTTATTCAATGGTGGCAGCCTGTAAAGCCCGCAAGACCCACAGTATAAAAATTCCTTTTCCATATTTTTTTTATTGATTGTGTAAATGACATTTCCAGCACAGCAAAACCAGTGAATCCTTTTTCATTAAAGGTTTGACGTGAAACTGACCGATTTTAAAGATAGTAACACGCACAAAATATCACCTATCAACTTTAATCCAAAAATAGATTTGACAGCATACTGAAACTTTGCCAGTGTGTGCCTATTTTGAACTTACTGTTACTGTTACATTATGAACTATTACTGCACGTGTTCCATGATGATGATCAGTGGACAGCTGTAAATGCTGCCATGCTGCTGTCACCTATGTAAGTCCTGCATCTGGCGCAAGTAAGAAAATGACATCATTAAAACGCATCAGCTCATTTACTATACAGCATCTGAATTGTTGTTGGCACAGTGTTGAGTTTACTGGCAGATGGCCCACCAATCTCATGCTTGGTGTTATTAGTGTTTCATGAGCCAATAAATGCATGCAGTCTCTTATAGAGCAGTCAGTGAAGTTCAAAAGAGGCTTATATCTGTCCTTTGGTGAACCAGGAATCCTTCAGCTAGATGGGTAGATTGCAGACACACTGACTTGTGCATCATGTCGAGACTGTTTACATTTGCTCACGTTACATTTACAGTAAATTTAACGCACTTACTGGATGATCTTATCCAGAGCAAGGGACACTGTTAGGCTTGATGGGCATATTTGTTGATGTTAAGTTAGAGTGGAAATGTCTCTCTAATACAAGCTCATATACTACATCATGAAATGCAGTGAGACATAGAGTATACATTTCCAGCTTTTTCTCGAAACAAGAATTAACAATTGACAAAGGAACAAAAGTTACAAACATTATTGAGGCAAAGACTTGTTAAAACCATACTAAACTACATGTCTCTCCCCCTGTTCAGCGGTTTACGCAACAGATTAACAGGGCAGTAAATTTTCATCGTTTCCTCATCCATAATGGATACAGACATTTAATATGAATTGGAGCAGAAAAAATAGAAAAACACAGTCAGAAAAAGATGATGGAAAGCAAAAGAAAGAGAGGAAGCGCAAAGGAGGTTATTTTCCATTAACCGGCTGCGGTAATAGTGTCTGTCAGGTTGTCAGGGAACAAATAATGAGCTCTACTGGTATCTGCTAAATATTTGATGTGTGTCTGTAACAGAGAGGAGCTGAGCCAAGCTGGGGTCATAGCAGAACCAGAGGCTGGGCTGTCTAGATGCAGAGTAACGTTACCGTCACACTGGAAGAGTTTTATAACCATTTATACCCCCGGCCACAAGACACTCGGGAGGATGGGACGAGTCTTAAATGAATGGATGTAATCTCACGTTAATGTACGTTTTCCATATAAAACATTGTGTGAGCTAGTGAGATGCAGAACAGAGTATGATTCTTGGGGTTATGCTCAAGATTCAAATCGTCTAAATAAGAAGCCAAGAACATCTAAAACAAATTACTGGAGCAGTTGTGACTGCACTGAAGTTGATGTTAAAAAACAAACAAAGGATACACAAGCACTGACACACACTACACTCCTCTACTGTACTTGATCAAAAGAAGGTCAGACTGTGCTGTAAACAGGCATTATTTATAAACTTTACAGTTTTTGAAGGTATACTCCCTCTACTCTGCCTGACTAGCAGCTCATCCATGGTTGAATGCATGTGAAAACACTGCCAAATGAAGTTCTGCATACTCCATCAATCATGCCTTTTGCCTGATAATACAGAGCTAAAGAAAAATAAAGGAAATAATTAAAGGATAAAATAAGTCAGCATCTCAACCAGGGCAGTTAACTCTGAGCTCATTTTTGAATTCCTGCCATGTGATTGTACTGTATGTACCTTTAAGTTGTATTTTAACCTTAAATTGAAGTATAATAACTAATTCTATCATATAGTCTTTTAACAGTTAAAGTTAAAGCCTGTCGAAAAGGTATATCATGATTAATGTTTTCAAATATCAGAATCACAGTGTGGTTTTTCATCAGTGTTATTTTGCTTGTTTAGGACATGCAGTGTCCCTTCGAGCTTGCGTCGTGACCTGTCAAGGTAACATGCAGGATAGTGTGGACGGACAAAAGTCAAATAACCTCTGTCTGCTCTTCTGTTTTCACACACAGAGAAAGAGCAATATTTGCCAGCGTGAATGGAATCTGCGATTTACTGCCAAACAAACAGATTCGGACTCAAACCAATCCTTTAAATCTACAAAGCTGAAGGTAGGAAGCTTATCTCTGTTGTCCAAACAGTTATAAACATCTACACTGATTTCATTAGATACAGGACCTACAAAAAGCATTAACCCCCCTGTACTTTTTAATGTTTTATGCTTTTACAACATCAAATCACAGCAGATTTTATTAGGCTCTGATAAGCCTTCTGTGTGACAGTGAAAACAAACTTCTATTTAGGGATGTCTTAAGAGTAATAGGGGTGTATATAGATTTTACAGGCACCATACGATGTCAATATTATTAAGCTGGCAAAACATTAAACCCAAACACGTTAATGCTGTTAGAACACGACTTTTGCCTGAATATTAACGAACGTGTCCCATGCAGAAAAACAGTGATGGGTCTTTTCAAAGCAAATTAAATACTATCATTTTCTATATGTTCTGACCAATTGAAGGTATAGCGCCACACCTGACTCACACAGTACAATCTTAACGAATCACAGAGAATAACAGCAAAAAAGAGGCTGGTTTTTACTGAAGAGAGTGCACATACCCAGCATGGATGTTATATTCCGTCTGATTTGGTAGAGACTCAGAAAGCGGACAAATGTAATCCTTTGCAGAGCAAGAAATCTCCTCTTACAAATACAAACATGTTCATAGTACACAGAGGCCTAGCCTCACACTGCTTTTAGGTCATGAGATATTTTGCTAAACAAAGCTTTCAGTGATGAGGGGATTAGACCTGTGGGTGGCTGCATTCGGATAGAAAAGGGTAGAAGGAAATTGCAGATTTCACTGGCTGGGTATGTGGAAACTAGAGCTTGGTGGTAAACCCTGAACAACAGTCTCACAAGGCTTTGACACTGTGGGCCCAATGGCTTTAATGTTCAGACTCCTGAGCACCTATAACCAGCACCGTTTGGTCTGATATTGGTATTCGGTTAGCAGACATTTGTCACACTGTAATTGTATTTATGTTATGGGCTAGTTTTTGGAATGACATTTTTACACATAATCAACATATTTTGTGCTGTAGAACGAGGAACATTTTACTTGTGTGATATCGACCATACTGCTGTCAAGAGAGAAATGTAATTTTCTAAGGAAATTTAAAAGTGCTTGTTTATACTAAAATTGTAGGTGCAAACATTATACACAGGTTAAAGTGTTTTAAAATGTTAACAGTTTGGCCCAACGAAGTGCGAGACGTGAAGTTTAAATTGAAGCACTTGAAGCAATTGAAGTATCACTTGAAGTTGAATCACTGAAAGGTTTTTAAAGGCCAGATGACCTCTAAGCATTGAAAGGAACTGAAGTAGCATTTCTGGAGGCATTTGAAATTTCAATTTCACATTTAAGCCCCTGTAGGCAGTAGAATTATCAGTTTGTATGTAAATGTAAATGTCAGTTTAAGCCATGAAAGAAATTGAGAAGTGAGTTAATACATAAGCAATGAAAGTAGTTAAACTGTCAGTTAAGGTGTAAGAGACAAAAGCAGTTGAACTGCCATTTGGGGAGTAAGCGAATTTTAAAATTTCAATTGAAGCTGAAGTGCTAGATATAGTTGAATCTTGTGCACTGTGAATAGCTGAAGTGTCAGTTGAAGAGTACTGACTGCTGTGGAAATAACAGTTGGAGTGTAGTTGAAGTGGCAGTGGACGGAGGACAATTCTGCCTGTGCCGTGCTATGGGCTGTTAGGCTCTGTCGTATTTAGTCATTCATCATGATTCATACGGCTTTCTTTCTCATAATCTTATTAGACTGGGTATTATCTACAACATCTGCTGTGAAAAATGCAGAGAAAGTCATATTTGTTCATGGTATATTGTACTGTTACACAGACTTAACTAATAAGCAGGACGACACCAGACAGAAGATTTAGACTGTATGGGAGTACAGTCTTCTGTTGGGTGTTGTCTAACAACACATTCACGAGGCCCTGTGTCATGAGTATTGTGTAAATTGTACCTTTCCTTTGAAATCCTTACATTCTTTAAATGAACTAAAGAAGGCTCACCCACTCATGGAAAGTATTTTGTATCAGGATTGATTTAATACAATTTTGAGAAGGATATTGTGCAGGTGGAGAACAGAGAGGGAACGAGGTGAGCTATGTAAAGGATAATGTATCATTACCCATGGAGTAAATGATGAATCTGTGGTTGCTGGTTCATACAGCATTGGGGTTTTTTTTAATGCTCACCACTGCATCCCTTATAAACAGATTAGGACAAACCTAGAGTGCAAGGCCCATATTTTTAAAAAAAAAGAAAAGAAAAAAAAAAACTTGGTATAAATTGTGGCCTTTTCCCTGCTGTCTCTGTTAGCTCCACACCCAGGTACAGCCCAGGTACAATGAACTCATGGGAGACATAAAGAGGCAAAGATCTTTAAATTAAACAATAAGTCAAGGCTGCCAAGATCCAAGAGTAAATCACATTAGCCTCTGGAGGAAGCTGCCCCATGGAGCTGACAGTCACATCAGGAGCTATTTCTGTCATGATGGACGGAAATAGCTCCTGATGTGTGACTTGCCTTCATTTCTATTTCTTCTGCCATTTCCAAGACACAGTTTCAGAATGATGAGGGTAATATTATTTTTGATGCTTTTCAAAATCGTTGCATCAGTCTTTTGGAAAATTATTTTATGTTAATGATAGTGTATGAAAAAGACCATAACACTTTCCCTTTTCTGTGCTAAATTCATTTGCTATTTTAAGATAAAAAGTGTTGACAGTTTATTAGCTTCGTAATTCGAAGCATGACACAACATACTCTGAATAGTGAAAGCTGCATTATGTACTTTCGGAGTATCTTGTTTTTCTTCCTAATGAGTTAGTTGACATCAACAGTATGCATTTTCTTCAATCACTGTCCCACAGTGATAAACAACCTACAGTCTAGAGATATTCAGGCTACAAATAATTACTATGGATAAATATCTATCCATCTGTGATGGCTTGAAATAGCTGACATAATTCCTGCAATGGCCCACAGTTGTAGCATAGCAGCAGGAACTGGCACATCAATAATACTGACTAGCCAAAAATATAGAGTGCAGTTCTCCGGTGACCTCATGTAATGGTTTTCAGAAGTTAAAAATGAAAATCCATGTAATGTAAATCCAACTGAATGGACTTCTGCTACAGTAAATTTCACTTTGTTGGACTGTGCTGAGAAGAGCAATGTGAAATGTAGTAATGGAAAATGGTTTTCAAAGCAGATACAGCATTATATCCAAAAGCATGAGAGTTGCTGCCAGAGGTTAAATGAGGACTGTCAGCATCATGTGTACTCACGCTGCAGAATGCTCTCAAGCTGGGAGCCAGCCTGCAGAAGGCAGTGGTAGCTCTCCATCTCCTCCTTGGACTCTTTCTCCAGCTCTCTCCCCTCCTGCAGTGAGGCTGGGCCCATTCCCCTCGACTCCGATACAGGATCAGGCAAGGAATACTGACGCTGTCGTGGGAGGTATTGACAATAGTCCAGGCCTCACATCGTCTTCAGAGTCCTATAGTCCTCCATAGTGTCTGCATATAGAGGTTGGGTGCTACAACAGGGAAAATTAGGCCCACTTGCCTCTGCGGGTCACAAGATCCAGATGGGACAGTTCCAAGGCTGCTGCTGGGACTTCCTGACCTTGAGCTGCATAGAGAGCCTCCACACTGAACAGCACAGCTACACCAGAAGACCTGTCTACATAAGAAGAAAACAGTGGTCTGCTGTCCTGTTGTTGCCCAAACTGGGTGTGACGTGCTTTTCCCCTCAGACACACTAGTGCCGATAGACTGTCCCTCTCTCGGCAGCAGTCAGCTACTCCAAAACAAAAAGGGCTCCATCTGGCCACTGCTGTCTGTATCTCTCTCTTGCCCCTCCCCTCTCTGTCTCTCTGAGCTTTAATGCGTCAGCTATGCACTGAGCAAGGCTCAAGAGTCTACCCCTGACACACGGCCAACTCCCTCCCAAGTTTTCCTATCGCTTCACACTCCTCCATGCTCCCTTTTGCTGTTTTCTATGCCATCAGTATAACGCTGACGGTACTAAAGTAGGCTGGATTGTTAGGTTGTCTGGCTGCCATGTTGATTACCCCACTTTCTCCAGCTTTACTTTAATATAGATGCACACACATTGGAGAATAGATCCCTTGTAAAAAGAAGGGATCTAGAATGAGAATCTACCACACCCTCTGCGAACAACTTCGGGGCCATGTGAAGCACAGCCTTTAATACACAACAATGTCATTCAGACAGAACAAATATGAAAGAGTGTCATTGTGTACATACCGATACACAGAGCCTCTCTCAACTCCCCACTGCCCACCCCACAACTACTCTCAATGGATCAGTACTAATTAACAGTAGAGACTAGAGCTTAGAAATATTATATAAATGTATGTAAACCTCCTATATACAGTGACTCACAGTACTTGATGTTTTCTTGATGTGAGGCCACACATGGAGCAGTGAGAGAGCAACAGTACTCCGTCCTGATAGGCAGCCACTCAGCTGATCCAGCTTAGCCTCTCAGCCATCTCATTACTGCACAGCATCTGCTTAGTGTGGTCAAATGCACACAAACACACATACACACACACACACACACAGACACACACACAGACACACACACACACACACAGACTCCAAACCGCCCACGCAAACTCATATCCTCACATCAGACTGAGCCTGCTGACATAGCTGTTGGTGTAACAAAGCACTTTAAGACATTGCTTTATCTTCAAAACATTCTGCTTTATTACAGAAAATCTTCAGGTTTCGAATATACTAGTTTCAAAGAGGTACATTCAGCTTGGAGGTTTGGAGTGTTCAGGCTGGAGACCCAAAGGGCTGGAGGTGGCGAGGTGTCCCTGCTGTATGACGCCGGGCTGCTGAGGTGCCTGAAGGTGTCCACCTCTGCCCCTTACAGACAGGGACAGCGTCCATAACCACAGAGCCTCTCGTGCTTTTTTTTTGGACATTTTGATTTTCTTACAAAAGTGGCTGGAAAAATGTTGCATTAAAAATACAATCCATTCTTTTATACTTTTCATTAGACAGGCAAAACATTAGATTAGAAGAAAATAGCATCTTTGATGTTACTTAAAGGTTTTTCATTTAACAAAGCAGGCAGCCCCTCTCAATGTGTCCCTCTTACATCCAGTATCTCCGGCACAGTGCAGTCTGGCATGTCACAGAGCAAAGGACAGCCTCCTCAGCAATGCTAACACCAGAAAAACAGACTTGCTTAGTAGAAAATTTATGCTGAAATGCATTTTAATTTTTTCAGTTGTTAAGAACAAATAAGCATTAATAATAATAAGCATTAATTTAAAACTGCACTTGGTGTTATGACTGTTTGTGTCATTCTGCAGATGAACTGTATCAGATATGTCAGGCTACAGTCATTGGGATGAAATACAAGGCCAGTACTAAAATTTATAGTACTGGAGTTACTGTTTGAGCAGAGATGAGTGAAGTAGTGAATGTGACTTTGATCACCTGGCAAAAGGAGTGATATTAGTTCAGAGGTTGATTTTGGGATGTTGGGAGTGTGTTTGTGGGGGGCTGCCTGTCTTTGTATATATGACAAAGACTATCTAATGGGATTGGCACAGGCTCACATTTGGGCTGGAGTAACACACGCTAACTCAACTGGCACAAAGCTGAACACTCTCCACATTAAAAAAGATTTATGTAATAAAAATATAACATTTGTGAGTAAAATTACACTTAAAAATAAATATGCCAAATAGAAGATACATGTTTGTGGCAGAAAACAGTTCCAAAACAGTATCTTAAAAGTGTTTGAAATAATGGTATATTTAAATGGAATGTATGAAGCACTACACACAAAGAAGGTAATGAGGCATGGAGCCTCACAGTAGCATTAACTATGTTGACTCTGCAGGTCTGGAGTTGGTTCTCTTTACACTCCAACATCAGCCTGACTGAGACAAATTATGCAAACTAGATAATGGGTAATGAACATAAATACCTCATTTAGGTTGTCGTGCATGTGTGCATTAATGTATACAATGTGTGCGGTTAGTCTTTGTGTAACGGTCTCACCTATCAGACATGTGCGTGTGTAAGCTCAGGCATATATTCATGTGCCTTAGTGACCATCTAGGCAATGAAAAAATCTTTCTTAATAGTGTAGGAAATTACTAACTCAACTACATCCACAAGGTTCAAGTAATCCTGATTCTCATTCACAGGCATTTCCGGCTTTTCTTATCCAGTACAGTTGCATGTACTTATGTAATATACGCATACACACACCACTCAGGTCACACTAGTGTGGACAGAATCCGATCGGATAACGTTCATCTTTTTGGCTTTGAGCAGGTGCTGTCATACATCTCTAAGCTATATACAACACATATATTAATTTTCTCATCTTAATTGGACTCTCTTAAATTATCTCTGAGGTTGGAAGACTTAGGTAATGCTCCAGGCAATGTTTCATTGCCAGAACATGCTTAATATCTCTAATCTATCTCTCAATCTTGCATACGCGCACACACACTTTTTGGATTGAGTGGTAATATGGTCTCCATTAACTCCTCTTATACTTTAGTATGCAATGGAGACTGTAGATTCACTATTGGAAACAAATAATCACATAATCATCTATAAACCAGAAACCATTTTTGAGGATGCGTATATTTTCTAAAACATATGATAACCATGTTATGATAAAGAATAACTGTTGGAAAGCATAACAATTGTAAAGAACAATAACCTTTTTAAGTGTAACCGTTGAGAATAGGATCATAATGTCTTAATAAAAAGGTTGCAGAATACAGTGACAGTGGAGTAAATCGTTCTTTTGAGCCTTCTTTCATGCAGGTGAACCATTCTTGGAGTGGATATAACAACTGCTTGTTAAAACACAGCAGTTGGATAGAGCTACTGACAAGGCAGCCGTGTTTGCATTCATTTGTAAGCCAGTATTTTATAAAAAAAAAAAAAAAAAAATCAAAGAAAGGAAACTCATGCCTGTCATCTGAGTAGATATTTTAAAAATAATGCAGGGCACTGCTCTGCAGGCATGCGTGGGGTTTAGGAGCTGTTGGGCTTGGGCAGAGAAGAACGGAGTATAACACAAAAGTCAAAAGACTGCTAAACCCCATTTCATCCCTCCCCCCCAGGCAGCACATCTCTTTTTCTTCTGATTTTTTTCATGCTCTTCTTCTCCTCCTCCTCCTCCTCCTCTTCTTCTCCGATCAGCTCTGACCCAACTAGCACAGGATCCTGAATGTGGCTGATGCCACTGTTGTTTTGAGTCCTTGCTGCCTTTTATTCACGCTCCTTCAGGTGCTTGTAGGATAGTGGTGTTACAGCTGCAATCTGGAAAAGTGAAAAGCAGACAGATTTTACTTCAATGTTTTCATTATGAGCTTGTGCCAACATGGAATCACCAAGAATCATCAAAGAAGCAGTGACTGGCCACATAGCACCATACATCACTAATCCATACTAATTATACCTTTTCCCGCCACCAGAGAGAAGCAGAAATTAGTAAAGGAAATACTCCCAATTTCATCCACGTCTAATGATCTGTTGAAGCTCAGCAGGGACATTGAACAGAACGTTAGGTTAAGTTTGTCTCTTTTTGGTTTACCTGGATGCTTGTAGGAGGCCACCCTCTGACAGCTACAGGGAGGATAGAAATGCAGGTTAAATGAGGAAAACTGCTGCTGCAAAAAATGTCGGGGCTATTGTTAAGCAACAGGTATCGGTGACCCTGGTCAACAGTGACGGGAAGACATTGTGAATGACATTCAGACCTACCTACAGGGGTTGGACCAAAACACAAAACACAAAAGACATTTTCTGATAAAAACTGTGAAAATGATCTGGACCTAGTGAAGTATTTCATAATTTCAGTATATATATTTCACATTTTGTTTGAATTTATTCAGATTATTTATTACATAATATTTCTTTTATATTGAACACTTTGTCCCATATTTAACTGCTTCAATTTTCAAAATATTTTATATTGGTGTTTCCATTTATTTTGTTGTCTAGCCCCTATAGGTAATGCAACTGCATTCGGTCTGAGGTTAGGGAAGCATCACATCATGCAGTGAGCCAAGCTCAGCACTCACAAATGCATACATCATTTGCCACGAAAGTAAGCAGACAACAACCACCAACAGGTTTGGATGTGCACACAGGACGAAACGACCGTGAGAAAACCACCATGATACAAACAGTACATAAATGTCAGGCTGTGGAAGTTATAAACACAGACCAGCTCTGTTGATTCAAACTGTCAGATAAGCAAACCCAAGCAAACTGACACCGACACCACACACTCAGACATTTCTAGTCCAAAAATTAGATGGCCTGAAATCAAACACAATCAAAATTGGTTTTTTAAAAGCACATGCAGGAGATAATGTAAGCTGGGCTTCAAATGGAGGCTGAAAGGAGCTTGTGTCTGTAAAAAAATGTTTAAATTTGCAACATTAGGCCTAGAGATGCAGTCACATTATTAAAAAAAATAATAATAAAAACACACACTATTTGACCATTTTAACCAAAAATGTTGACATGAAACTTGAGTGACATGTAAAAGGTGCGTCTCTTCAGCCAGCCAAAAGCAGCTTGCACAACACACAGGAACACACTGGGTCTTGCTGGATGTGATCTGTATGCCATTATGTCTTTGATTCTCTTGTTAAAACTCAGAGTTAGGGACCAGAGCTGCTGGAGAGGTTGTTGGGGGTAACGAGTCTTTGATTGGCTTAAATGGCCTGATGGTGGGCTGGTACCTGCTTAAATGACAGTATTGGACTCATCTGAAAACGTTCTCATGAGCAGGGGCCTGGCTGAAGACCGGGGAGACTGGAGGCCTCCCACGCTCGACTGAATCGGCTTCTTCTAGAAGGGTGAGGCAAGAGACACCAATGATATCACTACGCTAACAAACACATAGACACTTCGCCTCTCTCGCTCCACTTGTACTCTCTCTCGCACACGAACATACATAGGGAATAAACATATACACACACACACAAAGACTTCAAAACTGGTCAGGTGGATAATGAAATTAAGTCCAGATTAATACAGGGCTAGTATCTTTTTGCAAATTTCGCAAAAGAATGTACGATATTACACGCACGCAAACAGACAAAATGCAGTGGCCCGCAGGGATTGTGGTGAGGATCCAGGATGAGGTTGTTGACTTGAGCCTCATGCAAGTAAGTCTTGGTGTTTTGACGTGCTGCATTCACCTGACTGGACATGCGGAGGCAGCAGGCATTGGAGCAGCACAGGCAGCTGGGAGGAGACACTGACTGAAACAACTTGACAGACAAGGATGGAAGACTGACTGCACGTTTTCAGCATGGACACCTGGTCCTACTCCACACTGCTTGCAGAGTTGGGTACACACCGCCCCAATGACCAACACTTCTCCCAATACAATAAACATACAGTATATCTAAAGAAAAGCACTCAAGTCAAGGTTTAAACATGGGGCCCTCCAAAAATGGCATTTCTGAGGTAATAATCTCTAATCTGAATTATTTGACCTAATCCATCCGACCAAGTGAGGACTGTAAAAAACTACAGAACACAGCCCGAGTTACTTTAGAGGGTAAGGTAGGAGTCTAACATTGGGAGAGGAAGGACACAACAGGTAGGAAACAAGCAAGACTGGCAGACACAGATACTCTGCAGGAAGAGTCTTAAGTATAAGAGCTGACAGAAAGAAAAAGAGACCTCAGTCACTCCAAGAGAAGCTGTGAGTGCTAGCGGTCTGCGACAACATGAAGATAGTAGATGTCCTCGAGGAAGGAAGGCGATGTTTCATCTTTAGGAGGCAGGTCCAGTGAGGAAGAAGGAAAGAAATGAGAGGGTGAGACAGAGTAAGAGGAAAGTGTTAAAATGCTAAAGCGAGAGAGAGAGTACAAGTTAGGAAAACAAAGTCGGAAATGAGTTACTTTCCCCAAATAACACGAGTCTAGACACAATTTTAAGTCTCGCTTGAAACACACGCATACCACTAAACATTTCCAACTGCTTGGAAACACATTTACTTCATTGGGAGCGAATTGTAATGACAAAATATGTCAGAGAAATGTCTGTCCCTCAAAAAAAATAAGAATAAAACAAAATTTAAAAAACGCTAGGATATTAACGGCCTGAACTTAAGATGCAGTGAAAAAAAAAAAATCCAAGTTCTAACCCTGTGTTATCTTGGTATATGCCAAACATATGTCATTTTTGAGTGTTTAAATATCAAAATCCATCTCTTTTCACTTCCTTTAAAACATTAAAATATTTTTGATGACTCATCTTATCATCTTGTTATAACATTTGACTGTGAGCTCACATGTCACAGAGTCCTTTCATGAGTCAGAGGTGTGTGCTGTCAGCTGTCAAAAACCGTTTACTTTTCAAAAGATTGTGGTTGAAGTTGAATTCATTCATTTCTCCTTTGACCTCCTGCTCTAACAGCCCAGGTGAGGCAGCTGGGAGTTGAGACCAGCAGTCCTCTACAGTGAAGCATCACTCCGTAGATACAAAGGCAAGCCCACTTTAGCGTGATCCAATCACTTTTGAGGGATTTGATTCAAATCCCTCTCACAATTCTATCCCACCCCTGTATTTCGCTTCATTTGGAAATACATCAAGGATGGGCTCCATTAATAACAACCAAACCCTTGAGAAAACAAACAGTTAAATAGTCACACAAAATAAATGGCAGTAGACAAAGAGAGAGAGAGAGAGAGAGAGACAGAGTGAGAGAGTGAGAGAGAGAGCAAGTGAAGGAAAGTGCAAATGTGTGTGTGAAGGCCTGTCTCAACTCTACCTGTCGGGCGTGGGGGCCGCGAGGCTTGCGGAACACCACAAGCAGGATCTCTGGCATTAGGCTGAGTATGATGAGCAAGATGATGACAAGCCAGGCTGACACCGAGCTCAGCATGTTGGCAAACACAAAGTACAAACGCTGCTGCCTCAGGAAAGGCCTGCAGGATAGAGAACACTTTGGTTTACACTGGCTGCAAGAGCCACAGGGGTTGCATTGAAATGAAAAATAACAGGTCTGTTAACTGTTTTCTAACCATATTATTCCTCCCCAGAAGAAACTGAAAAACACGTAGAAAGCCAGGGATCCCCAGATTACAAAGTGGTTGATCCACGTCCAGTGCCTTGTGTCCAGAGCAAGCTAGAACAGCAGACAAAAATCACAAATGCACATGTCAAATATCCAACATACCTTACCAATGTCGCTGCTCTGAAGGATAAAACATCGTCTCCAAACTCTCATGTGAAATGGCTGCCCTAATGATACATCATTTCATAAGATGAGATAAATGAACAATAAGGGAGTGGTTTACCTTTAGTGTGACAGTAAAGACAAGGACAGTGAAGACAACTGTTCCATAGGACCAGTTCCCAAAAACCTGGATTTAAGTAAGACAAATGAGCAGATGTACTTATGAGACAATGCTTATTCAAGTAATTTAATAGCAAACCCATTTAGAAGGCGAATTAAATCAGAGGACAAACCTGGCCGTTGTCCTGCAACGCTGGGTTACTGAACAGATACCGAACACCAAAGAAGAAGAGCAATCCATGGAAGACTCCCAGTAACGTCCAGTAGAGGAATGGTCCCCACCGTAACATGGCATTCTTAGCAATCGCTCTAAAGAAAATCATGAAAGAGAAAGATGAACAAACTCATTGTTTTATGTCTCTTTGCAAAGAATCTCAATGGTGAAGCATAAAATATTTGAGGGAGGAATATGAACCACTCTCCCTAAACCAAACTAGAATTACCACCTCCCGGGTTATATGCCTCCACCAACAAGTAAAGTTGAAATTTACATGCATGTCTTTCCAGACTCATATATGTAATGAAGACTTTGAAGTTATTTAACAAAAGGTATTTGATTTGACTTTGTTAAGTTTAGTTGTTCTTGATCTGCTGTATGTCTTCCGCATTAGTGTGTAAATTGTGAGTCAAGTTCCTTGTATGTGATCACACTCTTGGCCAATAAAGGTGATTTTGATAGAACACAAAGTTGTAGCCATGACACTACACAAGGCTTCAAATATGGATGTTGCTGAAAAGAAGCCACAAATTCTAAAACGTGGATGCTTCACACACATCTTGAACCCGGCAGCACAGAAGATCTATCCAATCACCACAGTTTCAAGGTGGGCACCCAAGATCAATGTCATCCAATTCAGTATCTGAAAAAATGGTCACAATCTGTCCTTCTGTTCCTGAGTTATGGCATTGAATAATGACCAGAAAAGTGTATTTGCAGAACATTATGATGTCACAGTGAAGTCGACCTTTGACCTTTTGGATATAAAATGTTATCGCTTAATAATTTTATCCTATTAGACATTTGTTTGAAATGTTGTCTTAATTAGCATATGAATTCTTGAGTTATGGCCAGAAACGTGTTATGTGAGGTCACAGTGACCTTAACTTTTGACCACCAAATTCAAATCAGTTCATCCTTGAGTCCTAGTGAACGTTTGCATCAAATTCAAAGAAATTCCCTCAAGGCATTCCTGAGATATTGTGCTCACCAGAATGGGACGGACGGACAGACGGACAACCCAAAAACATAATGCCTCTGGCCATTGCTGTCGCTGGCGTGGAGGCATAAAAACTTGAAAATAATCTCGTGCTTTCAAGGTTTGGTCTCATGGATGAAGTCTTAAGCTGCTTCAGCACATAGTTTAAGGTAACTGTGAACTGTGGTCGATTTCAGTGGGTTTCTACATTCAAGGGCATATATATGGTCAAAAGTGACAGCAATACAATTGAAAATATAAATGGTGGACAACAAAGTAAATGCCTAATTATAGTATAGTATAATATAAAAATCAAATAGCTAATGTGGGGCAGGGCCACCTATTTCTTCGGTGTGTTAAAGAAGCAGAAATGCCAAACTAAATTTCGGCTTTAGCAGAGAGGCTGTGTAACTTTTCAGTAAATTTCATATATTGTATTGTGAATAATAATCTATGGGCAAAAAGTAAGAAGACATGGCTCAGCCTACACCTTTTCGGTCATTGCTATAATATCTTTATGACTTTATTTTGTGAATGTGCAAGTACTTGGGTGCATTTCTGTTTTCCTTATTTTTGTTATTATTTCTTTCAACTTAAAAGACTAAAATACAGATTGAAAGATTTACTTGAAGGAAGCAACTTAACAAGCACATCTACATCTACCACGAAGTGTACTGCAGATAAGTTAAGGTTCCCAGGTCTACCTGTAGAGGGTAGCATTGTCCAGCAGAACCTCAATGCAGATGTGCTGCTCCAAGAGGCTGTAAGCCAGGATGGGCATAGAGGTGAAGCAGATGTTGTACATCGTCAGATAGGCTGCGTCATACAGGGGCTGGGGATAATGGGAGCAGGAGGGGGGAGTGAAGGAGGAGGAGGATGGATGGGGCAACCAGGGGTTAATATTATGGAGAGGACAAAACTCATACACGCCATCATACTTACACACACAGTGTGTCATATAGACAAGCTTATATACATCTTTCATGCACTTATGAAAGATCTAAGCTGGGGACCATGTGGCATGAGGGTGAATCAAATATTCACCCTCAACTTTTACAAACAGACATACCAAAATAATACTCAACTATCTTAAAAAAGGATGATCTCTGTGTTCACTAATGCTCTAATAAGTGGATGTTTTCTATGTCAGCAGCAGTTTTTACATGAAGATAGTACCATAAAATCTGTACGGGTTTTATAAAAATAAACACATCATTGTGCTCCAATTTCTATCCTAACAGTGTGACTACATACATGAAGGGCATACGTACATGCCACCATTGTAACATAATGTCCACCTACAATGTATCATGGTTGCAAAACATGACATATGTCTGTTTTATGTCAACACTGCTGTGTAGTCTAAGTCAGTATATAAACATATCAGTCAGAGCTCAAACATCCCAGGGGTAATTAGGGAGGGGCAATCTGAGGGGCAGAGTCTGGCATTCAGGAGGACCAGGACATATGGATTCAAGGGACACTGCCTCCTTTCATGTTCAGAACATCTTTGAACCTCAAAGGGCCTTAGGACATACTCACTTGCTGGGAATAGCCACAGAAGAACTGGTACAAAAACTGAGGTAAAATGAAGCAAAGGTTCTGCGGGGAAAACAGAGAACACGCTCACACGGATGGATAAAAAAAAAAAATCAAAAAAAAAAAAAATCAAAGCACATCAAATGCATTATTAAGTTCCCATGTGCTTATACTGTAGGTACAAAAATGAAAAACATTAACCTGAGTTCAAACTAAAAATCTGTTTAACTTGTTAAGAAGACTGATCCTGTCAAATCTGTCTCTTCACCACATAATCCTCAAATCAAGTGTGTGGGTTTGTTTTGGAAATGCAAGCTTTGCTGAAAACCCAAAACAAGTTCTTAGCCTAAAGACTGATAAAAAGCTAATGTGACTGAAGCATCTGTTCCTCCTACCTTGTAAAAGAAATACTGCACCAAGTGTGCAATGCGAACATAGTAGAGATGCCCATGAGCCAGCAAAAGTTTCTTGAGGTGTTTGAGTTTGGGGATGGCATAATCACTGTTCCTCACCGCCTGGCGACCCTCTTTACCCTTAATACCTGAAACACCAAGACCAAATAATTACACATTGCCTTTTCCAAAATGTTACCTTTTGCCTCCATTTGGAAATAATTAGAAATCTGTTAGTCACTTCAGCAGTAGTTTTCTTACCAATGCCTACATGAGCTTCCAAAATCATGCTGACATCATTGGCACCATCTCCAATGGAAAGAGTTATTGGGCTGCCTTTAGAGTTCTTCACCATTTTGACTATCTATAGATGGAGCAAGAAAGAGGGGCAACATTTTTAATAATCTGAAACCAAGTGTTCACTTTAAAAACATCATTTCAGTTCTTTAGTGAATAAATATTTGACACTTTTTAACTGATTGTTCTGACCTGTGCCTTTTGTAGAGGAGCCATGCGGCAGCAGAGCACAGTTGTGCAGTTTTGACAAATCTGCAGGAACAGGTTCTTGTAGCAAATAGAGTTGGATTCAGAGGAGGAGTTGAGCACCATTGACAGAGTGGCTCCATCTATAATAAAACCATAGTCTTGGTTTGCTGAAGACCAGCTCCTACAAGAGAGAAGAGAAGTGGGCTCAGGTTTAGTCATCAATAAGATTTAGTTAGCTTGGTTTAGTTTGGTTAAATAAGAGCAAATCACAACATCTAAGTACCAACCTGGTGACGCCTGCTTTAACTGGTGGTGAATCCTGCACAGCTTTCTTATGATATTCAATCAAAAGGTCATGCAGTCGTTCCTCACGCCTCCTCATTCCATCCTCCAGAGTGCGCACTGTTAGCTCCAACAGCTCTGTACTTCTCTGGAACAATCTACATGCATAACAGGTGGACTTTGCCGTCTCCATCTTGTCCCCTGTTAGGACCCAAACCTTAATACCTGCCCCCTGGAGAGCCTCCATGGTCTCTGCTGCCTCCTCTTGAAGCCTGGGGGATAAGAACATTAAAGAGAGACACGTGGAAGGTTGTTACACTACTTCTAAGACACAAAACCTGAACAAGGCTGTCGCTTTTCTACTGCAACTGTAACTTAAACGAGGATGAGACTGTCTTCTCTCAGACGGTGTCAGAGTGGGCTGTGGGATATGTGGTCCTAATTGTGAAACACACACATCTCTTCATCACAGTTTCATTTGTTTATACTAAACGTACCATGACTGAGGTGACACTAAGAGAGCAATAGTATATTAAAGGGGGTGTCTTTTGATATCCATATCCTTTTACTCAAATAATTTGAGAACACAATAATCACACTTTGATGAAAATTAATTTATTATAAACATGTCAGATGAAGTGCCTTGATGTATGCTGATGCAATAAGCTGTTTCATCAATTTTGTGGTAGTTAATGCACTTTCTGATTTCAACAGTACATAAAACAATACCTGCTTCCTGTTTATAAGTTTTTAAATCTTGGATTTAGGGGGGAAAAGGGGGTACTCTTGGGTACTCTTGGCGGTCACCAAACAACTCACTTCAAATTAGATAGGCAATGTCATACTGGACAAAACACTATCAGGAAGCTGGTGACATGTAACAAAGGGCATGAAGCAGGAAAAGGATGCAGAGGGCCTTCTACTGTAAAACAGATGCAGGAAGTGATGAGGTTGCATAAACAATACATAAATAATTCAATGGAAGTATGGATTCATTACAGCAACTGAACAAAGAGGTGACATACCTGTCTAAACAGTGACAAATCTATTTTAAGAATAGTTAGTCAAAATGGGAAGTTTATGACATGCTGATTATAGCTGGCTTCTGCAAACTTTTGGTCTCTATTATTAATTTTAGGAGTATTCGGAGATTTCTTTATGTATGAGGACTTCACTACCTAAAATTCTTGGCATGGATCTTTAATGAGAGGCTGGGGAGAGGAAAGACAACAGCAACATGCAAGATAACCAAATGAGAGACATTTGACAACTTTAAACATCAGCACATTCATCTGTGAGAGCTGTACGGTTACCGTATGTTATGTGAACACCCACCGATCTTCTACAGCAGTAGCTCCTATTAAACTCATCCCAGTCTCCAATTGGTTATAAACAGCCATGAGCTTCTCTTCTCTGTCCTGCAGAGCCAGTCTAGCTTCCTTCAATCCTTCATCTGCCTGGGCGTACTCCTCTGCACTCAGATATTTGTAGGCCACACACAGTGTCCGGTAGCCCTCCTGAACAGTGAAACCCACATTAACAATAAAAAATTGTAAAAATTAAAAAAAAATCTGTCGCAAAATCATTGTAATCTTAATATAAAATTTCTAATTTGACCCTAAGGTCATACAGTACATAATTTAAAACTGTAATTTAAATTTGGAGAGGCAATGTTCTTATGTCACCCACGGTTGCATTACGTTCCACATGCATGCGTATCCTTTCGACCTCTTCCTGCCTGACACGGGGAAAGATAGAAGAGTCTGCTCCCTTACAGAAGAGGAGTGTATCACCTATAGACAAAAAACACACAGCGTGGTGAGGGCTGATGGCCAGCGCTAAATCACAGTTCACGCAATAAGCCTGAAAGTAATCTCAAGCTCACCTGATTTGGATCTCACTATTACACTCATTCGCCTTCTCACTGGGTCAAAGTTCAACACGTGAAGGAGTTCATACCTTTGGAAATTACAAAATGTAAATAAAATAGAGCTGTAGTGCACATGTAATTGGAAAAATATGACTAAAAAAAAAAAAAACTTTGTCTATGTAATTATAGACTTACATTTCAACATCATTGTTCCTGTTGAGAATTTTCATGGTTTTACTTTCAAGACCCAGAAATGTGAAGCCATACCTGCAGATGGGGACAAATCATCATAAATATGCCACTTTTATACTCATGTGCTCTATGAATGAATGCAGTAATGACATGTATACCTACAATGCATTCAGAAAGTTTTCAGACATTTTGTTATGTTGCAGCCTTAAGCTAAAATCATTTAAATTCATTTTTTCACCCATCAGTCTACACTCAGTACCCCAAAATGGCAAAGTGAAAACAGAATTTTAGAAATTTTTACAAATGTATTAAAAAAGAAAAACTGAAATATCACACTAACATAAGTATTCAGATCCTTTACTCATAACTTAATTGAAACAACTTTTGCGAGGATCACAGCCTCAAGTCTTCTTGGGTATGATGTGACAAGCTTTGCACGGCTGGATTTGGAGATTTTCTGCCATTCTTCTCTGCAGATCCTCTCAAGCTCTGTCAGGTTGGATGGGGACTGTCAGTGGACAGCCATTTTCAGGTCTCTCTAAAGATGTTCAATCGGGTTCAACTCAGGGCTCCAGCTGGGCCACTCAAGGACATTCACAGAGTTGTCCCTAAGCCAGTCCGGTGTTGTCTTGGCCGTGTGCTTAGGGGTCATTGTCCTATTGAAAGGTGTATCTTCAGCCTAGTCTGAGGTCCTGAGTGCCCTGGACCAGGCTTTCATTAAGGATTTCTCTGTACTTTGCTCTGTTCAGCTTTCCCTCAACCCTGACAAGCCTCCCAGTCCCTGCCACTGAAGAACACCCCCAAAGCATGATGCTGCCACCACCATGCTTTACCATAGGGATGGCACAGGGCAGGTGATGAGGGGTGTCTGGTTTCCTCCAGACATGATGCTTAGAATTAAGGTCAAAAAGTTCAATCTTGGTTTCATCAAACCAGAGATTCTTGTTTCTAAAAGAGTCCTTTGGGTGTTTTTTTTGCAAACTCCAAGCAAGCTTTTAATGTGTCTTTCATGGAGGAGAGGCTTCTGTCTGGCCACTCTGCTATGAAGCCCAGATTGATGAAGTGCTGCAGTGATGGTTGTCCTTCTGGAAGCTTCTCCCATCTCCACACAAGATATCTGGAGCTCAGCTGAGTATAACCATTGTGTTCTTAATCACTTCTCTTACCAAGGCCCTTCTCCCCCAATTGCTCAGTTTGGCTGAGCAGCCAGCTCTAGGAAGAGTCCTGGTTGTTCAAAACTTCTTCCACTGAAGAATTCTGGAGGCCCCTGCGCTCTTGGGAACCTTCAATACAGTATACATTTTTCTGTAGCTTTTGCCTGATCTGTGCCTCGACACAATCCTATCTCTGAGCTCTGCAGGTAGTTCCTTTGACCTCATGGCTTGGTTTTTCTCCTATATGCACTATATGTCACCCGTGAGACCTTATATAGTCAGGTGTGTGCCTTTCAAAATCATGTCCAGTCAATTGAATTTAAGACAGGTGGTCTCTAATCAAGGTGTAGAAACAAATCTCAAGGATGACCATAAGAAATGGGAGGCACCCAAGCTAAATTTCAAGCGTCATAGCAAAGGTTCTGAGTACTTAGGGGTATTAAATGTAGACTGATGAGTGAAAATTTTAATTTAAATGATGTTAGCATAAGGCTGCAACATAACAAAATGTGTAAAAAGTGATGGGGTCTGAATACTCTCTGAATGCACTGTATCTAGGATTTTCAAAATACATTCTGTGATAATCCTATTCAACCAACATGCTTGTTCTCTGAACAACTGTTACAATGTCATTTCAACTCACTATGTCATAACAGCCCATCTCTTACCTCATGGCACCCTTGACCAGAGCAATCTCATCAGGTGAGGAGGCTATAAAGCCTCTCTGCTCCTGCAGTGGATGGAGCCCCTCTCCATCCACCCCTAAGCAATCCACCTGGTCTGTCTGTCCGTCCCCTAGGCCTTGACCCTGCTCTGTAGACTCCTTCACCTGGACTGTGTGGCACAGACACAGGGCACGCAGAAATAGTTCTTCCTTCTCCTAACAACACAACATGAACTTGCTTAATACAGTAAAATAACATACAGTACATGCTGTTAAAATAAATGTATAAATAAATTTAACTTATAACTATATTCCTTAAAAATAAATTCAAAGCCACACATGGAGTGGTATACAGTAGCTAAAGCTTAGATAAAGTCTTGGATTTACAACCATTTGAATAAAATAACTTCTTATCAACATTCATGTTGAAGTGCAACAGTCTGTAAAGTGTTATAAGGTGATCATGTCAAGAGCACATAGCCACTTTGCTCCCCCTCCATGTTGAGTGCATATGTTGACATGTCAAGGAGACTGCATGTGGGTGACCTATGAAGGGTCTTTCTGAGCAGCGAGCTATGTAATGACCATATGTTGCTGCCTGTGTGACTTTTACAACAGATGGAGGGAGAGCACAACACCCACCCTGCCAGCTTTCTGCTGTAGTTTGTTCACAGGTCCATCTGTGACACAGAATCCGTCCAACTCTGAGGTGGCGTCGCGGTACTTGTACTGGAAGCCGTCAATGCAGCACTCGATGAACTCCATGTTATTCTGAGTGAGAGTGCCTGTCTTGTCTGTGAAGACATACTCCACCTGCAGGCAATGTAATAAAAAGACATGACAGACTCCTCCAACCGCATTAAAATTCAGTTGCCCGTTTAACAGGTTCCAACAATAAGATTATGCAATTATTCCCAGAGAGAATTACAGTGCATTAATCAGTTTAACGAAGCATCAACTGTAACTGAAGCAATCATCTTGCAGGCCAAGTGTGACTAATCCATGGCAGCAATGTCTGAGTTAGAAATGCCATTAAAAAAAAATTAAAAAAAAAAAAAAAAACAGGAAAAGTCGGGACAGCACAGAGAATCTGGTGTTTTTCCTGTAATCTTACTTTGTTTTTTTTAACAAAGAAAAGTATTAAAATGAAAAAAACAAAAAACGCTTTTTTTCATTAATTAAGGAAAGTCCATTATTTTTGTAGCTTTAAATGCTGCCTTTGTATGTATTAGATTTGAGTTATATACGTGCAAAAATATTTTTCCTCACATCTTAAATGATGGCATTTTTGCAGGTATGACATACAGTAGTAGTGTTCTCTCTACACGCTTAGTAGGTGTTTTAAGATTTTCCAAAGTCAGAATTTGACAGTGCTTGTTGTTGTTCTATAAATTACACCTGTACAATATTTAAGAACACAGTACAGAAAAAGGTGTATATTTAAGACATTTTTGGTAAAATCATCAGGGTTATTTTCTAGAGCCACAGAAGACATTATACAATGGTTTCCACAGACTAAAGAACGGTGATGTGCCCCTTTAAGAACTTTCCTGTTCCAGGACATTTTGTTCTATTTTGACATTATTCATTTTATTGACTGGAAATATCAATTATAAGAATTACAGGTTTTTAAAAACTCATGGGAATGCTGAGTTTACACAAAGCAATTCCCTAATGACACAAATTTCTGCCATTTAAATGTTGTTTCATTTAAATTTTTCCATCTGTCTGACCTGTCCCAGCTCCTCGTTGAGATCTGAGGTGTTGACCAATGCACCCTCCTTGATTTCAGGGTCAAAGAAGTCCTTGTCCCATGTGATGAAAAAGGATCCCAAAAACTTTTGCATCTCAACCGTCACGTACATGGACACCGGAATGATGAAGTTGAAGAGCACCATGAAGGACAGGAAGTCAGTGAACATCTTTAGATACTGTGGGAAAAAGGAGAACACAGGCATATATTTAAACATAAAAGTTATAATTTGTGTCACGCCTCCGAGGATTCAGCAGGTCTGAGCACACTGATTCATTACTCAATAATCTAGTGTTTATCAAAACAAGGCTAGGGCTTGGAAAATGCTTTAATACGATGGATGGAGCTGTTCCCCCAGAAGTTACAACTACAAGCCACCAGAGGGTAAGTATTAACCATATTATACACATGATAATATACTGGTGCAATGCTAGAAAGAACCATTAGCTATTCTTCTCACAGCAGGGGTAATCCCATGAAGCTCTAGACGTGTATTACTCCACTTATTTCACTTCCAATTCCTAAAATCTTAGTCGGTGATATATGGTACTGGAAAAAATAAGGATAAGAAGATTAAAATAAAATAATAAAATAATAACATTTTTTACTGTGTATTCTATACTTGCACTTGGTTTGTGCTGGTGTGGTGCCTATCAGACACTTAACTCAAAGTTCCTTTTTTTGACACAAGGACAGTCAGGTTGATAATGTGTACTCACCAGATTGGTGTCCTTCTCTCTCTGGGTTTTCTCGTTGTACCAAGGCTCATCCTGTCCGGGCTTGCTCTGCCATACATACTTAAGTGTGGTGCATACTAGGGCCTTGCTCACCAGTATGCAAAGGTATACGAGAAGGAAGGCATTGATAGACCTGAAAATATTAGAAATCAAATTGATGTGTACCAAAACTATGCCTCAAATTTTAAATTGTTTACACCCTTTCTTCTAAACTTACTTCTCCACAGCAGAGCGTTTCTGAGACTTGCCCTGGTAGTTGAGAGCCATCTTTGTCTCCATGCCAGTGTAAACTGCAACACCTTGAGAAAGAAAGAGTGAAGAACAAGAAGAGGAATTACTTAGATTTTTAGTTACTGAGCCATCTGCATTAATATAAATTGCTGTAATAAAGTCAGTATCATTTGACTCACCACAGATTTTCTGAGTGTTCTTTAAAGTTGCGCCTTTCAGCAGTAGGTTTTCGGGGCCCAAAGACCTGCACAATCACATCAGTAAATCAAACAGTTTAGTTGTACAGGATCTGTGCAACTCAAACACGGTCCTATTCTCTAAATGGAAACCTGGCAGGCAAGCTGGCATCCACTCTAAAATGCGCAGTGACAATACACTGTGTGACTGCAGTCTGGGCTTACACCAGTCCCAGTGTTCTTGAGAAGGACACTGGCATTTGTTTATATGGCCATTACAAAGCAGTAAATGATAAATGCCTGTGGGAGTGCTTTGGAAGCAATGGCTGAAGCCATGCCAGCCTGTTTTAATTTTAATGCTTGTCTGCAATGAAGGATCAATGGAATGATGATTTGTTGGTGATGCAAAGGGGGGAAAAAATGAGTTTTTAAGCAATTGTTTTGATTTTGTTCTCACTTAAAGTGGGCTGAGATGGTTGTGCATGAGTGCGCTCACCTCACTGCAGGCTCCTGATTATTTTTGTAGATGTGCATGCGGCCAACAAACCTGGAATAAAATTGTGTAAGCACTCAGAAAATGAAGTAATGTGTAAAAAGTACATGACATTTGTTTTGCATATTATTCAATCTGTTAAAACTAGAGTTGATTTGAACTTGAGGTATAAAAGAGTTAATTTACTTCACAAGACTGTAAATAGTCATTGACCTAAAATCAGGTGCAGAGGTTTGGGAGCCAGCTAATTACCAGTGTTTAGCCCGCAGCACACTGTAAGTTTTACTGAGTCTGAGTAGTACGCATTTGGCCCCATGGCTTACTTAGTACATCTCAAACACCATTCTGATGTTCAGCTAAATGACAATATTCCAACTCCTTGCCCCAAGGGGGAGCCAAAGGCTGTCTGTCTAAGGCGAGATTTCTATATGTGAATAAGAATCAACTGTGCTGGGAAGACCAAAGATAACTTGAGATACCAGGCTGTCTTTCACCATTCCTAATATGAAACCAACCAAAATATAAGTACACAGTGGCTTGCCAACACCTCTCCACTTAACAATTTACAAGTTAATATTACAGTCATTTGGGACTATTTCGACTGGCATTGAGTTAATCCATTTCCCAACAAACCATAGGCAACGTAGTCTAGTAGTGTAAATCTGTTGGGGCCACATGATGAGTACCTACTTGTAAAGGTCAGGCTGTGGCTGTTCACACTCAATGGTGGTGTTGAGAGATTCCAGATCCCTCTCTGTGTCTGGCACTGTGTAATGTGTCTGAACAAGGGAAAGAGGCAGAGAGAGCCAGAGTGTGAGCTCTGAGTGTGAACTGACTTAAGTCACGTGATTGTTTTAGCTTTCCCCTACCTCTCGCACACAGACATTATATAAAATGAGAAGACAAAAGATTCCCAAATACTGTGACTCACACTTGAGCACAAAAAGGCACCAAGACATTGTTCTTTGGAAACAGGCGAGAGAAACTAGAAGAACTTTAGTTTTTATGGATTAAAATTCCTATTAATCATGCAATAAGTGTTGAAAAAACCCAACTATAAATTAATGCTCCTGTATACCTTCCCTTCTCATAATCCTAATCCTGATAAGGGTCATATTTATATAAACATTAAGTACAACTATAACTGATATAGTTTAATGGAAACAAGTTCTAAGTTTATTCTTCCAACAACCTAACCATTCATTTATGACAGCAGAGTGGTCCATCTTACTTTATGGTTGGACTCTCCATCCAGACTTGCTGTGGTAACAAAGCATGTGCCGTCATCACGGCTAGACTGCAGCAGTATCAAATCACAGGGAAAGGTCTGATCTTCCTGCACCTCCACAACATCGCCAACCTGATCAAAGAAACACAACCAAACACCACTTGTTAATACTTTTCACAGCTGGCTTCTTCTTTTTGCTCTGGTTTGGTCTGCCAACTAACGACAAAAAAAAATCTGGCCCTCTTTGGTAGCTAAATGATTACTTAAGCTGTAGTTCCTTTAGTAATAGGAGGTATCTTACAGTAACCTGTATGAGCCGCTGTGTTGAAAGCAGCTGTCCAGAGTTTTATACAGAACAAGACTGTTGTCGTTTTGAAAGCTGGATGTTGATTCTCAGTGGTGTCAGCAGCACTAGTAGCCCTTTAGCACAGCCAGAAGTCATTTGGTTCACTTTAAATATTGAAAAATATTGTTTAATGCATGTTCAACAGCCATAAATCTATGAAAATACTGTTACCTTGAGCAAACAGATAAGAATGCATTGAAGAAATAACGTGCACACAACACCCTGGATACATTAATTACCCTCACAACTATGTTTGAACATCTTATCGGTTAAATTGACAGAGCATGTTCTCCCCTTTACATCTATTCCAAACTTAGTCATGCCAAGCTGCCAACAGCTTCTCTCTAGCCATTTCTCTAAGGAATTATGTATTCCAGTGGATCTAAGCTAAGATGTGGCTGCTGAAAGGTACCTTGATTTTCTCACTCTCCTTCTGTATCCTCCGGCCGTCCTCTAGCACTGTCACTGGGTACTTATTTACCTCATTGTCAGCCTTGTGCCTTAGCCAGTCCTCATAGCCCTACGGCATCATAGCAAAATTAGAATTGCGTTAATTGCTTATTACAACAAAAGGTTTAACATTTTTGACGTTTGTGGTATGGGATATTGAAAGCTAACACAGTCCGTACACAAGTCCATACACACACACAGTAGAGGATTGACAGGAGCTCTACCAATAACAAGGGAAGAATAAGACATAGAAATGGCTTTGCATACAAAATAACCTTTAAATTTAGTATTTCATCATTATGTGAAAAAGACTGCATGCAGCAGCAGAATTTGATGGTTTTGGTCCAGCAGTGCATTGGAACAGTATACTATGAAATAATACTGAGTCAGGTAAAAAAAAAAGAAAATTCCTGGGGCTGCAGCAGCATAACGCACAAAGCCTAGTGTAGATTCCATAAGTACTTAAAGATAGTGATGGAGATAGAGGAGATGGTGCAGAGATGCAGAGGGCAGAGAGGGAAACCAGAGTGTGTGCCAAGTTGGGGCTCGAGCCAGAAAGCGGGATTACTGGGAAAGGTGACAGGAGGAGAGAGAAAGTCTGTTTGAGTGATGCAGAGAAATGATGCCAGGTGGATGAAAGGGGGGAGAGAAGAAGGGAGGCATTCCACGGATGGTCAGTTGAACTATACAGTTCACTTCAGCCTGAATAATAGGGTCAGGCAGACCGCCTTGGATGTCCCACTTCAAAGCCTGGCTGAAGGCGGTCCGGCACTATCAGTGCGCCTCATATATTTTCAGAAGGAAGTCCACCCGCTATTGTACATTTCAAAGCCCCAGCAATGGCCTAACTTAAAAGCCAACCCTAAAACAATACATCTAAAGCTGGGACATGGCAGCACCAGAGTCAAAGAAACAGACACTCCCCTTGATAATTTGTATCTCTGTAATAGACTTGCTCTCTCTCACTCTCTCTGCATTTGCTCACACTCCCAGGGAGCCCATTTTGTCTTCTCCTCAATCAGAATTCACCAGCAGAGCACATTAATACAAAACCCAAGAAAGCATTAGTCACGTACTTTATACAAAAATCACAGCAAGGGAGTTATGAAGTCAGGGGGACCTATTATGTTATATTGAGAGGGCGGAAGGATATAATTCAATGAGAGACAATATGAGGAAATGAGGACAGGGCAACAGAAATAACAATACAATTTCTATTATCAACACTCATCAGCCTCATTAGGCGCTGTCTTACCTGCTTGATAGCCGTTACTGTGATCACAAAAAATAAGGGTAGGCCACTGGTGACTGGGCTGGTGGGAGTGTCCACTATCACCTATTGAGGAAAAAAAAAAAAAGTTCATAGAAATATGTCATGACAAAGTCTTACTGCAGGACATGTGCTTCTGTGGTTACAGGGAGGAATGTGTGGTAATGGTTTAGAAGATGGGGCAGCCCTCTAAATGCAGGGTGTAGTCTGTTTCTGTGAGGCATTTCTACTATTCCCCAAATTTTTTCATCAGTGGGAATCACAGGATTACATTTCGAAAGGATGGGGGGCGCTTCTGGACAGAACTTTAAATCAACTGGGCCAGGGACAGAGTATCTAACCTGCAGGCATGCCAACACTTCTGTTTATCTGCCAAGGCATGGGAGAGGGCCAACACAAAGATTTGTTGGCCTCACCTTACCTGCGTGAACTGTGCGTGAAGGAATCTAGAAGTACAGAATACGGGTGTATGTGTTGCATTTTTTTATGTATGTGTGTAATAAGAATGGATTGTGGGACCAGTGATCAGGTAATCCCAAACAGTTTAGGAGCAGCACCTGACCAAGGTTCCCAGCTAAAACCCCAGCACACAAATGGCCCTGTGTGTTTGTGTATTTCTTAAAACCATAATAAGATGTATTTAATCTGGCATTTCTGATCCTGTAGAATGCAGGCTGGTCTGCCCCTGAGCCAGAGTGTGTAATACATCTCTCACAGACAAAACACATCCAGGCTCGTTGGTATTCTGACCGGGAGCACCACAAGCTGCCAGATAGACATCAGCTCAAGTAAGAGCAGAAGGTGTGTTTTGAAGCATTCTCCGGTGTTTTTGTCACCTGTGCTCGGACTGAGAATGAAATAGACCCACTGCTCCCTCAGTAATTGCAGACAAACATGTACACACAGCCACTTTCTGTGTACATAAAAACACCTACTCTCACTCTCTCTCGCGCACACACGCAAACACACACACACACACACACACACACACACACGCACACACACACACAAACACACACACACACACACACAGAAGGTACAAGGGAAGTAAGCTGCTAGCCAACCATGGTTTACTGTGATTAAAATTAACTGGAGGATAAATCAATTACAAGGCAGAGATGGACTAGTGCACATCGACTATTTGGAAGAGTGCAGATTCTGAGGACAGTCTGTATTACTACTTGTAGTAGTTAAAGATTCCATGACACAGAAGTGAAAGTAATAGAAGATCCAGCAGTGACAGTACTCAACGCATTGAAAGAGCAGTGTGTGTATATGAGGATGGTATATGGGGCTGTGTGTTAAACACTCATTACACCTGGCACACTTCTATAGGGGGTGTAGCTAGTGGATCATTGAATGCCTCTTGAGAAAAGTTCAGTTTACCCTGGTCACAGGAGCTCTTCACTGTTGGGCATGACCAGATCTTCAAAGCAGAATACTCTCCTAAGAACAGATGTGGTGAATGTTGCAGGAAGGTGATGGAGCCCTTTATTTTTGCCGATAATAAGTTGATAGTTCACAATTCCCATGTGCGAGATTGTGAGATGTATAAGTGAACTGAAATTTGTCTAATCACAGAAAGAAAAATAGTACCCACGGGAAGGACTGTGGGCAGCATGTCCCTCTGATACAGCAGCCAGATGGCCAAACTTGACAAAGGGTGACCACAGCACAGAGAGAATGCTTCACAATGCCAACTTTCAGCCTAAATGTTGTTTGATTTTGATATATCTTTGGTTCTTCTATGAGAATTTTGATGGGAACTGTACAATACTGGACTATAAAAGAGACCATTTATGGTGGTGTCTTTTTTGGTATCTTTTCATCTACAGTAATTCTAAAAAACACTTTCTTTCATCTCACACGACAATACATTGTGAAATAACAATAGACTTGATGCACACACACACACACGCAAACACACACACACACACACACGCAACCACACACACACACACACACACACACACACACGCAAACACACACACACACACACACACACACACACACAGACACACGCAAACGCAAACGCACACGCAAACACACACGCAAACACACACACACGCAAACACACACACACACACACACACACACACACACACACACACACACACACACACACACACACACACACACACACACAGAAGGTACAAGGGAAGTAAGCTGCTAGCCTACCCAAGGTTTACTGTGATTAAAATTAACTGGAGGATAAATCAATTACAAGGCAGAGATGGACTAGTGCACATCGACTATTTGGAAGAGTGCAGATTCTGAGGACAGTCTGCATTACTACTTGTAGTAGTTAAAGATTCCATGACACAGAAGTGAAAGTAATAGAAGATCCAGCGGTGACAGTACTCAACGCATTGAAAGAGCAGTGTGTGTATATGAGGATGGTATATGGGGCTGTGTGTTAAACACTCATTACACCTGGCACACTTCTATAGGGGGTGTAGCTAGTGGATCATTGAATGCCTCTTGAGAAAAGTTCAGTTTACCCTGGTCACAGGAGCTCTTCACTGTTGGGCATGACCAGATCTTCAAAGCAGAATACTCTCCTAAGAACAGATGTGGTGAATGTTGCAGGAAGGTGATGGAGCCCTTTATTTTTGCCGATAATAAGTTGATAGTTCACAATTCCCATGTGCGAGATTGTGAGATGTATAAGTGAAATGAAATTTGTCTAATCACAGAAAGAAAAATAGTACCCACGGGAAGGACTGTGGGCAGCATGTCCCTCTGATGCAGCCGCCAGATGGCCAAACTTGACAAAGGGTGACCACAGCACAGAGAGAATGCTTCACAATGCCAACTTTCAGCCTAAATGTTGTTTGATTTTGATATATCTTTGGTTCTTCTATGAGAATTTTGATGGGAACTGTACAATACTGGACTATAAAAAGAGACCATTTATGGTGGTGTCTTTTTTTGGTATCTTTTCATCTACAGTAATTCTAAAAAAACACTTTCTTTCATCTCACACGACAATACATTGTGAAATAACAATAGACTTGATGCACACACACATAATTGTATCAAGGATAGCCATCATTTTGGGAAAAGGGTGAGGGTTATAACTGCCATTTAATGTGTCAATAGTATCATTGTTGGAATACTGCAACAGCAAACTACTAAGAAAACTAAGACCTACAGAAAAACCTTCAGCTACCCTACTTCTGCTAAACAACACACAATTCTCCCATAGCTCGTCTTTCCCAGTTTATCTGTACTGATTCACAACAATCACCACCAAACCAAATACCTTTCCTCCTCTGCACCAAATGAAAGCCAAAAAAAAAAATAAAAAATCTCAGCAGTAGGAGTGAACTATGTGCTGCTACTGATGTTCTGGTGTGATATCAGAGCAGCAGAGTGGAGCAGCACAAGGCCCTTCATCTGAGCCGGGAAGTGTGTCAGAGTAAACGACAGACAGCAGGTCACCAGAATCCCAGAGCAGCGCTGTGGGCCCCTGCCTCTACCTAACCCTTCACTAGTCCTTTCCCTCTCTCCTTTTTTTTTATCTTGCTCTCTCATCACTGTTTCTCTTACTCTCTCACAACGCTCTATTCCCATTCTATCAAATTCAAGCAAAGGCATGCAGGGCTATTTTTAGGACAGTGGAGCTTTTTTATCAGCCTGTCTCTATTTGTGGCAAGCAGAAATACAGACGGCTTCCTGGATGCTGACGTCAGCAGTGCAGCGCTGCAGAGAGATGGAGGGAATGTGAGAGAGAAGGGGAGAAAGAAAGACAGAAAGAACGAGATCGAATGACAAAGAGGGAGACCAAAGGAGGGTAGGACAGAGTGCAAGGATGCATGACATTTGTCATGTTGGTAGAGTATTTGCATGAAGCCTCTCAGGGGAAGTGAGGAGGTTTATTTCTGTATGTGAGATGCGACGAATGCACACAGAGTCTGTGTACCTGTTTCTCTCTCATCTTCTCTCTCTGATATAATAGCAGTCTGCACGGGAGAAACTGAGTGGGTAGGATAAGGAGCCCCTCAAGAGAGACTGGATTAGTGGAGACATGCCAACCACGCTGCAGCTTGGGTAAACACCATCAGCAAACCCAGGACACCCACTGAGTCATACATCACATGCAAAAGCGCATACACATACAGCACATACAGTGTTTTCATACACAAACCATCATTCTACACTGCACACATCCCACACTAATAATCCTTGGGCGTACAGGCAGCAATAGGCAGTTAGTGTGAGTGATGAAAAGACACTTGGTGGTTCACTCCCACGGAAGTGTACTGCATTAGCACACAACTGTTCAACATCCAGCACTTAAATCCATTATTTTAGGATAATATAGAATTAATCCAGACAAAATGGAAAATAAAGCCTGGAGTGTCAACTTTAAATACAGGTGAAACGAGGGCCAAGGGAAAAAGAAACACTGTATTTGATCTGCTATTGACTTGAGAATGATGGAATTACTTTGTGGCAGCTGAACACAGCATTTCTCAATTTAGTACATTGCTGCACTTCTGGGAGCAGTCACTCTGTGAGCTCATTCAGTCAGTATGCGACTAGAGAAAGCAAATCCCTCCTGAACAGGCCCGACACCAGCACCTGTTTACACTAGAGGGCTGTTTGTTCCCATAGTTTAGGTTACTGCTAAAAAGACAGAGGCTAGTTTCCACCTCCATGGATCAGAAAAAGGGACAGAGAAAGAAAGGGATGATGGAAGCGCAATAGCAGATGCACGCAACAAATCTTTTCTTTTTTGTTCTCTGCTCCAATCATCAACTGCAGGAACCGAGATGGGAGAGGAGAGGAGAGGAGAGGAGAGGTCACTTAAGAGCACAGAGCAGGGGAATAAGGATGCCAGTCAATGCATTTTAGTCAGCGCAAGCTAACAGTTTCCACTTATGGGGATAGGGCAGCATACACAACACAATCTGACAATGACAGATACACAAAGAGAATTTTAAGATCACCATTAAAGACCCACAAAAATCTGCTAGGGTAGTCTTTTCAGAAAATAACAGAAGCATTATATTAAAGATGATATACAAATAAAACCCTATTTTATTTTGCACACATTCTTTTGCAATTGCCAAAAATTACATAGTTATATAGTTATTTTTGGGTGAGTGAACATTAAAATAATAACCTCAAATGCAAATTTATCCTGTCAACCTTGCAAACGTAATTCTTGAAAAAATCCTTATAGGCATCTAAAATAAAAATAAAATCTACACTCTTAGCCCAGGTGCAAATAGCCCATAAAAAATACACATTAATTGTCTTACACATGATCTAACAAGGTTGGAAGATGTGAATTTCCAACAACTCGCTTACAAATTAAAAATGGACACCTACATATAAAAATAGAAATTTGTAACAATGTACTTATTAAATTCAAATGTACAAGTCTGGACACAAGCTAGATTGGATTCATGTATGCTAGAACCTAATCTTGAAACAAATTGATTACATCTTTTGTCAGAGTACAGCTGGACTCTCTCAGGGCAACTGAAATGTGTTTTTACAAAACTCAGTCTCCAAATTAGCTTATGAAAATGGCCTCCTTCTGCCCTTTGCTTTGTTACTCTTTCAGGGGCACAAGTTATGAATACATGAATATATATGTGTAAATATGTATTTGTCTTTTTTTTATATATAGATACCTTTTATAAGTTTTTTCAGTTGATTCACCTATACCGTACCGTATGCATACCTTGGCATCATTTCCTGCTTCAACACATTTTTCTTATATTGCCACATAAGACAGCAGACTTGCAAAATGTTAAACAATCAACGGGACTTCAGTAAAGCACTATATCCTGTTCTTAAGAAAACTACACACACACACACACACACACACACACACACACACACACACACACACACACACACACACACACATATACACCCACACATAGACCCACACGCACACACAGTTCTTACCTGCACCAGGAAGATGATAAGGAAGTAGAAATTGGCAATTCTTCTAAACTGTTCAAACAGGTTCTTTGGTAGAAAGTTCCAAACGGTATACTGTGGGGGGCCGGGGAGAAAAATGTACATGTAAGTCACAGAAACAGGTATTAGACTTTGACTGCTGTTTGTTGCGCTTTGATGTATAATTTTCCTGCAAAATTTCTACATTCAGACCTCATGTTCTTCAGATGAACTTAGGGAGGTTAAAGAAAGGCATGGCAAGGGGAGAGAGATTAGAGGCATTCAATATTCACAGACTCTTGCCTATGTGTATTCTGTCTGAGCTAGGTAATGGCAAGAGAAAAGGCAGGGAGTCTCTGTTCTTTGTACTGCCTAGGGAGACGGCCCTTGGGGGACCACAGGTATTCTATTGATTCAGATTAGTGATTTATCTCCTTAATTCGGCTACCCTTGAATGCAGAGCCAATTAACTTATCAGGATGGTGTTTTCTGTGTGTTTTGATCTTCTTTAGGTTGCTGTGACTGCTGATATTTTCAGGGCTGAAGCAACACTTTTATCTGCTTAAATCCCGGGGAGAAGGCTCAACAATGCCCTGCTAGTAACTTTGTGCCACAAAACAGAGTACCTGGTTGAAAAAAACAAATGCATACAAACTGTATGCACACACGCAGATTCACACAGATACAGCAATAAGGCACTGTTTATGAAGGGGAATGTCTGCAATGGGAGAGCTTTGAAATGCAGAGGCAGCAGAATGGCCCATGTCATTTTGCCGGAGAGAAAAGAGAGGAAAAGTAATGAGAAAAAAGCAGCAATGAGGGCAACTGAGTGTGGTGGTGCAGTAACATCAAGAGCAAGAGAGGAGAGGCGGAGATTGGTCATTGCAGAGTGCAAAAGCAACAGGATGATGGAGAGCAGAGGCATGGAGGAGCATAAATACTACAGTCGAGGTAATTAAAGACTGTTTACCCTAACATACAGGCAGGAGCCAATTGATTAGCCCATCCTCACTGGGACCCTCTGCACCAATATAAATCCTACTGCCATCTTACTCTCACACCGCTTCTTTCTCCTCATCACTTTCACCCTTGACATCCAGAAGCCAGCCAGCCAGCCAGCACCTGCCCGAGGGAGCTGCTGACACAGGGCCGAGGGGTGAGATTTAGGCATGGGAGGGAGTTACGGCCTATCAGATCCCAGGGGGAAAAGACCTGATTGCCCACCCGGCCAGTACATTAATAGCACCCATGTATTTCACTGCCGCAGTCAGTTGTCCCCTGACAGATAAATAATCGCTTCCCATTGGGAGAGCGAATACAAGCATGCCGTGTGGCAGTGGGAGGAGGAATACAGAAAGGAAGACCCAGGAATGCTCAAGACTGTTCAAAGGTGCATTTGGCACAAGTGTTACACAAGGGAAGAAAAATGCCTTAATGCAACTGAAACTCAATACGCAGAGGAGCTTAGAAACAAACAGACATATAAGAATTTCATCTTGGTATATGGCCAGACCTGAGCCCTGGCGTGTGCATGTGAGTGCGCTTCTTACCTTGGAGGACACAATCCTGTTATCACAGAACTTCGGTGGGATGATAGCCTCACTGGTGGAGCCAGACCGATGACCAACATAGATAGTCCTACTGTCAGCTCTTCTCTCATCACCGCCAAGCTAGAGGAGGAAGCAGTAGAGGGGTGTTGAGATGGTAAGAGATAAAGATTAAGAGTGAAAGTAAAGAGAAGAAATATTAGTATTTCTGTGTATATCCTTTCCACTTACACAGAGATTAGACACTGAACCCACCCAGTCAAATCTAAAGAAAATAAGATATGCATCATACAAGAAGAGAGAATTACCTGAAGGTAAGCCAAAATCTGAACCACCATCGGAATCATGGGGGATGTAGAATCAATCAATGAAAACAAAAGATGTTTTATGTTATGTTTTATCGTGCATTGTTATTTCAGATGCAGCAAATACTCAGTCATCACAGAGGGTTTTTTGTGACCATAAAAAAAATTCCAGTCTTACAAAGCCTAAATTCCAGTCGGAGGTCAAGAATTAAAAGATTAGATTTTCTACTATGGTGCAGAAAATTAAAAAGACTTGAAAAGCATTCTAATGAAAAACTGTTGAGCACAAGCCAATAATTCAGAGAGGGGACAAAGAAAAGTATGACAAGGGTCAATAGGCCAAAATGGTGATTGTGCGGGGACTATAACTTCATTTCTTCTCTCCCAGGTGGTCACTCGTCAATTATAAACTAGAAATAAATGTGGGCAGCCAGGAGAAAACAGATTTACGGGTTGAGCTACCTTGTCGTGATGCAGATGGCAGGGTGATATGTACACACATGCGGGCAAACACACAAGAGACTTCAACAATAGGCACACTGGACTCCACTCAATATGAGGTGGCCCGAGCATTCCTCTTCCATAAAAGGTAGATAGGGTGAATCACAAATGGAAGCTAGTTCTTTGTCATAACTTTATAGGAGCTCTCCTTAGGTTAATCTCAAAAACAATATGAGACGACCAATGTGACAACCCAAAAAAGGAACTGAGGAGAGCCAGAGAACAAGTCTAAGAGATTTATTGTTTTCTTTTTAAATTTAAAAAGTTTCCCGCACTGTGTGGAACTGACTGGGTTCATTCTTCTGTGTGTGAAGTAACCTGAGACTGTAACTACACATCACTGCTCAACTATAAATGGAGACATTCATAGATTAACATTCTTTTTAGGCTTGTGAAATGTTTAATTATATTTTTCTACAAAAAGGTTAAGCAGCTTTACAATAACAGTGGCTAAGAAATGGGATTTAATGTTGATTGGTGCTATCTGGCTGTTACACAGTCGGTTTTATAACGTCAGTATCAATGCCAATACTGACCTAGTATATTAGATTAGTGCAACAGTACCATGATGATTCAGTGTCACTAAAGAGTAGTGTCTTGTCTTGAGAAGGCGAAGTGTAGCCTAGAAAACTTGGCCTGAGAAAACGCTGTTCTCTCAGTGACTTAAATTTCTTTCCTGACATCCCACACACAAGGAATCCCAAGGCTTGGGGTGGACAACCACAAGGGTGGAGGATCACGATAGCAACAAAGCAAGTATTCTGGATCAGCCAGAGGTACTACCTCCATATTTGCTTCCTGCCCCTCTTCTTTTTTATCCTCAAGCATGTTCCTCAGCTCAACATGGATAAAGACTATTCCAACCTCGTTCAAGGGTAAACTAACTGATCGATCGATAAATATTCTTAAGATATTACAGTGATAAGCTGTTGACAAGCTGACGAGAGATCTACCATCTGGTGTTAACTGTGTCTTTAAAAAGACCAAATTTAATCAGATTTTTTGTTTAGGCTTTTTGCTCACCCGCTCTCTCTTTTCTTATTTTCACTTTTAGCTATCTCAACTTTCAACCAAAGAGAAAATTGGTGAATACTCATTTGTAGAGTGGTAGAGAGAGAACACACATGAAAATTTTATATTTTTTTGACAAACTTGTCTTCCCCAAAACAAACTGCATCTAGTAATGTGCTATCCTGTGATGGTTACTCTTATTCCAGTTTAACCCCCTTGTTCAAGCGTCAAGGTTAAATTACGCTCAGAAAATGGGACGTGGCTTTCTGTGAAACATCCCAGTCACTGTGAGGTATTTTAAACCAGTGTAACCTGAAATTTTTTTTCCATCAGCAAGCTCATGCACACTGCACCGAAGGCATCCAAACTACTTTCGGTGGACACTGGGCACAAGCACACCGCATTTGTTCCATCATACATTGTGCTACATCAGTATATACATTAGTTTGGTCCACTGTCCAAATGTTTATTGTTCTGTTTTTTGAGGTTTATGAGATTAATTTAAGCGTGAAAAGTTACCCAAATTACCATTAAACTACTCATTCTTTTCTCATCTGACAGTCAAAAACATTATCTAAGTGAGGACCCTACCCACCAGTTCTTAAATATAGTTGTGTTTTCAACTCAAGTACAAGTTGTGAGGTTATTACTTTGTCTGTAACTCATTAAGCTTATGCAGACAGGAGATCTGCTTTATCTAATATAAAGGCCAGCAACATGATGGTTGAGGGGGCAGATTACCATAAACATCTGATCCTGGACAAGCACCAGGGAACGTGTGCATTACAGCCACCTGGACATCAGACTGCGCAAAGTCTGTTGCTGACAAGAGCTTGGATCAAAGAATAGCCTCAAACACTTGGAATCCTAATTTATGCATGTGGGGACAAAAACACAGACTACGTAACTCCAGTTCATGCAATAGTTTGCTTCTAGTTAATGGTCAAATAACACAAAATAAAGGCCAAATTCCTTGCTTAAATTTCTGAAATATTTACCATCATCTTTCCGGTCCAGACTAGACAAGGGAGCCAAAAGGCTTACATAATGCTCCTTTATGCATGAGCAGCCATGCTCACACCTCAGGATGGCTGTCAAATATACCATCCCCTACCCGCTCGGCACACACTGACACTCCTTCAGCACAACCGGACGGACCTGGCTGCCAGAGGATGAAGATAGAGAGAGAAAGAGAGTGGGAGGATGACAGAGTGTGAGAGAAAGGAAGCAAAACAGGATTCAAGGACACAAACACATCCAGGTTTTTCTATTTCAAACAACAACTAGCCCCCAGGAGGAGCAGTAAGCCAAGAACACCCCAATGGACTACCATTGTTCATTCATTTGAATGCAGTGTTTCTGGAAGTAATTCTTCCTCTTTGTACTTGCCATTTACAATGTAATAGCAGCATTCCAGATAAACAATACTGCAAACAACTAATATAACATTAGGAAACAATGTAAGACCAGAAAAAGCAATTATGTACAAAGGGCTGCACAGACAAAACATAAAATGCAAGTAAGGAAGAATTTACAAACCAAATTAGCTTTGAGTCAAAGGCCCTGCGAAGTGCTCTGGCTTGTACTTCAGAGTTATAGGTTAGACAGTCAACAGTATTGGTTGGCTGGCTTCAACTAGCCAATTCACCTGTGTCCATCTCCATGCTAA
The DNA here is from genome assembly GCF_016859285.1 of Xiphias gladius. NCBI lineage: Eukaryota > Metazoa > Chordata > Actinopteri > Istiophoriformes > Xiphiidae > Xiphias > Xiphias gladius. Next base: position 12,304,107 of record NC_053422.1, read on the forward strand.
TGCAGAGTTTCAAGGTTACAGGCCTATCAAATAAACAAACAGCAGTTTTCATGTAGGCTAAGCCAACACTGTTGCTCAAAAGTCATACAACTAACTACATAAGGAAGGTCTTGGTCTCAGTCATGATTCTCAAAAAGAAATGTTGACACCTACACACATATAATTAATGCTGAAAATTAGATTCTATGTAAAATGAGGAAGTAGTCCATCCTCTGGGTACCTAAAGATAAGAAAATAACTACTCAATGGCCATTGATTTAATGGCAGATTCACTGTAAAATATGAGGGGTCGGACCACAGGGCCCACTTCATTTTTGAGCAGTTACATAATCGCAATGCTCATCTCCAAAATAGTGAGCTAAAGGCCCTGCAAACATAGCCTTTCAATGCCAAAGATGTTAGCAAGTTAAGCAAAAGTGGCCAAGAAGTTCAGTATGTCAATACCAAAGTAGATTCATCCTTGATGTAAAAGCATCAGCTTCAAAACCTGGATGGAGATCAATAAAGCAAACATCAAATGCTCAATTGAGCTGAGATTTAAATGCTCAGTCAGAAATAAATGGTGCATTAGAAAATTGAGTGTGCCTGAAACTTTACATTAAATTATGCTATAAATTAAATTATGCACACATTGTGAAATGAGCACAAACTGGGACTAGGGGGGGAAAGGTGCTCCACTGAGAGCAGGGAGAATATAAGACTGCATTCAGCCACTGCCAAACTCCCAATGATGACTTGGGTCTGATGACACTGCGTCCTGTCACACCATTTCACTATTCAGTAAGTATCCCGCTTTGTCACAATCTGCATGCTGTTGTTTGAACAAACATACTGGGTAACCACAAAATTACAAGGCCCTGTAGAATGTAGTACAATCCATCAAAACAGTCATCTTCTGGCCATGCAACCTTTGTGAAAGTTTTTAAATTGTAATTTTACATAATTTTTAAATGTAATTGACACTGTATCAGAGAGGTGTTGATTCAACTCTGTGTTGTTCTATGTTGATATGGACTGAATTATAATTCCTCTATATATGTAAATGTGGTGGACAAACAACTAGTATGAGTATAAAAAATTCAGCATTTTTTGTAATGTAAAATTTATTGCAGGACAAATGCATTCAATATGCATCACGTCAGTTAACTTCTATTGTTTCATCCTCTTACAGCGAACCATAAGGTGAGAAACTGTCTTTCTTGGAGAGATGGTGCATCATCTCAGCCTGGAAATTTGTCAGCACCTCTAATGCAAGTAAGCTGGTCTGGGGCACTTCTTCAGATGAGTGGGTAAGCACATCACTTCAACCACAGTGTAACCCAACATGTCAAACATAATATTAGTTAACTTGCCTGCGGGCAATAACAGCATGGTGGAAGTTAGGTGAATGCAATAAAAACTAGGACTGCATCTAATAATTATTTTCATGATAAATTATTCTGCTGCTTGTTTTCTTGATTATTCTTTTAATTGTTTAGTTTAAAATTCTATGTCTATGTTAATAATTAGTTAGCTGTTGTTCAAGTAATCATTAAATCAACAATTGTTTCAGCTATAAAAATAACACAACCAAATCAATACTAAGTAAGACGTGGTGGTATGAAAGAAAACCTGTTGTAGTGAGACTCTTTTTAGGATAACCTACATTACTCAATAATTCATGCCACCCGTACAAATACTGTTTTTATTTTTGAAGTCCCGTGAGTTTTAAACCCCTTTCGGGTTAGTCATATAATGTATCATCATACAGGTTACACCAATATGCGAATCACTCAACAGCAAATCTAGTTTCCTTTGATACAGTCATTTTTCATTGAGTTAAACATTTTTACGTTTATGGCCTTTTAGTCTGTCAAAGAGCACAGTGAGTAGTTCTGGCTCTCAGGACGGCTCTGGACAGCAAAGTGTGATCTGATGCTTGCATCTTTGGTTGTTAAGCTTGGTGTTTATCTCCAGAAAAGGCATGTTTGGTGTCAGGCAAGTTAGTCTGACAACCATCTCTAAGCAAACAAAAAGTAAAGATTACGCTATAATTTGTAGGAGAAAAACACTAGGTCAAAACCTAGTATATGGTGAGGCCGTGTACAGTTAATGTACGAAATTGAAGACATGGTTGAAAACTGTTGTTGAACCGCTGTAATCAACTACTTTCAATGGAAAGTAGCTAAAGCCTGCTGGAAGAGTCGCTAAATGTCTCTACATGATGTAATACGCTATTTAGCATGACATCATTGTGTCATCTTTGCATTCTGCCCAGTGTCAGTGCCAGTTTCAGTCCTTGATCTGTTTGCTTCTCTCCTACTTTCTGTGCTCACATATACAGTAATCTAATACAGCTGAATTCCCAATAAAGCTGTTCTCATTTTTCTGTTTCTGTTGTCAGACAACTGAAAAATATGAAATAGTGACTGAAATGCAGCCCATTAAGACTACATGTTAACCTGCAGTCACTTCCAAGCCATTTCCAAGCTGCTGCTCTGCACTGCTAAAATCCTGATTTTAGAAACGCGACAAAGTCTGCAAAATCATCATACACATAAGTTAAAATTAACGATTGTGCTGTGATTGCAGCTATATCCACTTGTTAAATGGTCACTCAGAGCAAAAGTTAGAAGCTAGAAGCTCATCTGCTACATGCTGCTACCGTGTGGTCAATTGAATAAGAAACATAAAGAGGCGTTCCTGCACAAGGTCAGGCTTTCCCTCCCAACCTTGCACTTGTGGGGTAATTCTCTCGCGCTTGTGGGGTGGCAACTCTCATCTACAGAAAGCAGCTAAAGTTTGTCAAAAAGTCGCTACATTTGTCACTAGTTGTTTTTTTGAAAAAACTCACCGAAGTAGTCTGAAAGGTTGGTAAATCTACCGACAAAGACAGTCAGTTGGCAACACTGCCTTTAAATGCCTGCCTAATGATGTACTAGAAACTATTTTTGCCAATTAATTTTGAAAGAGCAACGGGCAATGGGGAAACTACAACATTCGGCCACCTGGCCAATAGTGTAACTTCATCCCTCAGACACGCAGCATTCGGCTGACCAATGGTGTAACTTCATCACTCAATCACTCAATCAGTCAGTCAGTCAGTCAGTCAGTCACTCACTCAGTGATAGACATTTATACACGTTTATAGGGCTGGTCCTGCTGACATTGGCACAGCCAGTATTATTTACCCTGACTCAAATAGATTTTGTGGTCCAACAAAATCAATGCCCTAACTCTTTCTTACAAAAGTGCTCAGGCAAATTTAAAAAAAGTAACCCCAAAAGAATACAGTGGGTTAAGCTTTGTTCTGGTTAGTCTGCTGTTGTGGTTTTGTAACTCCAGTACCAAGGACAAAAACACCAAGCTCATTCAGTACAGAAAAAAATCCACTTAGAAAATCTACTTAAAACACACTTAATGAGTTTTGGGGGAGCTATGCAAAGAAGAGAGAGCACTGGGGACCTTGTACTTCTTCATGTCCTGCACGTGTACTAATAACACTCCGCAATACACTTAGAACGACAGATATGTTGTTAAGTCCATGTTCCCATTTGACCTTAGTATCCATTTCATGTAAGCTGCATAAAGTCTAATTTCTCATTCACTAGTACATAAGAAGAGTGAACAGTGTGGGAATGGCTTTGTCCTTTATCATATTCGAATACTTCACAATATCTGCTCCAACTGCCTCTTATCTAACCTATCAGGTTTTATGATGTTGCTCTCAGTTTAAGTGGATTCTTTACAGGTCAACCTTTTTTGCCATTTAGTGCAGTACCTATTAGCAGTTTTTCCTAATATCACATAAGAAAGAAACCATAAGAGGAAAGCCCTAAGCAAAGATTTATGACATTTAAGTAAATACAGGCCTAAACATCAAGTGGCATTCTGAGTGTAATGGAATGAATAAATGCCAGAGCAAATGCCTAACCTCCAGTAAACAGTTTCAAGAAATGTGGATGTCAACAGTAAAAACTGCCTAATAGCAACATAAAGTAGCAACATAAAGTTGCTATTATGACTGACTGAACAGAGTTGAGTAATGAATGTTTGAATGCAAGGCGATAGTTGCACGCATTGAGTCAATGTTGTTAGTTACTGCAGTACTCTATCAGGCACTCACCTCTCTTTCATTCTCCCTCTCTCCTTCTTGTCGGCCCACTTGCCTGTCCTCTTCCAGCATGATCACTCTGTCCCACTAATTGTAACTCTCTCAGTTCTGATTACACATCCAAGTGCTCATTGCCTAGGCTGCAGAGATTTTACAGAGGCTATAATATCTTTTGAAGAAAATATAGCACAACGACACATTAACATCAAACCAAAATTAAAAGTTTTTCAGTACAATTACTTTCAGAAGCTTTCTTATCTTTGTTGCATTTCCTTGCAACAAATTAGTTCTTAATAAAGCTATTTCACATGGGCTAATTTTCCTAATTCCAGCACAAAGAGTCTTTGTCATATATAAGTGTAATGAATATTCGAAAACCGAATTTAGTCTAATTTAAAGAGCTTGTTTCATATAGTAGGTCAATATTGTCTCACAGGAAAAAATTGTTAAACATTTCATACCATTTTTATACTTCATCTTTAGATTAGAGTGACACTTTTTGAGATTTTCTCTTCCAGCCTTCTTTAGTGTTCCTTCTATATATTTAAATATCTAAGAAATATAATGAACGGATCACTGTACATCATCATCAGCACATCTTAAAAATCATTTTTGGGTTTGGTGGTTACATAATTTGTCCACACCTTTGATCACAGATTTTTGAGATGAGAACAAATGTTCTTTGGTATAATCTGAAGAAGTGGTCTTCATGTTGGGTTCATAAATGCAATGTAGCTAGTTCCTAAATTACCCACTTTTTTATTACCACTGAATTAAGCTCACTTATCAAATATATTAAAAATAAATGAGAATTTATTTAATGTATCTTCCCAGTGGGGATGAAAATTAAAAAAAAAAAAATAGTATACAACTAATATGAATACCATTTTGGACTGGTAAGAGGAATTGCAACGCTTACTGTTAACATTGCTGTTACGAAAGTACCTTATCGCTTCAGTTTATATGTGCTGAATCACAGCTTAAAAGAGAATTGATTAACATTAATATTCATTAACAATGGTATTACACAAAAGGCTGCAAAATCGAGGAAAAGCAGAGTCGTTACTACATAGTGAAACTATAATAGGAGTTACCTCCATCATGGATTCACCGACACTTGGCCTATGGCATAGTCTACAGACTTCATATCAGAGGCTACTCTCTCCTCTGTCCGCTGTTTGCACACAGTGATGAATAGCCCCACAGAGTGATAACAGTCTAACTTGAACTGAGGGCTGAGCCTAAGGAGCTGTTGTGGATAGGCAAAGGCTCATTGTTCTACTAGCATCCCTGCAGCTGTACAAGACATAAGAGCGTACTGTACCATTGGCTGGTACTGAGCTGGCCTACATTACACTGGGTCCCTCGACAATGGGGAGGAGGGGAAACTCATCTAGACCTCACAGTGGGAGCTGCTTCCTCAATCACTTGGCCGCTTCAAAAAGCCACAGACACGTGCTAACTACTTTTTGGAAGGCCTACGGCCGACTAACAACTTTTGAGATGGCTAATGTCTAAAAATTGACAATGACACTTTATGACTAGGTAACAAGTGGGCATAAGATGAAAGGACTTCCCGTAAACTAAAGAATGAACAGCTCACAGGTTTCTGTTAATATGAACAGAAACTATAGAAATCTTTAGTGGGAAACCTGTGGGCACCGTGAAGAGTCTACCTTAGCTATTGTTTGAAACCAGAGAAGATGATTAAAAAAATGTTGTGTGACACAAAAAAAGGCTGTGTGTGTTACAGCAGGAAATGTCTAAGCAACTGACTCAATGCTGACAGGGATCTGTGGTCATTCACATATCTGAGACACGCTGTTCCTCAAAACACAGCGTTACAAAGACTAAACAGAAGACATGTAAGTAGCCTGAACTTCACAAAACAATTCTAAGATTCTAAGAAGTTTTACATTCACCAGGCAAGTTATATTTTTACTGGTTTGTAGTCTTAAGGCCTTCAATTACTGAGGCTTTGCTTTTGTTCTTAAAATTACAAGGTACTCCTCCTACTCCAGCTTGAACTTTGTCCCGGTAGCCACCATCCTCTAGACAAATTAGCTCCATAAATCCGGAAGAGAACGACAAAAGTGCTTTATTTTCTAAGGTTCTTATAGAGAAACCCCGACAATTTGTGTTTTAAAACCGAGAAGAGTGAGCACATTTCGAGCCTTAGCCTAGTCACACTATAATCTATAATTAAAGAGAATTTAAAGTGGTGTAGCCATAAATGGAGTATGGTTTTTCCAGCCAAGTGCACATATCCTCTATACTCTGTTTTTGCACGCGTGTGTGACAAATCACCACATTCAGCTACTTAGATGAATGTGTTCGATCCAGCTGCTTGTTCTATGTGGCATATGCGTAACTTAACTAAACTGCACAACACTACAATTGTTTTCATTCCCCCCACCATGTCAGGCAGAGAGCCATGCAATACCAACAAAAGGCCTTTACAATACACCCTAATGCTGACAAGCTTTAAAAATCTCCATATCAGCCACAGCCCCACTGATTACATTATCTTTAATAATGTACCAAGCTACACTGGCTGTAATTGCTATTCAATTAATTATCCTTAGACACTGCATAGGAGAGCAACAAGACTAATGACAAAAATCAATGTGGCTCTTTCCATCCTCTGCTCAAAGAGCATGTTTGATTTGAGTATGGGTTTTCTCACCAAGCATTTCCTCCCACTGAACTGTGACCACATTAAAAAGACTCATTTTTCTCCCAGTGACTGAGCAATACCGCCTGCTGCCTAGCTAGGATTTTGCTGTGGAGGTAATCATTGTAGGCTGTTGCTTAAACTAGGTGTTCATGTAAGCATGTGTGGGTGGGGGCGTGTTTTTATGTCTTTTGGTGCTCATTAAATCCTCACATGGACTTTGCTATTCCTCCTCTTTGTGTCAGCGAGTACCCTATCGTTTCAGGTGACAATGAAAAACGGGGATGACGAAACCTCACAGATGCTGCTTTTCTCTTCTCTTCCCTCCCTCCGTGCTCAGACACAGAGTGAGACACATATTAAAAAAAAAAAAAACACCCCCCCCACCCCACCCCACACACATACATCTCAGCATTCTCTTCACATCTCACTGCGAATCCTCTGAGTTATGCTAGAGCTGGAGCATGGAAGAGAAAATATCTGGATGAGCCTTTATACATATATGGATGACAAGGATGCATTTTGAGTGCCACAAGGATACGTTGGTCAGGAAAGGGAAGAGCAATGTGAGGAGAATTCAAAATAAATGAGGAAACCTGAATTATTTAGAGGTACAAACTGAGAATTCAACATAGCTTTTAAAAGGAAGTGGAAAATTGCCACAAAAAGCCATCCTTGGTCCCCTTGTATCCAACCTGAACCGCCCACTCCAATGTTAACCACTATAGGAAGCCTGAAAGAGCACATCCATTAGGAGATGAAGAGGTACAAGAGGCTACAGGTCCAACCCCGGGTTTCACTCCAGTTTCCTGGGTTTGAGTCACGCAGGACTTTCCGGTCCCCACCACTATATTTCATCACCCTACAATCCCACAGCCAGGCGTTTATTCTTTCACACTGCTTACTTCACCTCACTAAATATATATTTACGGTCCTGCTGTGTGTTGCAGATGAGCTCCTTTGGCTGGGTTGCCATTACTGGTCATAGTGCAGGAGACCAAACAGAGGGATGAAAAAAGAGAGAGAAATCAGCGTAAGCAATTCTGTTCAGCCAGTTCACTGTGCAAGACTAATGGTGGCAAAACTGAGCACAGCTCTAATCAATACACATCTCTCGTAATCAAAATGGGCCTGATAAATCAAATGGCCCTAAAAGCCTTGTATGGTGTGTGGCCTTCAGATGCACTCTTATCCTAACTGCTCACCCAAGAGTGACAACTCTGTTTGAGGACTCTTGTATCTGATCAGTTAATAAAAGCCACAAATGTGTTTCCAACAGGTGCCATTAACTGGTCACAGACATGAGTATATAAAAGAAAGACTGACCTGAATGCCATATACAAGAGATAGGGTAGATAAACCATAATAAAGTAATGTTAAAAAGTATGAGGTACATTTAACATTACTGGGTGCTTATAATGCTGCATACTACACTCACTGCCCCAATACTTGCAGGTCAGATGGAAGTACTGTAATGAAAGCAGCAGGTAAAAAAATATCCTCTTTTATTGCGGAACAAAACATTGGCTTCCCCTTGGAAGATTGATACCAGATAAAGTCTCTAAAAATAAATTTGACCCTGTTTGTTTACGTCAAAATATGTTTGCACAAAATTACCTTAAAGTGCAGAGGTGTGTGGTCTGTGTGCAAGTCAACTTTGCCTGCATTTGGTTGTACTGGTGAGTGCATGCAGGTTTAAACAGGTTTGTGTGTATATACTTCCATGGATGCCCGTAGCTGACCTGAGAAACAAGTTTGTAGAGCCCTGGGGTTTCCAAATGCATTTGACATGTGATCCTTCAAACCCCTCACACATAACAACTTTTCCTGCAAGGTAAGAGCCTTTTTAGCAGTGCTTGGGTCACAGTCAAGTAGAGACAGATCTGAGTCTGGCAGGCCTCAGTGCATCCGCCTGAAACAGGATGCACAGACATAAGAGAGATGAAGTGGAGGGCAGAAAGGTGAAGGGGAAGCCCCACTGAGAAAGAGGAGGACCCAACTGGTGCCACACCTCGAGCAGAGGCATAAAATATTTTAGACTTCACTAACTAGGCCTTAAAACACAACTGAATAACCACGACAGAGAGTAACATGGGGAACCCCCACTTCCTCTGAATAAGATCTACCCTTCCAAAGGCGTAGTTCAAAACTATACAAGGCCAAGGCCAAGAAAAGCAAAACTCATAGCATCAAAGATGTTCTGTTATGGAAATGTCTCATGACCTCAGTAGAGTGCTAAAGAATCAGAATCAAAAACACAGAAAAAACCTGTAGGCTAGAATCCATGCACCATTCAATTAGAGCACACTTTCATATGATATTTTCAAATTTTACCGAGACAAATCACATTACAATATTTAAGCATTTTAAAGCTTGTACCTATACAACCCCAAGAGACTGCGATTAAAATGCAATCCGACTTCTTGGCATATGATAAATAAAAACCATCCTTGACATGTTATATTTCACACAAGAAACGTGGATTGGAATTTTTTTTTTTAAACTTGTCAGTCATATTAGTGCTAAAGTAATTATTATTTTCTAGGGCTGCTAGAAACTAACAGTTATTTACATCATCAATTAATATGCCAATTATTTTGTCAATTAATCATTTTGTAAGTAAATTATCCAAAAATAAGCTCCAAGACTTTACTATCCAAAATGTTTACTATCGCAAAAGACAAAAAGGCAGCAAATCCTCCCACTGTTTGGTATTTTTGCCTAAAAAAATATTTTAAAAAGGACTTAAATTATTGGCTGGTTATGAAAATACATATACTAATTATTTTATTAACTAATTAATTCATTAAATGACTAATTGTTTGAGCACTAAGCTCCATTATCATATAATCCAAACACAAAGCAACTCTGTTTGTGCCAGTGTGACCATTTACTTCCTTTCTGCACAGGGTAAGAGCACCTGTCGAGCTTCCATCTTCTAACTGGGTTGTGCAGGACTGGACCACTTTACAGGACCTTGGATGTACTTCACTGCTAAGCAGATGGAGTATTTGCTACAGTTCTACGACAAAGTCAAAATATAAAACGGAAACTTTGCATGTGAGATTACAAGTGAGCGAGTGGGTAAGGGTCCCACTGGTTACCATTGTGCAAAAAAAAGATACTGAGGTGCTGCCTGGGCGATGGTGTTTTAATGTGTCGGTACTGTTCTCCTTGCAGTCAAGGCAGGGGTTCCCACAATGAATACTATCACATGTCCGCCAGGCTCCACCTCTCACAGATCACACCGCTGCCTTCAAGGACTTGAACGAACATCAAAGGCGCCTGTGTGATTTTGCATTCCTGTCAGAGCATTACAACCTCTGGAGACCCCCACCCCCACCCCCGATGAAAAGCCCAGCCCCAGTCATTCCCACAGCCATCTTTAATTTTTCCCAAAGACACACTCAGGGTTTAGTGGCACAGTGCATCATGGTGGGAGAGTCAAGTTAGACGCATGAAGCCTCCTCAGTGCCTTTTGGTATGAGCAGTCACAACCCCCCCCCCTTTCTTTCTCTCTCCCTCTTCATGATGCACATGTAGCTCCCATGGGCAAGGGGAGGGTTGTGTGAAGCAGAAGGCAGAATGCCTGAGCAAGAGATAACGGCACCGTGTGCATCGGTGATAGTGCGGCTGGCTGCTCCGCGCAAATTTTTATTTACAGCTCACACTAAGGAGAAATTACAGCTGCAATCCTCTCCAGAAGCAGGAAAATCAGCTGACCTGGCAACACTTGGAGAAAGACCAGGAAGAGGGTCAGGCACTATAAGTATTATATCGCTTCTCCTTATTCACTGTCGGTATCTATACTGCTCAGATAGCCTGTGGGGGATTGAACACACTGGCGACAACAGGTTACTGGTGCATAGGAGGACGATAGAGCGGCAGTAAAGGTGGTTTAGCATTTATAAACCTGGCCTTGAGGATCATTACTCCACATTCAACTAGCTCACTCATGAGTGATTAATGTATGAAGGGCAATGAAACCAATGGATAAACTTTAAAAGGGTAAGTATTAAATTGACCAGTCGTGAAAAATGATGTCAAAGCAGTTCCTGTTGGCAAATTACCAATTTCTTATACTGGTCAAATCCAGTGGGAGGGTATACAGTAACATTTGAGGATAAAGCAAGGGCAACACAGTCTGAGACTGCTCCTATGCACCCTAATGAGGATTGCAACTGATAATATTTTCATTGGCAATTAATCTGGTGATCGTTATTCCCTTTAATTGATTAATTCCTTAGTCTAGTCTATGAAAAATGCCCTTCACAAGTTCTGAGAGCCCAAGGTGATGTCTTCAAATGTCTAATTTTATCCAGGCAGCGGTCCAAGACCTTGAGACATTGATTTTAAAAGATTAAAAAAATACCGAGAAGCAGCGAATCCTTAACTATAATGTTGCATAAATTGGTACCCCAGGGAAAAGCAGCCGACAACTCTGGAGACAGGTGATTATTTTTTTTTCTTTTTTCTTTTGGGTATGTATATACAGGTGGCACGCTGTGTTCACTGTCCAGTTTGTTAGAGAAGGTGAGTTTACGTGGTGGAGAGCAAGCATGTAATGCAACATCCCCTTGCTCGTTGGCGTCTAGCTAACATCAGCTCGCATCTGTCGTGACTTCCTGGCTGGAAAGAACTTACCTAGTTAGCAACTAGCTAACTGACTGACCAACAAGAGCCGTGAAGTGAGACAACAGCTGTTTGGTGTTGCCAGGCAGTGTGAGGTGACAGTTTGTCGCGAGGCACCGAGTTTTATCACGCAATTACAGCGAAAATTACTAGAGAAAATAACTGGAAAATGCCAGCCTACAGTCTTTAAGAGTGGAATCACAGCAGTTAAAAAACGCTAGCAAGAGTAGCTGGATGCCATAAGCTAACAGTGTGTGTGTGTGTGGTGTTGATGCCAGGCACACATACCAAACGGTTCAGTCTTCTCCGTAGCATCTTCCCGGTTACCTTCTTTGATTTCGCAATACTGATGAACTCTTCAGATTCAACAGACGCCTCCAGGCTCTGCTACAGCTTCTCTGGGGAATGACTTTTACATGTATGTTAGTTAACCTGCTAGCTCCTTAGCTATCTATTCTCTACTCTAACGTTAGTTCTAGCTATATGAAATGCCGCAGCGACGCTACATCGTTTCCATTTCGTTTGATTTCGGTATCTTCGCACCATTCGCATTCTCTCCCCGCTGAATATTTTTCCGCGTTGCGGTGTACTAGTGGCGCTTCCCTTTGCTCAAGGCTGAAACAGTCCCAGACATTTCGCTCTGCGCCCTGTTGCTGAGACTCGCGCTATTCATTTGTCGCTCTCAAGTCTGCCTAACCCCGCTGACTCGGAAACTGCGCGCCGACACGCTGAAAAACTTACTTCTCGTCTCAGTCCCTGCCCACAGGTCCCCCTTCACCTCACTGTCAAAAAAAATTTTCACTCCGGCAACCAGCATAGACCCACAGACGTTCCCACATCCACAAGCTCCACCCGGCGAAGGTGCGGCGACTGTCGCTCACGATGTATTGTGGGTAATGTGGTCCGACTCTGAACTACAGTCTTTCCTATTTTCCTGCAGGTTCCATAGAAGAGGGGAGCATGACAGAGGTGGCAAGTTTGTGAGTGCACTTCAAGGATTATCGAGCATTGAATAGAAGCCTCATATACGTTTCTTCTCTGGGTAGACGATGCAGAGGGGAATTACTAGATTGACAGCCCACCCCGTATAGTAGAACGATGGATAATAAGCTTTAGCTGGATGTTATACAAATATCTCTACACAACCCTAAGATGCAGCTGTTGTGGAAAAATATCCAACATGCAATCATTTATAAATAACATATTTAAACGTATTTCTAACAATGAAGCCAGTACACAGTATACTTACTATACATCACCCTGTAGCCTAAATTATATAACTACTAGTATAATTATTCCTCAATATCAATAATATTTTCCAGGAGATTTGCAAGTCCATTTAGAGTTTTCAACACTGATCTTACCTTTGCCGTCAGAAATCATCTTTATTATACTAATAAGTGGTGCTTCATCATGCACTTTTTTTTTTTTTTTTTAGAAAATCCTCCTGCACGTATGCTAATGTGAAGTGGATATGTCTACATATTTTTTCCAGGCCTTGAAGGAGGTGCTCTGAAAACTGGTGAACATTGTCTTAGAAATAATAAATGTGATCATGACTGCCTTGATTTTAAATGATTTGCTCCTGATTGGCTAACATCACCAGCTGCAGTGTTAAAATTAAAATATTAAAGAGGGTGAAATAATTTGTTCATGTAAATAAGTTTTGAGACATTGATTAAATTTAATTTAGATTATCCTGATTTATGATTTATGACATCAAATGTCCCATCAGCTCTTATTTTGTTAACACCCGATCAGCCAACAGGGACGTGCCCCGGAACTTTAACTACTTTCTACCTCACTGGTCTAAGGTCGAAAAAAGCTTTGTGCCAACCCATGTGTAACTTGGTAGAACTATTAACACAGCAAAAATGATGTGATATGATCTTTTTGTTTTGGCAGTAATCCTTGACAGGTTGAAGGGAAGGCATGGGGCAGGAAAATGAGGCAGGCTAAATAATTGTTTCTGGCTCAGTGAAGAAATAAAAAGGCAAAGTTTTGGAAATATTAAATCCAGCGATGCAAGACTGCAGATCCCTTAACTTGCTCATCAAAAGTCAAATTTGAAGTCTCACTTTTTACCACTGGCTTTATATTGGCAGAAAGTATAACCTGAAGTTTGAGAGACTGAAAAGTTTGAGTTATGGTTTTGGATTAATGTGGTTTATAGATAAATACGTCTCTATAACGGTTTAAACTACCAGTCTCACCAGGTTTAATGTGCAGATTTGGTGAAAATGTATTTTTCTGGGGCAAAGTTAAGACATAGAAATGCAGAATATGCTGAATGTGCAAGGTGCAAGGAATGTGAAAGAGCTATGTCCCTAACATCGGAAGTTAACAATTTCTCACTACTTGCTGTGTGTCATCAAAGGCCACACTGAGATATGTAAGGAATAAAGATGCATACATTCTTAAAGATCTAGATGCAAAATAAGATGCAAAAGTCATCTGCTACTAGAAGAATGTTTGGTCACATTGGTCACCTCATGAACTACATGGGAAATTTAATGAATGCTATTTTGATTCATGAATTATATCATGTGGATTTCAGCTACTCTCACTGAAAACTTGAATAAAAGGCTCATGCCTGAACTTTTAGACACAAACGCAAAACATGCAATGTGAGAAAACCAAACAGTACTCAAGCTACATGCTGTGGGCTATGGAAAACGGGGGTCAAAAATGGAAATCTGATTCTCTTGTGGTACATATAAGCTAATGTGAATGTTTTTCTATGTCATTGCCATGAATCACCTTAGCAGCTATTTGCATGTGGCACCAGGTTTGCATTTTTTTCCTCAGTGACTTCCTTGCTGGAAAAGAAATAGGTTTATTTTAAAAACAGAAACAAGCGGAGGATTAGGGTGCAGCGGATAAAAATGCCTATAGTTGTACATAACTTTCACATATTATTCACACAGCACAGTTTTTTTGGTATCTATCTATGTCTGTGTGAATTAATGTCCTGAACAACAAAAGCATTAACACTGGATGATCACATAGTCTAGGTGGTTTTTGTTTTATTTTCAGTGGATACTTTTACTGGTCAACCCTAAAATTAAAAGTATTATAAGCAGGCAAATCATAATCAAAACTCCCCCTCAGTAGAAGTACTTTTAGAAGTTAGTATTTTTACATAGACTGTACAGTAGAGAATCAACAGCTAAAATTTGGTTTAGTAGCTCTGAGCAATGTCTAACTTGTTCCAAAAGGTATTGTTTGCAGTTTTTTACCTGAGAGCTATAAAATCCTTTTTATGTTGTCAAAGTTAAGATTTCCCAGTATCAGTACTTTTTCAGGCCCATCCTGTTTGCACTATGTGGTTTAACTATGTGTTTCATTTACTGCCGGCGTAAATGTGTACATTTTGATTGGAACCGCTTATCTGGCTCAAATGTTTTCAAGTGCATTCAAATATATAGTATGTTGCTTGGCGGTTCGGGGTATATCACACCCTTGTCTTCTTTCTTTTTTTGCTGCCACAAACTCAGAGTACATACTGATGTAACACAATTCAAATTTCTTAAAATATACAATGGAGTTCCAGATACTGCCATTAAACCTGTTGCAAGAAAAAGGGGGAAAAAGCAAAAGAGCTTCGCTCGCTATAACCCGGCATGCTGCTTTAAATTTTCAACTGTTCTGCCAAAATTGGCTTGAACTCTGGCCGTATCCTAGCCAAAGCACCCATGGCAATGTATTTAGTCACAGTATTATCAATGTGTACATATTGTATTGACATAAGCTACTGTGCTCACATACTCACTCACAATCTGCAGATTCGTCACAAGTCTTATATATACCACTCTGTCACACCGTCTTGACTTGCTTTCAAAATGCAAAAAAATCATGGCAATTTCAGAGAATTTGAACAAGTCAATCAATGTTTGTCCTCTACCATTTTATTTCAGAATAAGGGATAAATATGTTTTTATAATGTCAATATTATATTTAGACTATTAAAAGCAACAAAAGTACCAAAGGCAGTTAGAGAAATTTCGATGTATGCCTAAAGAGGAAGTATCGGCCACATCACACCATTGTCATTAAACAGATACACAATTGTAGTTGGGACTCTATCTCCACCATGTGGCTCAATGAAGAAATGTTTCATTTTACAGTATCTGACTACATGTTGAATCTTGAGAATCACTGTCTCGTTGCCCTGATCACATACAGGAAGGTCAAAACACTGAGTCAGCTGCAGTGTCACTAAGAGGACCTGATTTCAAGCAGGTTATGGTCCTTTGTGGAAATCTATAGCCTTAACATAAATATGCTATACAAACTGTTGGCTCATTATTACATTAACAAATTTCTAGAGCTTTCAAACTGGCTGAATTGGTACAGTATACTAACCCAGACTTAGACTTCCTTTATTGCAGTATTGTCCAACTTGAAACAATCTCACGACAAGCAGTTGATCTTATCACACAATCTTCTGCAGTATCTCCATGTACTCCCTTGCATGACATGATCAAAAGATCCAGAACAGCTACCGACTAGACTGTGTGTTGAGATTATTTTGTCCGCTGCTGTTTCCGAGGTCAACAGTGGACTTTCAAATCTCAAACGAACTCCAGGCTCAAAAGAAAAGTACATCAATTGTATGTCATCGAGCAGGGTGTCCCTCCAGCTCAGTGAAATTGTTTCCTTTGCCAGAGGGACTGGTTTTTTCTGTGAAACTGTATCTCATGAAGTAGCACAGAGTAAAAGAATGAGAGTAAAACTTGAAACTGTTACAGAGTCACAAAACTGCCGGGCTGATTCCAACGAGAGGGGGAAAAAAGACCAATTTTCACATTGGGTGCAATCGGAAGGATAAAGAATATTTTAGAGAATTAATATCCATACATAGACGAAACATAAAGCAGTGTAATATTTCCACCACCTGGCCGCCTACTTTCATTTTCTACCGCATGCATATCAGTGGTGCAGACATTCAACCAACAGTAGCAACTGGTTCTTGTAATTCAGTGCGCGTCCACATGGTGGCAGCCCAGTAACATCAATGGACGTCACAAACTTGTTGCGCTGAGGGAAGAAAATTAGAGCAAAGCTGCAGAGCTGATCGCAGTTTGTCACAAGTTAAACTTTTATAAAGTTCATTGTTGTCGTCTCGTCATCTCGCATTTTGGTTTCGTTTCTTGAGGACTTAACTATCGCAACTGTAAGTGCCGTTCAAGACTGAAACTGAAGAATGTTACTCGTCTGCACCATATCAAAGCATCTAGGCAGGCTGGTCCTTTAAAGGTGGTGTCTGGTAACATTTTAGTATTCTAATTTTTAAGTCAATGCACAGTCCGAGAACAGCAAGAGACACCGCGTGTTCATGCACATTAAAGAAGGACAAATAAAGATCAAGCCAAGTGTAGAGATGTATGTCCCGGTGTATTTCAGCACAGCGAGTAAAACTCAATGGATAATAAGCTGTGGGGATAGTGAGAATAATATTTATTTGTTAGTTAGTGATTATTTTCTCTTTTTCCTCGATTAAAACCGATTAATTTAATACAACAAAAAATATTTCAGAAACACTTAACATTCATTGGGTAATAATAAGTAATTTAATCATGTTGAGGATTTTTTTTTAACCTTGCCAGTTAAAATAATCTATCAATTAATAAAAATCAATTAAATCAGTCAGTTGTAACTGATATCAAGATAGCAATGCAGGTTCTATGTTCTAGTCCTGAGTGAAGTGTACAGTAGCTGCTGAATTTATTGGGTATTTCTTTACTGGTTCTGCCCCCGTGTGTCTCCTTCGTAGTTCTGAATTTAAACTGACAGCCCCTGTAGAGGAGTTGGGAGACTTCCCCAGCCATCTGTCTTAGAGCAGCCCCCCTCCAGCACCCCCTCCCCTCCCTCCACGCATCCCTCATTCCCACACTGGGCCTTTGTCAGCAGTTCCTGTTCCTGGACTAGGCGTGGCGTGCGCAGAGGCTGGGGCGACCGTGGGTGCTTTCAGAGGCACCTGCAGATGGGACAAAGGGCCAAGGGTGCTGGGGCTGAAGACAGATTGATGCTTTGTACGCTAGGGCTGGAGAGAGCGAGAGAGGGAGAGAGAGCCAGTGAGAGAGGGAGAGAGAGAGAGGGTGGTGGGGGATAGTTAGCTGAGAAGTTTTCAGGGAGAGGATTTTCGGGGAAACGGGTGGGTTGGGGGTGAAGGGGGAGGTCTGTCACTCCAGTCTGTGTGAGTCCAAGCTTTGGAGGACCCGGAGAGATTGACAGCTTTTGTGGACTGAATCTCTGCACAATGGTTGTGCTTTAATGGGCAGTAAAGCTAGAGTAGAGCTTTGGGGAAGGTTTGGAAGGGGAGGTGGTGCTTAGTAGTGGTTGCGATGGTGGCGGTGCGAGGAGGCTAAGGGATGGGGGGCCAAAGGCTTTACTGCTTTGCTTGGTGGGGACCAATTCATGGGTATTCAGTCCAAGGCTCGTTATTCACTGAATGCATCCAGTGGAGGAATGCAGCAGCATCAATTAGAATGTGTTAGCAGATAGCAATGCAGGGAAGAAAAACCTTTCTCTCCCTTTTGCTCACAGGACAACACAGTCCCACTATAGGAGGTGTCAGAGCCACAATGCCTTTTTTGTGGGTCTCTCTCCATTACATTACCAGTGCAATATGTAAGGTGGGGACTCTTTTGATTTAAATTAAGTGGAAAAAACACTAAATCCTATTTTTATTCAGCAGGGATAATGGTGTTATACTCTATAAAGGTCTTTAACTACTTATCTGTGGCTTAAAATCTTCCCCAGCTCCCTTTTCACTCCACCTCAGTGTCTTACTCTCATTGGGGGCATTATATTTATTCAATGGTGGAGGGTCAAAGACAGACTGTTGAACAGAGTTGCTTGTAGCCTTAACTGCCGCATCACTTCTAATTGTGTATCAGTGGGTCAGTGGTTTGTTGTGTTGTCCCCCTGTAAGAAAGGAAGAGCGGATATGAATTTAAACAGTATCTTGTGCGGCATTGTTTGGAGTGGGCTCAGGCCACCACTTCAGACTCAGAGGGCCTTTTAGAAAAAGTTTTTTTCTATAACTTTCAAGACGGTGATATAAAGAAAGAGGAAAGAGGGGAAAACACTTTGATGGTGATCACATGTCGGGGCTGACACACCATTCTTTTTTTTGAATGTGGAGGGGTCAGCCGTACATGCCCTTCGAACTAATTAGGCTGCGCTTAATTGAATGCTCTTTCAAGTTGCACACAGTAAACACATTCCGTATTTGAAAACAATCAGCCATGTCCCTTAGTTTGTTTTGTTTTGTTTTGCTTTGCTTTGCTTTGCTTTTTTTCCCACTGAAACATTCCTACAAAATTTTTTTCAAATCATGGCACTTGTTATAAATTTAGAAAACAGGCTTCAGGGGGCAAAAAAGGTTATTCTGCACTGACTAACTTGAACAAACTGATTTTTAAGTTTTTCTTCCATGCACTCAGCATCCATTTTGTCTCCAATTTCCTTGCTTTTAACACAAGATGATACAGATGTGTGCTGAAATGGAATCGGGAATTTTTGTTCTCCTTAGGTTTAATGAGAACTAACTGGCAGGAACCTCTTGTAGAAAGGTGTAGATTTCAATACGAGCAATTATGCTTCATTTGAAGCCAAATGAGTCAAATTTGCATCCTCTGAAAAGGGAACCAGGGCTAAACTGTATGAAAAGTGCAGTAAATTGGGGCAAACATCGCAATGTGCAGAAATGCATCTCCGCTGTAATTGTGTAATTGTAGAAGAGCTCTAAATGCACAGCCCAATTAAATTTGCTTCTTCTGAAAGGCAAAGAATTGGCAGGTTATTATGCAGGAAAGTATCTGCAGGTTTAAATAGCTGCCTCCTTCATGGGTGGGGATGGAGGGTGGGATCATTTGGAGCAAAATGGAATATCTGATCAAATATGGACAGATGTCTTCATACATGTGGAGCGGCTGTGAATTGGATTGGAAGAGGCAAGATAGACGGATGGCCTCCTCTAAGAGATAGAGCTTCCTGCCCTGAGTACTGAGGGGGCACAAGAGGAAGAGGGTGAGAGAGGAGGAAGGTTAGGCTCTCAGTGGGGGGAGAGATTTGCCTGAAACACCAGTTGATGGGTTTCTCCCACAAAGGGTGGAGTGACGCAGTCTGCACTGCTGCAGAACAGCCTGGTCTCTGTCTGGATTAGGCCCTGCAGCACACAAAGGAGAGCTCAAGTAAACGGTTCATGAATGTTGATTAATTGATGCCATTTTTTGCAGTGTGCCATGGAGATTTAGAGGGTAGGGGTGCGTGAGGGAGGTTGTGTGTAAGCAGGGAGAACTGTAATCTAAGGCTGGAAATGTGTTTTTGTGAGGTTATTTTTCAGATATGCAAATCTTAAATGGTTTCTATAGATCACAAGCTGACACAAGTTTGATTCATAACTGCTGCGGAGATTCCTTGATCTCTCTGACTTCAAGAAGCACAACAGTTTGCCGGTAAAAAGAGCTCAATCAAGCTGGCACACTGTGACTATCTTTGGTCTCTGTGTGCTTTGACTCCCGATGGTGTTGTCAGATGTGCCCAGCTGGCACAGCGAGCAGCTCAGGTGGCAGAGGCAGCGAGGAGGTTCCCACGATGGGGTTTTGGGGTACAGGTGTCCTGGGAGAATGAGGGTGGCCCGGTGCAAGGAGGGGCGAATCACTGGCCCATAGCCCACCTCAATGGAGGGATCCCAGGGGCCAACTCAATAGCCTGGGTTCCACTTGATGGAGAGAGAAAGGAGCGTTTCAGCCGCTGCCCAGCAGGAAAGATCTGGTTGTGGGAGACCTCTTTCAGGACTCACTGTTTGTCTGAAGGCTGTCACAGCAGATGAGTACTCAGCAAACAGCGTGAACAAGGATTTGAACCAGAAAACCAACAGAGCCTTGACAATATTGTGATTGGGCCTTGTCTCTTTAGAGGGGGCTGAAAGCCGAATTGAGAGCGGTAACAAGTGCACATTCAGAGCAGGACGGGGATGCCTTTGGGTTGTGTTTTATGGTTTTGACGCTTGTATGTGGTGGATAAAGCAAAATCATGTTAATCTCCCTTTTCTCTCATCTAACAGCAGAATGGGAGTGAACCTGTGGCACTTTAATGGTCTAACCAAAGTCTTAGAAAGTCATTGTTCAGTCTTGTAAAGTCAAAAGTGAATGAGACCTCTGTGGTCTCTGAACCAAAGCAGAAGACAAGTTGAAGCATTCTTTAAAATGTAAATATAAGCACTCCAACAAACAGTTACACTGCGTTTATTTATATTATTTTCGACTTTCCTTGAATGCTCTGCCTGTTATCAAAGGACTCTATTAATAAGCCTGCTGTAGACACCATAGATGCTACTTGTTACTTACTGTTGATACTTACTGTTCTGCAGCTTTCCAGCATCTTTCAGTGTTCCTGCTGCACCTGATATTGTAATGTAAGATGCACAGCGCCTCTGTGACAGACTACAGAGTACCTGTAAACTTTGTTTAGTTTAGGTTATAATAAAACCTCCGTATCTGCTTCGGAATATATCTTCTTCACCTGCCATACACATATGCATGCATGCACATATCTACACAGGACATCTATACAGTCAAGCCGGCTTGCTCGCTGATTTACATGCATGCTCACTTATGCACTTTAACTCACACAGACACACACTCAACTTTGCATTGTCGCCTGGTTTCCGCCTAGCAAAGAATTAGAAGGAAAGGGTTAGCAGCTCATTTCTGTGAAGAACAGGAGAGGAGAGGGGGAACCTTACTAATACCACACACATGCTGCTGTAAATATACTTTGTGTTCATATAGTATTTAAAATAATAATGATACAATTAAGTATCACTAGCGCCTTTCCTATTTATTACGTGGCTCAAATTCTGCTTTGTTAATTTAGACCAGTGTGTTTTGACACCAACCGGTCCACTAATATCTATCTAAGAGCCACTGACAACAAACGGAATGAATAGTGGGAATCAGTGAAATCAGATTACACATAAAACAAACTGATTATATGCTTCAGTTTTGTTTCCTCTCTGACTTTGTATACATTTATCGACCTATTTATCCATTTGATGGTGAGTGAGAGGGGCATACAAAGAGCAATGTTGTCTTTTGGAGGAGTTGGGCTAACTTTGAAGGTTTCTGAAGAGAGAGGCTTGTGATGGAATGGGCCGGGAAGGAGTGTGACTTCTCCATTGAGAGTGGAGGGGCACGCTGGATTAGCTTGATTTGCCTGTGAATGGGCGCTTTCCATTATTCTTGTTAGGGAGCTGTCACATCGAATTGAGAAAGTGAAAACCTCCTTTTATCAACCTTTTCCAAGTGAAACTGAACAGGCAATCAATAACTGAATTCAGGCCCAGGGGAAAGTCAAGCAGAATGATATGGGGCTGTTATAAACGGGGTATTTGTCAAATTGCTAATGGGAAAAACCGGATAACTGATGTAATTTTGGCTCCACATGCTGTTGAGTTTAACAGAAAACTGAAAATAAAGAAATGAAGTCATAGCAGCACAAATGAAATGTTAAGTGACTGTTAAAAAAAGACTGTTAAGTACTAGTAATAAAATGGTAATTATAATAGTATTACTACAATACAACAACACTACTAGTATTACAACTGCCACGACTAATAATACTAATCATAATATGTAATAATAATTTTAAGAAGATTTATATTCATGGGGAAAAAAACAAGTGCTACAAAATATTTACTTCAACAGATCAATAAACAAAGCATTACATTTTTTTCTGTAAGAAAACTGAAACAAAAAAAAAAATTAAAACCTTGGAGAAACCCTCAAGAAATACAGCAAATCACGAAAGCATTATTTTCCCAAATCTAAACCAAAAGTCAAGACTTTGACAAGACTTTGATAAGAGTTTATTTGTTTTAAGTCATTTTACCTTCAAGTATGTATAAGTATAATTATTGCTTAGATGTTACAACAAAATGCATTCTACTTGAGAATATATTTGTCACATTATGATAATGATATTTGTGCAGTGAGTTCAATATAATCCAACCACTGTTACAAAACCAAACAAACCGGGAGTGGCTCACTTTTTTATTATACGAATGACACCATATTGTTTTGGAGTTTCATTATATTGACCTTATTGTGCCATTGTGCTTGTTCTGACACCATGATAATGCCTGAATACAGAGGGAATTATGCTCTGTATAAATAGATCCCATAGTCAAGGATCGCTTCAATTATCCCTCTACACATTGACAACATGAACAGAATAAAAACTAAAGCCTTAGTCCAAGCTGGTCTCAAGGCGCTCTTCAAACATTGTTTTGGCCATTGTTAGAGGGGCAGAGGAACATCATCAGCATCAATGGCACTAGAGAAAAGAGATACATTCATCTGATACATGAACCTCTTTCGTATAATCAAATTATTAATTGAGAAAAAAGCTAAAGAAAAGTAAATAAAAACTGTATTTATGGGTACTTGTAAACTACATTGGGATCATGTTTTTACTTTATATCTACTAACTACAAGTCTGTTTGTATAGCCTCTTCAATATATATTTCTTATATTTTAATCCTGCTGAATATTCCTCTCTAAGTATATTTTTTAGTGTTTACAGTGATTCTCTATCATATTAAATTGCACAAATTATTATGGCAAAGGGCTTCCTGCACATTCAAACCATTAATCAACAAATTTTCTCATATTGCTGCTCCCAATTTTATACGCTGGATGGAGAAAATGAATCGGATCATTTGGCCTCATCAATCAATTTGGTAATTGATGTCTTAATCATTATACAGTTAATTGAGCACCCTGATTGTTGCCTGTCATTGTTCAAAGTACTCAAATACATCGACCAGCAACCAGCCTGTGGCGGTTTCAGGAAATTACAGCAAAACGCATGACTTGTGTTGTCAGAAACTTTTCTTATAGTAATATCAAATTTCTCAATATTTTCAAATCATTATAAAGCTTTTTCTTTTCTACGTATAATATGTTGCTGCTATTTTGAAACGGTAAGTCAAAAATAATGGTGTAGTGATTTTGTTGAGTGCTCTATTCCTGCCAATAAGGTAATGTGAGGTTTTCATCAGCGTAATTGTCATCCATCCATCTTCTGTGCACAGTGAGTTGATAACAGCCTATGAAAAATGACTCATGGCTATAATGAGTGTCTCACCTCTTAGTGGTAACAGAGTTCACAGCCCTCCGTGGAACAGCAATTTCCCATTAATTCCACTCCACTGTCTTTTCTACACCTCATATACCCTTTTACATTCACATTTTCACATAACAGATCCTTCTTTCTCAGCGCAACCAGTCCGCGCATTAGCTAATCACTAAAGGCCCCAGGCCAGGCGACTGAGGCTGCAGAGGCCACAGGCTCTCATATTGACAGACTCTGATCCCTTCTAGCAGGGGATAGGTGTAGGATAGCAGTTAGGGGGGGGGGGGGGGGGTCTGTGGGAGGAAGAGTTCTTAATTGAGTTACAGAATACTTTAATTATGACTGTTTGAGCCACCGAGGGGGAAAA
Organism: Xiphias gladius; assembly: GCF_016859285.1. Classification (NCBI taxonomy): domain Eukaryota; kingdom Metazoa; phylum Chordata; class Actinopteri; order Istiophoriformes; family Xiphiidae; genus Xiphias; species Xiphias gladius. The sequence continues at coordinate 12,328,020 of NC_053422.1, forward strand.
AAAACATCCAGTTCCAACCCCAGAGTGCAGCTGCGAGGCAATTATCATCAAGCACCCCTGCATCTGTGTACAAACAATCCCACAGCTGCTGGCATTGACACTGTATATGCAGAGGAGAGCAGAGAAAGCCCAGGTCGACCCTTGGGCTTTAGTAACGCCTATAAGACCATGACCTATTCATCTGGGAGGTATTTGTGACACCTACAAACACAGAATCTGTTTACCATTTCAAATGAGCTCTCACACACTGTGGTAAACAGCTCTTTGTTAATGTAGAACGCTGAAGAAATGTTTGTATCATTATGCAAAATGAGAAAAACAGAAATGATTAGCTGCCCACTGAAGCACATGTCTAAAGTGGAAATTCTCACTTGCCCTAAATATTCTATTCACACAAGTTTAATTTGTGTGAAGAAAATAAGTTACCAGAGAAGAACGTACAGTATAATCCGCATATAGGTACAAAAGCTTTTAACGCCTTCCTGCTTCTTCTTCTCTGACAGTTTCCCCCCTTTTTTTTTTCTTAGCTTTAAGGTTGGAAACACAATCTTATTCCACACCATTTGACAGTATCAAGTGTTCAGTATCATCTTGTTCTTCATTGAGGCTATATGTTGTTTATACACATGTAATAATATTAAGTATACATTCACATGCATGCACATGCTTCAGGATTTAGTTTTTTTCAACTCAATCTTTGCAAACATATTTAAATATATTTAATCATAGCTAGTGTTGAGTGTTTGCAATCAGTGGGCATATATGTGTTTCAGCGGGGTGAATGTGTGTGACCGAAAATGTGCGTGGGCTAGTGAGAGTGAGTGAGTGGACCCATTTGTGAGAGCAGCGGGACTGAGAGGGCCACTGTGGGATAGAGGGGAGATGGAGGATGACTTTATGACACTGAGGGGACAGGATCAGGGGCAGGAACAGAGAGGGCCCGGCGGAGGTGGAGGTGGTGTGGGGAGAGGGGCAGCCCTAGCTGTCAGCTCTGAGGGGCTGCTGGAAGACTCAGCGGGAGCCCAGCTTGGCCCCCGGGATGCCTTGTCACCACGGCGAGGCCCTGGAATGCACCGACACACAATGAGCTCCTGGGGCTCAGAGGGCACTCCGATTTGATAACCACATTAAAGTCCCAGCAACATCTGTTGGGGTGATGGAGCAAGGCCTACTGGCAGACTTTAACCCCCCGAAACTGGGATCATTAACCCTCCGCCCTGTGAGAGAAGGGGGACAACAGCCCTCTATTTGTCAGCCGCCCAGCACAGGACTGCAGGGGCTAATATTTTACTGAAAACAGCGTGAGAAGAGAAGAGGCCCTGGGCACCATGGAGAGCGCTCCTTCACACTTTACACACGCATTAGCAGGAAAGTATAGCTTGTTTTACTTCACGGAAAACTTAAAAAATAACATTTGCATAGCCTCTAAAGTACAGGCTTTCTAAGAATGTTTCTGATTTACATGATATCTATCAAGCAGCTGGACTTGTCTCAGTTACTTTAGTTTGCATTATGCGCAGAATTCAGAATGGAAACATTAAAACTAATCTTGTTGTCATTCGCTGCAATGATTGCAAAACATCTTAGCAAATACCAAATAAATAGAAAGGACAGATGGACGTCATCTTAATGTCATATGTAACACATTAACATCCACATAGATGTGTGGGTATTATTTTCTCTCCTCTGATTTGTTAATGTGTGGTTAGACGCGAGAGGGCAAAGCTGATCGAGGACCGAGAAATAACAGGTGCTCTGTCACAAAGACACGTCTCAGGCTCCAGGATCCTCTGGTGCTCCGTGGGTCAGTGCCAAGCCTCATCCACCTCCACAGGTTTCAAAGCGAAGGCCACCTCTCTGTAATGAATAATTAAGAAAACAAAAGGCCCTTGGGAGGGGGGGGGTGGAGAAGGAGGGGAAGCTGTGGAGAGCCTAATGCAACTAGGCCAGATGCAGCGAGGAGAGCGGAGGTTTTTGCCCCTGTGCTTCATAGAAAACATCATCCTAAATGTATTCCCTGGAGATGAGGGGCTGCAGGAGGTGCCCCCAATGCACAGGGTCCTCAAGTGCCTCCACACAAGTAATCCCTTTCACTGCAGCTCATTACATGGGCAATTAAGTGCTGGGGTGGAGGAGCAGGGTGGGGTGGGGAGGACGATGGCGAAGTACGTGTGTGTAAGTGTATGGGGGGGGGGGGTGGTAACAGAGGCTCATCATTGGGTTTTAAGGATCAAAACCCCCACCAATCCAATTCTCCCTCACCCAGCTTCGCCCTCGCTTGCTGAGCCACCTCCTCCCCACTCCTTCACCTGGGCTGGGTCTCTGTGGACACCTGCCTCTCCTAATGAAGATCCATGGCTTCATTTCCATTTCTGGAGTCATATCAGAGACTGCCAAGCACAAAACAGGCCTGTTTCCTCAGAGGCCTGGAGAGCCGGATAGAATGACACGGCTAAGTGCTCTGGCAGAGCAGGGCAGCTGCAGAGCCTGAAAATGGGATTTGCTTGGGGGTTCTGAAGTGGGGGGCTCGGATGGAGAGGACCTGATGTTTGGATTGGCCACAATGGCAGCCGTGTGCTACCTCAGCAGCTCCTCGGCACTAATGAGGCTTTCTGCGGAGATGGAAGAGGAGAGGAGAGGGCATGAAGGAGATGGAGAAGAGGAGAACAGACGAGGAGTGTACCACTACACACCTACCTCACACACCACTCTCACCTCCTCTGCTGATAACAGCTACACTAACTCTTGAAGACACACAACGAAGGTCTATAGCACACAGAGAACACACACATACTCACTCTCTCATACACATGCACTGGTGTCAAGACTCACATTACCATCTTTGGGTTACTTGATAATTCCACCTTACATTTAACAAACCTATATTTACAGAATAAAACAGCTGATTTGCTCCATGGCAGTTTAGGCTTGTGTCCTGCATGTACTGTAAAAATTTTCTAGTACATAGTGATAACTCAAGTATTTTAAAACAGTTGAAGATAGGTGTTTATTTCTTTTTACTCATTTAATACCTACAATACAAAAAAATGTGAAAACGAGGATAACCTATATATTTTCAAATCCTGTAACAAACAGTTCAGTAATCGCAGAATCTCAAAAAGACTTTCCCAGATCCATATTTTTATGATATCATAAAATATCATAGATCAATACCAGCCCTGAGCTCTCCCAACACAAGCCTGTTATCCCCTGTGCAGGGAGCACGTGTGTGTCTTTCAATACAGTGGTTGAGGCTGTGCTTGTTAACATGTTCTAGCTCACTGACCCCTCTCAGCACCCCGGGGGAGGGCCTCAGAGCTGAGCAAGGTGAGGAAGAGGAAGAGGAAGAGAGAAGGAAAACAAACAAAGTGAAAACCTCAGCCATATCACACCTGCCTGCTCCAGTGACACACCTGAGAGAAGAAGGTACTACAGGTACTACGACTCATTTTATTCGTCAACAAACAAACTTGGAAAACATTTCAGTCAATACTAGGCCACGCAGCTGGGACAATACTGGCCATACGTTAACAGGAGAAATAAATATTTTGCTTATTTGCAGAAAAAAATAAATGTAGAGTTTGAATGGCAACAATAACAGATGAAGTGAGACAAAACATCCACTAGAGGCAGATGAAAGCAGCAATGAGTCACATTCAACACAAAGTTTTATTCCAGTCAGTTTCAGCACATAGGGTCTGATAAAGCAAATGGTAAAAGCAAAATAGTCAGACTTAAATGGAATCCCGAGTAGTCATGAGATGTGAGGGAAGTCCAAATATATCTGGCACAAGACCTTAAATGAAGAACGTGTCTTCTGTTGCAAGCATATGAGAAACAAAGCAGGTCATAGCATGAGGCATAAAGATGACCTGTTTGTGTGCATGTGTAGGGGTGGAGCCTGGAGGGAGGAGGGGGTTAGGTGAGGATTGTGTGTGGTGTCATTTTGCGGGCCCCTCTCCACTCACCTGGAACAGAGCACTTCCCCTCCCTGAGTCTTATCAGTTCTCAGAGGAAATACCTGCTGCAGGTAAACACGACCCTTCGACCCTTCAGCCATCCACTCTGCCCCACTCTCAGCTGCCCCTGTCCCTATCCCGGAGCCTGTCTCGGTCTAAATCCAAGGATTAGCTCGACTGCAGCCCTTAACACCCAGCTCCAACTCTCAGACCCGAGTCTGCATGTAGAGGTCTTCTGACAACCCCCTGGCCCCTGCCCCAACCACCTTCGATGTTGTTCTTCATGCACCAGTGAGGAAACCTTTCTCCCCTCCCAGCCCCTCCTCCTCCTCCATCCCTCTGTCTCGAATTTAATCTTATCTACATATCACCAGGTGTAACCAAATATCCCTCTTATCAACCAAGGTGTCTTCAGCTCTGTTTTCCGTTGTCACAGTAGTGATTTATTCAGGGGGTAACTGAATATAAATAATATGTCATATATCACGAGAATTGTGCGGTATTTGCGATGGAAGTTAGCTTCATTAGAGTATGAGAAATATGATGAATTCTCAAAGTGATCACATTAAAGAATGATTGTAATTAAAATGGAGATGTAGTCTACTTTTAATGACTTTGGAGTGTAATTAATTCTTCTACAGTATCTATAACAGAGTTTCTAATAAATGTGGGGGTGGTGATTTATTTTTAATTACTTCCTTAAGAATTTTGAATTAAGAGTTTTTCTATGAAATATGACATAGCCAGTGATCATAGTGGAGCACATGCCACACCCTGTTCATTTTATAAATGACACATGTGCATGAACATGCTTGGGAAACCATGTGAGTACAGACAAATAAATATACATACTGTACATACCCTTTGCAGACATAGTTGTCTGACTGGGTAGAGGATGTAAGTAAAACCTTTATATAGTCGCATGTTGATAAAAAATGGTAATAAGAATTTCCGAATATGGCTCAAGACAACTTTCCTTTTCTTACACGCTAAAATAAATGGGAATATATCGCAACAAAGAGTGGACGTTTCAGCTGCGTGTGTTTGAACTTTTTCCCCCTGTCCTGCTGTGGTATTGCTAGGAAGACGAGGAGGAAGGTGGGGGCGAGGCACTGCTGATACTCCCAGAAAGGGGACCGTCTCTCATGGGACAGCTGGCCCTGTTATAAGGGAGCAAAATTCCCACAATTCCCTGTCTGCCTCCAGGACAGAGGGCCAGACCACAGGGCACTGACAACCCAGACCACCCCCCCTCCGACATCGTCCACCTCCCCACTACTACCTCCACAGGGTCAGGGTTGCTCTCTCACCCCTGGGCCACCTACATCTCCCCCTCTCGCAGTCACCCCGCCCCTCCTCCACTGTCACCTGAGCCACGCAGGTAAATGCTTGACTTTATTTGATGGAGGCAGTTTCCCACAGAGACAGTGATGTACGCAGGGCCAGAGGCCCCTCCTCTCGTCCTCCCGCTGTCGGAGTCTGGAGCTGCAGTGGCGATTTTGTGCTGATAACCTCCTTGGCGCACCCCGTCTTGGCTGGAGCGAGGGAAACTGGAGAGGACAAGACATCCTGTGTGACGCACCTGAGTGTACGCCTCATCAGGCTGAGACAAAGACGGCTCCCTTCTGAAAGCAGCCCATTAAGACATCTAAACACATCAAAATCACATACTTAGTGATTAGTGAATGTGGTGACTGTGTAATGAATTGGTATATACAGTATTTTGTGTGCGCATCTGTGCATGTGCAGATATCTGGTTCATCAATTTATCATCTTATGCAAAAGAGATTTAGCATAAGTAAAGTATGTTTACTGCTGGCACACAACTCAAGTACACATTAGGGGAGGTCAAAGTGTGCTCTAATAGAGTAAACCACACCTTAGTTAACAAAAAATTATGTTTTTGTTCTTTAACAACGACAGGCCCTCCCTCTATCTCCTCCTCTCTCCTCCCCATTATTAGCAGATTGCACTACATTGGAGATAAGCAGGACAATGGCCGGGGTGAAGGCCTGGATCACAGTTGTTTCTTATCTCTCACCTCATCTGCGGCCTGTGGTGTCTCTGTCAGAGGATGTTGTTAAACCAAGTCAAACACTCAAACATCCTGTGGCATCACCCTGCCTGTATAGCCCACAGCCCCCCGCACACATACACACCTCTCCTTTATGGCAGTTCACACTTGGCTGGGGCCTGACCACTGTGGATGGTTCACGGGCCCAGGGAAGCTGTTGGCTGAGGTGAGGAGATCCCGGATTTCTTTTGGGAGACTTGAAATATGGGAGACTCCTACTCACATCAAGGTAGACCGAGCCTAAATACTGATTACATAAAAGCCAGAGGATCATTTTCACGATGAAATGAGTGAAAACAAAGTGTAAACAAAAAGCAAGTTTGCAATGTCACTGTGATTGTTGAAGCCTCTGAATGGGCCAAATTCAAAAAACCCAATTAATTAACTGGAAAATTTAAAATGAATACTCTCATTATAGTGTAAAAATTACCAGCAAAATTGAGTGTAAAATTTTGGATCAGCTTTCATCAGCACTGGCCCTCAAAATGCTTACACGATTGCAGTCTCACACACACACACACACACACACACATCTCCTCTGTGAAGGGAGGAAGCCCCAGTGCAGGCAGGTTAATATCAGGAGCACTTGACAACAATGGTGTGTTATGAGGTGCTGCAGCGGTAATAAGGTCTTTGTTGGAACTTTAGAGCACAGCCACATCACATCATTACTCATCCTGGGAGACCAGTTGCCAGTCGGCATGGCAACCGGGACTTGGCTGAGGCCAGAAGCAAGACCAGAATCTCAATGCCCGGAGAGGGAACACACACACAAAGAATGTTTTAGTGGAAGGAAAAAGTTTAGAAGTGGCCACAGTGACCCCAGACCACAGCCTCCGAGATGGGATAGATTTGATCTGAAACCCAACAAATTAAGAGAAAACAACGCCTTTACAGGAAAGTCTACCCTAATGTGAGACGTGTCAAGTTAATCCCTCACTGAATTGCACATTAAATGACACAGCATGTTTGAATCTCAATAGAACGTTTACATTGATTTTCACATCACATTTTATAACATTTTTTTCCCCTTGAAATAAACTTCCGATTAGTTCAGATAAACCAGACTGAGTGGATTATCCAGTCAAACAGGAAATGGATTCAATTCAGTCCTCTTACTTTTGCACCCATGTTGAGTGTGTGAATGGACAGATTAGTAGTGGACATCGCAGTCAGTGGAGGTATGCACCGGTGCGAGAGTTTTACCCTGCAGGTTGTTGGGTGTGTTGGGTCAGTGTAGAGCGGTCAGCAGCTGCTGCCTGGCCTAGGTCCCACAGTTCCCAGGCTGGGGGGATTGACAGGCCAGTAATAAAATCAGGCGCCCTGGTTGGGCTGTGTGCGGCCCATTGTTCCCCCAGCAAGGCCCGCGGCTGCTGTTTACTTTCTCCCATATGCATTATTCAACGGCACAGGAGCTCCCAGAGAAAGGGGCCCCATTCAGGGATCCTCTTGCCCTTGTTTTGTTTTGCTAATTTTCAATTAAAATAAACCATCTCTCGCCAGTGCCATGGCTGGGTGGGGAAAGAGAGAGGGACACTGTCCCTGCCATTTGGACTGTCTGAGGAGATTACACCAAATTTATAAATGGGAATAAAGTGGGATGTATCATTTATACTGTCAGTGATATGTTTTTCTATGGTAGGATTTAAATAGAGACAATGAAAGGGGTTGCCGTTTCAGTTGAGAGCATACGCTGGCCTCTTATTCATGTTACTGTTGTTGAATGTGTCCCCCAGCGTGACCTCTTTTTTTTTTTAAAGCGGATTAGATATGTAAACAAAAATCAAATATTTTTAGACTCATTTTCAATCAGTCAACAAGTGTGCTTTTGTTCTACTGGAGCACATTGTGAATTTCACCCTTGAGGTTGCAACAGGAGGATTCCCATATGGTAAGGGAAAGTGTGAACTAATCACAAAGACAATGACTTTTCAATAATGACTCCCAGAGGTCATTAAATATAGCCAGCCAGGGCAGCCTGGACTAATCAATAAGTCCAGTGATAGCTCTCTTTTTTCAGTCGCCTCTTCTTTCACACAGGAGGGGGCTGAGCCAACCTTGTGGAGTCCGGGGACAGATGCAGTGACAGTGGGGAACTAGCAGTTCTAGCAGAGTTAAAGATTCACCACACATCTGTCACTTCAGCTGGGGCGGCAGCTCATAGTCTGCCCCCGCTGACAGCCTGCCTGCCTGCCTGCCTGCCTGCCTGCCTGACGCCATGCCTACCTGTGGCTGTGGTTTAGTCTGTTACTAAGCTTTACCATCTGCCCCTCCTTTGGGGTCTCTGTTTGCCTGATTCCCTACACGTCCCTCTAATTCCTTGCCTTAACCTTTCCCATTGTATTTCAATTTTCTCATTCTGTAAACCCCCAGTAACGCCCATACAAAACAAACACAAACCCCTGATATCTGAAATCCTCCTCTAAAATTACCTCTTAAAAAAAAAATCTGGAAAGCAGTCCTAATTGGCTGGCTCCCAAAGCTCTCTCGCTACCTGTCAAATGCTGATAATTACAGAGTTTAGCAGTAACCTGTTGTGGCCTGTTTTGGGCCAAACAGCAGCCAACATTCATTGAGCAAAATCATTTACGACATACCACATATACAGTACATGTATGTCATCACTAACACTATCAGCTGAGGATCTGCTTCTTTCTGAAAAGAGGAAATGGCTTCTCTCTGGCAGCAGACCCACGCTAGCCCGTTAGTGCCTGGTGAGTGGGGACGTGAATGTGGAGGGCCTCTTGGCTTGGCTGGACACAGTCTGTTCCCCCACTGGGTGCAGGTGAGCTCTCAATGCAGCCCTCAGCACCTGCCCTCTTTGTTCCCTTGTTGATGGCTTTATGGCATGAAGGGGATCTGTCTGGCTCTCGTAAAGCCAGCGGCGCGAGGCCTAGTAAAAGCCACACTGCTGCCAGGGCATTGTGCGGGGCCCCCATGGCTCCCAGAGTGACCCCAACAGCCAGTTAGAGAGCCTTCTTTAGTGCCCACTACAACTGACACGCAAGCTTAGCATAGCATACACTCAAATGGGCTTTTACATTAACACAAACAAACACATTAAAAGTATGCACGCACGTGTGCGAGTGTACATACATGGAGACATAAAGAGGGGTCCCCAGAGCCGTGTAATGATCACTCCTCCTAGTGTGCAAAACAATAACAACAGTTTTTTTACTGCTTAATTCTTAATTCTCTTCACATCGCTGTGCTGTACTTTGGAAAACATTCAAAATCAACAGAAATAGGTCCTGTAGCTTCTACCTGTGGACAAAGATCTGGTTTTAAAGGCAAACAAAAAATAAAAATGATAACAATAATTAGTGCTGGAAAGTAACTAAGTACATTTACTTAAGTGCTAAACTGAAGCGCAGTTTTGAGGCACTTATACTTTAGTGTATAGAGTGTTTCTATTTTATGCTTCTTAATACTTCTACTCCACTAAACTCCATAATTGTTTTCTTATATATGTAGTACAGTTCCTTTGCAGATTAACGTTTAACAAATAACAATCATCTTTTAAAAAACTGATATTTTTATATATTAAATTACCATGTAAAGTAAGTAGAATAAGCTCAACCTTGATCAGCTACAGCACTAAAATGCCGCTTAGATGTTAAGGGAGTGCTAATAATGAAACAATAATATTATACACTATACATTCTGTATAAAAATGTAACTGAATGAAAGGAACCATTTTCAATTGTGAGTATTTTTACCACTGACATTTACTTATTTTTAGTTGGATAAGATTTTGAATTCAGGACTTTTACTTGCAAAGGAGTGGGTTGTTTTTTTTTTTTTTGCCTTTGTACTATTTCTAGTTTTACTTAAGTTAGAAAAAGATAAAGATCTGAGGACTTCCTTTTCAACATTTGTGTGTAATAATGCCAGTTTATGATGACAGTATAGTGTCAAGTAACTGTGGCTCTGAATCTGTGGCACTACTCATTATTGTAGAGCTACATCATTTAATTCTACACAATAAGATTTTATGGTTATATTGATAAAACTTAAATTTAAACACAAGTAGTATCTTTGCGTATTAAGCCCTTGTATAACAATATTAATCCAAAGATACTTTAGCAAGTACTATTAAAGTGTAAGGTCACATTATGTGTCCGAGAGGGTTGAAACCTTCACATCAGTTAAAAGGGACAAACACTGAGTCCTCAATGGCCGTGGGAGGTCAATGATTACACAGAAATAAGCCCTACATTAATGTTTAATTTATATGATTTTCCTGGATATGAAATCTTACTGATAAGCTCAAGCAAATTAAGTGGCTGAAAGGAGGGCCATAAGCAGGTTGGTATTTGAGATCGGGTCTTTGAGTGGGAGCATCTTAGAAACCAATTACCAGACAAGAAATAGATCATTATTTTTTCTTAGAGGATTGGGTTGTGGGGATGTGGGGGGGCAAAGGTGGTGGCTTAAAAGGAAGGGAGGGTTATCTAGATTGAGGAGGGAGGGCACAATAAAGACATAATCATCTACCCTCAACTTTTCCTATCCAACTTTCAGATTTTAATTTGCCGTCTGTGAAGTGGTACCTAATTTACTTTCGCCTCATCCCTTCAATGCACTATTGTTGCCGCTGCTGAGATTCGGAGCTTCCTCTCTTAGCTCACCTCGGCGTGAAATTGGTTTAATGAAGCTGAAAGGTATGGGGCTCTCACAACACTGTGGATTCCAGTGACACTGCTTGATCCACCCACCGCTCCTCTCGGTCCCCCCAACCTCTCACCCCAAACCCAACTCCCTGCGCACTCGCATTACGGTGACAATTTATAACGCACCCCACAAAAGATGCCCATATCACACATTACATCAGTGCATATTACTGTCCCTTTGAGAGTGCCGACTCTCAGGCAAACGCTGGAAGAAAAAAAAAAAGTGACTTGCTGATCAGTTTGAGTGTATGGCACGCATGAGGCACTTCAAATTATCAGCCAATACCAGTATTAAAACGGATCAGATACTTGGCTGGTAAGTGTGATTGTTTCGTAAGAGAATGAAAGAAAAAGAAGTGAGGTAAATATGAAAAGAAAAGAGAGATATGAAGAGACGAAACTAATCAGAGAGTAACCTTGCCTGTTTTTCCCACCTCTTCCAATCTGACCCTGTGAAAGGTGTTCTCCTGTTACCTGTCCTACTGGGTGTGGTTTCTAATGGGAATGGGAAGGAAGTCCTGTGGGATTATTGTGTGTGTGCACGTTACATTAATATGATCCCCTTAAGTCATATCGTTTACTTCTTCTCGTCCCCTTTTAGGACAATCAAATGGAAATGCATCCGTAACCGAATATTCCAGCCTGTACCACTCATTTCTGGTCTGAGGCCTAGGGGGGAAAAAAACGGCCGAAAGAGGAAAAGCAAGTAGGTTACGTGGTGGCATGGAAACAACAGGATATGTGACGTTTCCTATTGTGCTGGCTTCCCATGCCAGAGGTGAGGAGGAAGTATGTTGAGCAGCTGTTTTGTTAAAGGAAATGTTCAAAATTTGTGTGTGTCTTAAACAGTTTGGTGCCTATGTGAACACTGAAACAGGTTTTGCTTGCTTTAATAATTCAATCCTTCACACAATTTCACTGTAAACGATTTGGGACAAAATCTACAATCTGTAGACAAAAGTAACACAAGTTTACAGAGAGCTAATATAAGGCTTCAGCAGTCTGAGTAAGCTTTCCAAAGTTACAGTCTTTTTTGTACAAAATTCCCTTTTTGTGTCTCTATCCCTTACTTGATTTGATTAACTCACACCCCAACCCCTTACACTGAATGCCCATTAGAGAGGGATCTCTTAATGGCCACTATGAGCAGGAGGAATGATTACAGCATGCAAAATCTGTTGCAGCGTTCCTATCGGCACCTGACTATTGTTTTCAGACAAACTAGAATAGCCGTGAACCTATCCTGTAATGCAGAGAGACAGACAGGGAGTTTGACATTCAGAGGGAAAGAGAGAGGGCTGGAGAAAGAAAGAAAGAAAGAGGGAAAGAAAGACAGAAAGAATGAAATAGCAGAGGAAGAGCAGGTTCAGAAACCTTGAGCGAAAGTGCACAGCCTAAGAAGACCTGGGAAGGGACAGGTCTGACTCACAAAGGTTTCTTTGCACTGTAATGATACGGACATTATGCTGAACTTTGGCTGCCATAACTCAGAAAGAACGACCACTTTCACTGCTGTGGAGCTCTGGCCAGCAGTACGCACGGCTGTTTGTCTTTCAAATGCCATTGTGGGTGAGGCCACTAGTGTATGCACAAAGTGCCTGTTACAACTTTCCATTCACTGTGGGATTGTGAAACTAACAAAGGAATGTCAATTTACTGTCCTATGATTTTGTGCAATTTCAAATGTCCAACCATTATCTTGTCAAAATTGGCAAATGTGTCTTTGTTGTTTCCTGTGATTTCATAGTCTCTGAGGCCAGTTTAGTGATATTACAAGAGTGGTTATGTATATACAGTATGTAGCTCTCTCTCTCACACACACAGAGTTGTGCTAAACTGTTGTATTTAGCTTCTTCCTGAGCTAAAAACCTGATCTGCCGTGGATGCAGACCGAGAAGATTTCAGCTGAACAGAGCCATGGGAATGCTATCTTTTACAAGTAATTACTCAATTATCAGTAAACACTGTCGCCGGAGACACAATGCCATAGAGGGAATCACACAGACCGCTGAATGACCAACTTCAACACCACAACAACATGCATTAACAAAGAGGACAGCCACATGAAGGAAAAAGGCATTACACCCGTTTGTCAGTATATTCTTGTTGCCTGAAAGAAGATGTGAAGTGTACACTAAAATAAAACAGTGCATGTGATTTTGGCTTGACTTATTAATTCCTTTGTAGCAATAAAACCGATGTCTCAAGTTCTGGTTCATACTAAACTACTCTGCGCGCATCTAACTTCAAATGATACCAATAAAACAAGACATGTCTCTCTTATTAAATATTAAATACATTACACAGACAAACATCATCATCAAAACATCATCAAATCACCTCCCAGGTCGGCTTTTGAAAGTACTGCTTTTTACCACTAGTGGGAGCTGGCAAACAGATGACATGAGGTTCCACGGATCCCCTGCAGGCCCCAGCCCTGAAAAAGTTCTTGTTTGAACAATATTGGGAACCAACAGTGATTTTATAGGTTTGTTCAAAAACACAGGTTAAGACACAGACAGCTAGGTAGATAAATAGGCAGATGAGTTTGCAGGGCCTGGGTGTTAGGTTACACTCATGTAGGCTGAAAGGATGAGCGGGCCAAGAGCCCTTTCAAGAGTCTGTAAACATTTAGTCAGAATTAACAGAGTGGGTAAGATGTGACACTTGCCCTGAGATACTGAGCTGTGACAGAACTGACTGAGAGGAGTACATCCATCAGATAATGACGTTTTTACCTCTCAGGTTTTCTTTCTTCTTATTTTAGGTTGTGGTTTTTGAAAAGGTTAGTCAGCAGGCAGCTTCTTTTCCCCCCAGAGCATGAAACCACACACACTTAAACACATAACCCAGGATCGAAACCCCATATGGCGTTACCTGCCTATGGTCTGTGGTCATACACCTGGCCTTAAGCCACATCCCACAGTCATTCCCTGCGGTCCCTACACACTCCCCACACAGGTTAACACACACTCAGTAAAACACTCTCCTCCTCTGAAGCAGCCCTGCAGGCCTTCTAAATCTCTCCTGAGACAACCTACCGTGAGGTAATGAGGAATTAGAGGGGAGGAAAGAGGTCTCCTGAAGATTTACTGGATTTAACTCCTGTTACTGTCACCCAGGAAGAGCTACAGGCCTGTGGCTATCAATAACAACAACAACCACCTCCTAACCAACACAACACCACCTCACAACTCCGGGGAGATTTGTAAAAGGGGGGGGCGGGGGGTAGTGGACACGCCACTCATGTTTAAGGAAAGCAGCCTCAAATCTTAATTTGTAAGTCTGTCATACACACTAACCCCTCAATGGTCTATTAAAAGCTCATAGGACAGAGATCAGTTTTTTCTATCTGAGTTGTTGGCAAATCAACAACCCACTATAGCTCCTATGTCACACATGTATTTATTAATCTCTTAAAATATTTCCAAATACCAACATAGAGGGTAGTTCATTTTTTAATCCTGTAAATTCTGGATATTGATTATGGCCTTGTCCGTATACCCAAATTCGACGTAAAATTTAAAAAAATGAATGTTTCCTTTTTTTTTCTAATCCGAATGAGCAAAAAATAAGAAAATATATAATATTATCATATTCTTTATGCTTGTTTGTTTTGGGCAAATGAAAATAAAAGGACGGTAGATATTCTAAGTATTATACATACATTAGTATGCGATTGTTCCCTTAGGCCAATGTGGGCAGGGCACTCAAAGGGCTGGAATTAAAAAGCATAAGAAAATGCATACTAATACAATGCAACAGAAAAAAATCACAAAAACAGAAGAAAAAAAAAATGAAAACAGCATTTTTAGAATCGTGGCATTGGTATGTCGTGGTTTACCTCTAAATGTAATATGGTTGAATTTTAAAGTACAGCAGTGAGGGCATTCAGCATGACAGAGCCTGTGTGACAAACTTCTGTGGCCACTCCTCGTTCCAGTTTGCCTCTCCCAGCAAGGAGCAGGTAAATACTCTGAGGTTAGATTGATCTCTTAGTGAGCCTTAATTTACTTCTAACTATCTTATCCCCTCTTCCCTATTATTTTTTTTTTTTAATAATACACATGCATGATTCTCCTGATTCCCTTCACTTCCTCAATAAGGTGCATTCAGCATCTTACCAAGACTTTGTCGGTAAGAAATTTTCCATAATGGTTACGTGGAAGTCAAAAACTTCATGTTGTGATACGCAAACAACACATTTAGTAACAGCGCAGGAACATAAAAAGTAAGAGTGGGTGTTTTAGATCAGTATTGCAACTGTATGATGAGCAAAAAGGACCCAGACTGGATACTGATATAATCATGAGATAAAAAGATAAGCAATGTCTCTGATTTAAAGTTAAGAGACTGATATTGGTAAGTCAAACAACCTAAAATAACTACAAAAGAATCTTCTGATGTAACATTTATAATGCTTTTGTGGTTACAAACTACATACTGTACTACCACAGACGTCACCATCACATGCACACAGAATTTGACTCATTCAGATGTCGTGAAAATAACTGCAGGTTACGAACTGTGTGCTGATTCACATGATAAAATTACTGTTGAAAACCTTCATGACTTAACTTTTGAAAGGGGGATCCTCGCGCTATGCGTTATCTTAAGCTTCTGAGATCGTGGTTACTGTTTATTTGAGATTGGACTTTTCATGAACACCAGCTGATTAAAACACACAGCGACAATCTGAAGATATACACCTTTCTATGAATTGACTATTTCCACTGTGGGACACGGAATGGGCATGCACACTGATAGTGACTGATGCTGAATGACAGATAGGAGGCTCGCTCTCTCAGTTACGATAATCACGAGAGCCATCTGACACAGGGGCCCCATGTTCAGCGGATGGGCTTACACCCTGGACAGGTATGTACCGTGCAATTACCAGACCTGCTTAGAGCATGCAATAATCAGTAGGTGCACCATTAAATATGGGGGAGGTGGTGCAATCAACTTTAAAGAGAGACCACTAGTGTCAGGTGTCGAGATTTACTTCACCTGACTAATTTTCCCTGCTTTACAACTGTGCACGGTGTTCTCCGAGACGAGGACAATCTCGTAGCATGACATGGGCTACAGTGGGTGTGCCCAAGCATGGGAGAATGTGTGTAGGTGTGCTTACAGGTGTAAAAATAGGGCACGCCTGGGAGACAACTGACAAACTGAACACATGTGTGTGTTTACGTTTGTGTCAAGGAAGACCGTGTGAATGTGGCTCGATCGTGTCTAAGTCTGACACGCGGCATGAGTCTGTGACGGCTCCATCGTCACAGACAGAGATAAAAAGAATGTAGAAATGGCAAGAATGTGTGTGTATCCACATTTAAGGGTCTTGGGCATTATGCACGGTGGATGTATGGAAATATGAGGAAGTAAAGTTTGCTTACATGCTTGAAAACACATATAAGAGATATGCGTGATTTGTGCCTGTGTGCGTGTGTGTGCGAGTTTGTGTGTGTATGCATGCATGTGTGTTCAGCCATGTCTGCAGGGTGAGGTGGAGGCTGATGCTTTGGCAGCAGGTCTGGCACGTCTTTCAGGCCCAAACCTGCAGAGGAGTGAGAGAGAGAGAGAGAGAGAGAGAGAGAGAGAGAGAGAGAGAGAAGAGAGGCAGAAAGCCAATAGGTGTGAGAGTCTGCCTGCCTTCATGTGATATGCTTCACTCATACTTCACCAAAACTAAAAGCTCCTGGCACTGTCAAACCAAATACAGCTCCAGTCAACTTCATGCTGTGTCCCATTTTAAAAGTGGGATAAAGACATTAATGCAGTGAACATTAGGGCAGCTCTTAAAGTACATCACTTTAGGTTCATTTTTGTTTATACACCCAGATGTTAGTACCTGTGTATCTCTATACATCTAATTCTTGTTTGCATCCAGCTGCGTAGTTAAAGGATTGTATCTGGGTACAGTTTTATGACCTTCTCTCTATGCATGTAGGGTATCTTTGTTTTGCTTTTCCATTTCAGCCAGACGCATCGCTGCTGATGAACACATTGTATTTCTGCAGTCATGCGTTTGAGGAATGTGTACAAAATGTATTTGTGGTGCGCTACTTTTTAAAATTTGTTTTCAATTGTCCACACAGTTCAGTTTTTTTTGATTGAAGCTTCCATATATTCAGTTTCATGTTACTATATTAAACATGCTGCCATCCATATCACCAGCTGGGCTCCTCAGTCATCGAGCTGGTTTAGTACAGTGTGATGTAGATTATAGGTTACATTTCCAAATTAAGTCAAACTTCTGCTATGGATATTGTTAGATAAAAGGATTTCCTAATAATACCCGGATAATACCTACACCTACACAGGAAGACTTCTAAAGAGAGTATGTGTTCCCTAAGGCTGTAAAGCTCTACATTGTGACCACGGCACAGAAATGACATTGGAGGGTGTATCAACTCTATAACCTCAAAGGAAATCTCTATTCAGTGGCCATAAAAGAACGCCTTAGCCCACTATCGCTGTGGGGGCCGGTTACAGAAAGAGATAATGGATTAAGAGTGAAAACAGAGAGGAGGAAAGTGGAGGGTGTACAGGTAAAGTCCTATGGCTATGGAGGTTTGCTCAGCTGTGTGGTATTCTTTTCTGTGCCCCACCCAGTAACCAAAGGCCCTGATATCTTTCCATTTCAGTCTTTTCCACCCTCCATCTCTCTCGCTCTCGCTCTCGCTCTTTCTCTTTCATATTTGCACAGGTGAGAGGACAGCGGTCCAATAAGTGTGGGTGGGAGACTTGAAAGTCAGGTTTGCCTGGCTGGTGGAAGTTCACCTGTGGATTGTGGATGGATGGAGATCTGATGGCGGCTGCCCAGCCAGCCTTTTGTCTGGAGAGACAGACAGCAAACACACAAACATGCAAAAACGAAGGAATTCTGTCAATGACCAATTTGCTCAAAGGATCATTAGTCAAAATGACATGTAATGAGGTGAAGGAGTAGGAGTAGGTGGCACAACTGTATAATCAGTTGAAATAAGAAGCTGTAGCATGAAGAGCACAAAATTGTCAGACACAAGTGAGTTGAGAAAGACACAAAAGAACATGCTGGATAAAGGGAGAGACCGAATGAAGGCAGGACAGCGCAGGGAGGCAGGTGGAGCAGTGAAGGAGTCATAAGGGCGGAGAGGTTTCGCTCCGAGGGCCAAAAGTTCAGACAGAGGCAGAATGAGCAGGTAACCCTAGCCACCATGTGCCAGAGTCTCACGTGTTCCCCTCATTGTCTTAACAGGCTGAAGCTCAGGTTTCTGGAGCACAGGGAGCTTCCTGGGAGCTAAGGTCCAAGCACTGCCACCCATCCACCTTCTCACCCATCTTGGACTCCTCGCCCCACCCTGCAAAGGTAAACACACACACACACAATAAGCAAACACATACATAATACGTCAACACATACAAATGCGAGCATTAGGCAAACACTGGAGCACACGCTCAAGCCTGAGAAACTCCCCTTTATCATGCAAGTTCAAGCACAATTAAGACCAACACACAAAAAAAAGTGTTCCAACCAAGTGGGCAAATAATGTACAGTGGCTCCAAATCAAAGTCGGCTCTTTCTTATTACAAAGAATCATGATGAGCCAATCAATGCCTTTCCTTGAAAGAAACATACAGCTCATGTGATATAAGGATAGCAACTGGAGGAACGAGTTGTAAATCACCATAATTACCATTACGCCTATGTCAGGAGAGTCTCGTTCAGACACATGAGGGAGGATTATCAGACAGGAGGATATGTACGCCAATACAATTTTCTTCTCTCTCTCTGTCAGAATTCCACCCCAGGGACTTTGTCTGATTCATTACTTAGTCAGTGAGATGTTAGTCTGTAGCATCGTCTGTCATTGTTGGGTGAGGGAGGAAATGAGTTCAAATTTTTCTTCCTAGTTCCCTGGTACCACTGTGCAACATATTGCAATTGCACATTTTATATGTAACATAGTTTATACAGATTATATTTCTTTCTTTTGGCAACTTTTTACTTTCATTATATTCTTCAAATCAGAGATTAACCGTATATGCAAAAAAAAAAAAGTCCTTTTTATCAAGTCATTTTTGTCTTTATCTAAGTCCTTAAAGTGTTATTTTCTTAATACAAATGAAACAAAATTCCAGTGCAGTAAGTTTCTTCCAACTTTTTTCCCAATAAAAATGAACTTGTTTCTTGTAGTTTGTTTTTTTTAAGTGAAATTTTATTTTTGATTGATCGGTGACTGAGAATCTTCACAGACTTAGGAAAATACGGTTTTGAGAGCTCAGTTAAACAGACTTAATAAGATGGCGATCATTAGCCAATGCTAGTGGCACGACATTCATAGTCCCCAGACGACAAATCCCTTTTGTGATTCCTTTTTCTCCAGCAGCACCGGCAGGTTAAGTGAAATGAAACTAGTAGTGAAATACCTACTGCAGGGATTGCCATTAGATTTTGTACTGGCATTTCACAGAGGATTAATCCTACCGAGTTTGGTGATACCCTGACTTTTCATCTGGCACCACAGCCAGGTCAGTTTGTCCAGTACTTTGGTGGCTGCAAAATTAATGACACTCTCAGCCTCGGATGTACTAATTAGCAAATGTTAGGATGCTAACACACTGTATAGTAAGTGCTTAAGTACAGCCTCACAGAACTGCTAGCCTGGGAGACTCTGTCTTGTTTGCGGCACAGATCAAGAGAAAGCACTGGAAAGTTGTCAGATTGCCAATATAATATAAGATGTAAGAAATACAAAAGACTAAAACAGAACCTGTTGTGGATATATGTTTGTCATCCTACGCACTGTAGAGTAATTGTGCTGACTGGTAACACCTCGTCATACAGCACATACATACATACATACATCGCTTGCCATTACACCCGTCCAAAAAACGTATATATGTGGCCTTCATCAGGGTCACAGGCCAAAACGCACCGGTGTGACACTAAAGTCTTTGTTAATACTACAAGTGTTGCCGGAGTTTTGACCCCTTTGAGACCGCTTTGCCCTCTCCATGCACTTTGGAAGTAGTCGAAATCCTCACTCTACTTCAGAATATTACGCATGCCACACACACACACACACACACACACACACACAAATCTCTGACTAGAATTTAGAACCTTCCAAAATCTCACTTGCTTTTTCTGTCTCTCTGTCTTTGTCTCTCTTTAGTCTCTCTCTCTCTCTCTCTCTCTCTCTGTCCGTCCACTGCAAGGACCCAGACTTGAGGCCTGTGATCCCCGTGATCGCTGAACACACAGAGCCTGGAATCACTGTGATGTCATCAGGATTCCATGAGGCCTACACAATGACCGTCTCCACGACAACATAACTCAACCAGCTAAGGGTTGGAATTTGCGTGTGTGTGTGTGTGTGTGTGTGTGTGTGAGACCCTAATACCCTGACCTAAAATCACACTGCAGCAGGTCCCAAGAGAGACTGTACTTTATAACGACAGAAAACACCTTTTATCTAACATGTTTATATTAAAACACAACTTGACCATAATCATAAATTACATCTCTGACTATCCAAACTGCACATGGTATCGCGTCATAGACCACTGTCATTCCCACAACGACGGCGTAGATACCGAAGTTTCTCTCCATGGGAGGCGATGGGCCCTGCCTTCCCCGCCGTCGGTGCAGTTGATTGCAGTGGACGAGGTGCTCAGGCCAGTGATTCCCCCACTGGGAGAACAAAAGATCCCGAGAGTTACATAGGCCGCAGTAGGTGTGAAACCTTGCAGGTACACGTCGTCTCACCTGATCAGCTCATGAATGTACTAGTATCAATATATCTGAAGGAGGAGGAGAAAAATGATCAGGGAGAAAATAAAAAGTGAGCCATATAGATTAATAGCGGGAATAGAACAGTGAAATGAAAAATGGAGAAAATGGAAAAATGATGCCAAAGGCAAAGAGGGACAATACTAACAACAAACTGTTCCAACTCTTGTGTTAGAAATTCAAATGAATTTGAATGAATCTAAACTGAATGCATTATATATATTAATTATATCTTGACTGTCTGATTTTTTGTTTTTAAAATAGCATGTACCCAGGACTCCTGAAAAGTAGAATTTATAATGAGTGGATTATCCTGCTGAAATAAAGTAAATTAAATTGAATTACTGTGATGAACCATTGTAACAGCATACAAAATACTAGTAAGAAATAATGTTAAATAAATTCCCATTAATGTAAGATAGTGTCTCAAAGGGCTGTAACATATCCCCTACGAAATCAATATACCACTAAGTGAATAGATGTGGCGCGTGCGTGTGAACCTGTATACATAAGATGCGGACAAATCAAGGGGAAATATCTTAATGCATTTTGACTCAACAATAAAAACAACAACGAAACATAGAGGCCACAAAAATGAATTCATTAACAAACCTCCGATACAGTGATGATCAACAAAGATGCAGCATAACAAAATTCTCGAGGCTATGTTATAGGAATTGATCATTTTGTAAGGTGTCCCCTGTCCACCGTGTGTATTTCGTCTGCTCTTCTAGGAAGTATCAAAGCTTTGAGTGAAGTCTGGTTTTCCTCTGTATTTTGGAGGCTCTACGGAGCCCTGGGGCGCTGTGTGGAGGTGTGAATGCTAACATGGCTCAATCTGTATGCCACAGAGAAAAAACAATCCATGCTAATCTGCCGCCACAGACAGGAGTCCAGTTAGGCCAATCAGGAGCGGAGTCATCTGGAGCGGAGAGGGCTCAGAGAAGCCTAGATCAGGGCCTTGATTGCAGTAGGGTGATTTATAGCCTGAGAACAATGATGGCTGCCTGGGTCAGCGCTGATGGAGAGGCTCCAGCACAGACAGCACAAACTCACCTGACATTCATGCACTGACGTGCATACACACACATCAGCGCACGTGCAGGCGCGTACACACACACACACACACACACACACACAGCCACCAAAACACTGACACTTTGTGTTAGTAACTAAGGCACTGGGATCAACCTTGCCAGGATTACTCTGTGACCTAAACATGCCCCCAAGGCTTTCATTTGACCCGCTGCATTTCACTAACAACACATAAACCAAAACAACTCAGCAAGCTACTTCCCATGAACTCAGCACAGATAAAGTGGAAAACTACCTTTACCCTGCAGTGGCGTATGTAAATGCGACAGGAAAGGCTGAGGTTTGCATGAATGAAAGGGGGGGGGGGGTTCAGATGTTAAGTGTGCATATGAGGGGAGTGGGAGAGAGAGACAGGGAGGAGGAGAGGTCACCATCAAGAGTTTTCTTTAGAGCATCCCCTTTGATCTGCCCAGTCATGTTGGGGAAGAGGAAGGACCACTAGGGACGAAAGTTCTCTTCAAAGTGAGCCTGTGGCTTCACAGGCACTGGCAGCATCCGCACTTGGGTGGTGCTTCAGGACATTTCTGGCTACAACTAACAGATTTAATGCTGTCAATGAGTGACTCTGCAACTTCACCCAAGATCTTTGAAGAGTAGTACTCATTTGATTCGATTGCCATTTTTGCAAAAGGCTCCAATGGGACAACATCAAAGTTACACCAAACAAAAAAGGTAACAAATTTAAACCATGCGATATGCCACTTCAGTCTATTAGCTCAAGCCCTGCTGATAGTTGCTATCGACAAAGTACAAAAGATGATAATTAACCCCGTTTAAATGCGTAAAGACAAGATATTTGTTTTTAAAATGAAAATATAAGTGAATAATAAAATTAAGAAGTTAATAGTAAAATAAAGAATTTTAAAATAAACAAATACAATTACCTTCAAATACTGCCAGAAAGACTTTTAAGTTTACCAAAGTTTTGGATCCTGGGATTCCAACGGGATTAAGATTTTTTGGCAGAGTCTCTCAGCAAAGCCTGTACAAACTTTATTACTCTAAGTTCATAAACATCATAAATGGGGGGGCTAATTCTGCAAATGAAATAATATCCTGTAATTTAATTTATTGTTTAGTGTTTGGTGATTGATTGAAATGCAAGAGTTGTTTTTGTTGTCCACGCTATCGGCATCAGAGACTTAAAGGCCAATTAACAGATATGACTGCCAATAATAGTGCCAAGGTCCTACAGCTGTAAGGTGCCTGCTTAAGGTGGATCTGCTCCTACTTGCATCTGCAGGAGATATATTGGTATTAAGAAAGAGTTAACTCAGGGTTTGTCTTGTGTGTTTTAAAGTGGCTGCACTGTTGCCCCAGGTCCTGTGTGGGAGTTGAGAGGCTGGCTTTGACGTGCAATACTACACAGACGAGATTGCTCTCAGTTTCTAGAATAGGCAGGTGAGTACATGCCCCCCCTCATGCACACACTTACCAACAAACACGGATACATAGTCACAGGTCACAAACTGTCCAAGGTGGAAACTGGATGTTAGCAGGGAAAAAGTTACTGTATTACATATAATATCGAATATATTTTTTTACTGAAATGCTTATTCTAAAGTTATGTGCAAGTAGAGTAGAGAATTCCCAGTCTACTTTGTAAATATCTGAAAGGGATAGATGGGGCTTATGGGACACCCCTGATTGAAAACAGAGGCTGGAAACCATGACTACTGTTGGCAAATACATCCTGTTTTGGACCTCGGGAGCATGACTCATAACATCAAAACCAACACCTAATAGTTTGAAGGTTCACTTGCTGTAGGTTCTCTCCTTTCAAACTGCCGGGAACCGTCGGGCAACTTCCAACAGCCTGTGTACTGTACACCCCAGGGCCGGGGCAGGGAGGCCTGCTGAGGGTGAGAAGGCAGTGGGGGAGGTGGGGGAAGATTTTTAGGGTGCCTAGAGTTTTTGGGGCTGAGTGGGTCTATTTAGCCCCCAGCAGATTGCCCCCCTCTCCTTCCCTCCCCTCCTCCTCCTCCACCCCTCTCCTCCCCCTGGCTTTGTGTGCCCTGAGCCTACTCCTCCCCCTTTTGTCACCCGGGCATTCCGCTTTGGTTAGCACACACAATGGGCGCTCAGTGCTCACCCTCCTGACACTGCATTCTGCCTGTGCACCAGGGAGTGGGCACGGGAGGGGGATGGAAAGAGGTCCAGGGGGGAGGGTTACAGGATGACAGAAACTCACCCCATGTGACCAAAATGCCATCAAGTATCAACTCCCCCCTTCCCCTTTTTTCAAAGACTATCGTCTAATTTCACCCATCCATACAGATGGGCAGTAAAACTAGTGCCAGCGGGGCCTGGTTGGCACGGTGAAAACAAAACCTCGACTTCACTAGCCAAACAAATGAACAGGTGTCTCTTATGGCTGACTGGCAATGTGGAGCCCTGCCCTCATCTAGCCTGCTCCTCTCCGTGCCCAGCCACATGTGTGTTCCCTTCATCTTTATGCTGCCGTACAAACATAAATACAGAGAAACATTCAAGTTTAACGAGGCCAGCTTCATTTCTAATCTGTACAGCAATGACTCTTTATTACTAGAACTCACAACAAGTACTACAGCACACCTGGAAGCATCTCATGCGCACAACGCTGAGAATAAAGTTGCAGAGCATGTAACTATTCACTGACAGGAAATTTAATTCCTACTTAAGAATAGCAACCAGTGGAGTGCAAGAGGATGACTAGGTCTGTATATGTGTGTGTGTGGCAGCAGCTCAGAGGCTGGTGGGGGGTTAGTTTGAGTTTCAAAGACCCTGCTTGTTCGCCCATATTTCACACCACGGTGACATCTTAAAGCCTAGACAGGCCTGGTTGCTTTGCCCTCTCTTTCACTTTCTGAGAAAAAAGGGGAATTGGGATGTGAGGGAGGGGGGTACTGAAATATATGCAAATGGTCCCCTAGAGGGGATACGAATTTTATGGGTTCAGAATTTAGTTCAGCCAACCTGAATAATCAAATGTGGGAACAAAAAAAAAAAAACGAGCCTCCCACCATCCCACCACCATAACTCCATACCTCGAGCTCCAACCCCCACCTCAGGCCTCATCTCTGTCCCCCTTCTGCCGGGTCCTTACATGAGAGGAGCTCAGTACGTCCAAACTCTTATTAGGATCTCCTTACGGGGCAGGGGAAGGGAAGAGAAATGAGGGGAGAGAGGCGACGGGGAGGAGGAGGGGGTTTGAGGAAACGAGAAGAGGGGCTAGTGTACCTGATCAGGCAGAACTGCCGGCTCCTGATTACGACACCATTTTCTCAGCAGGCTTTCCAGCCTCATCCTGCTCCTGTGAATATGGAGCATAGGGCCAGCCAATCCCCACAGCGCTCCCACTCATCTAATGGCAGAATTAAGACCGTTTAGAGTGATTTCCTCTGCCTTCATGGTCGCACTCTGAAAGAACTGAATCTTTTCCCCTTTGCGCCTATTTACAATGTGGGGGGTCTGGCATGCAGCGGGTGAGAGAAAAGTTCTACATGACTGAACATAACATTACAACAGGTGGGGAATTGAACAGAGACTCCGCAGAACATGGCTGAGAATTTTACTTCACCCATACACTCTTGTTACACTGAACCACTGTTTCAGTTTGGTCGAATATTTTTACTTTTGTAGAACACTTACCTTCGGGGGGTTTGCGATTATAAAAAACAAGCCTCGCTGGGGAGCCATATTCGGAACAAGACTCTGTATATCCCCATCACTGCGTTAATTTTGGACACCTAAATCGGGTAATAAAACATACAAAGTAGTGTTACAGATACCAGTGCGGATAAGGATGGTGTTAATTGTTTTTTTCTTATAGCATGAAAAGACATAACCAACAACAGGTTAGTCCATATCTCAATACTTACTGACTTTCCCAGCTTGTCTTTTGCACTTGGTTTTGGATTTGTTGACATATATATATTAAAAAAAAAATGTATATGTTCATGCTGATCCATTTTGTTTACAACCTACCCATTGCCTAAACGTGTCTGTGAAACTCACATTTTACTGCTGCACTGTCACTTCAACCCTAAGTAAAATAGTTTAAAATGTCCAAAGTGATGATTTTGAATTTTTCGGATAAACTGAAGAGTTAGGTGTTCCTCTATGGATTAAAAAAAATCCTTCTTAAATGTAATAAACCACAGCATTATTTCATAAATGCATTGCCACGAAGCTGAACTTTTCTGATCACATGAAAAGTTTGGAGATACACGGTCTTCATAGAACGGCAGAGATTTGTTCATTTTACGTACGAGGCCACTAAATGGAAGTAAAGCATGCAAGGGTTGAAAGCTGATCATGTGTCAGATCAAACTGATTCATAATGACACTAACCCAAACAGGGTGTAAATCTAGAAGCAAATCTGCTTAAACCCGCTCCTTCTGTGTCAAACTGCATTACATCAAGCCCATCACTGTGGAATATGGCATTGCACCATGTCAAACAACCACAGTTTAAACCTGTTGCTTTTGTATTTCCCATGTTGTCTAATGATTCCCCCACTTTTCCTCCAACCTCCAGTAGACAAATCCTTCAGCTTTATTGCCCAGACTCAAGGGCTGCAGGTGCACAGGCCACAAAAGGGAGAGAAGGGGGGTGGGTGGGGGTGGGCGGTGGGTGGGGGTGGGATGTCAGAGGAGGGGATGGGGAAAAGAATGGTGAGTCAGTAGATAAGAGAGGAAGGAACAGAAACCCCCCCTACCCTGTTTTAACCTCTACACCCACCCTTCCTAACCCTCACCCTTGCCTCCATCCCAGCCCCGTCCCTACCCTGCAGCACCTCTCTGTTTTGCTCCGCTGCGTTGCCACACGTGAGAGGAGTGCAAACTGCGAGTGGTGCCGCCTGGCGCTACCAGGCCTTCTTGGGTGTGTGCGGCAGGGGGACGAGGGGCAGGCGTGGCAGAGTGGCCATGTGGCCATGTGGCGGGACTGGCCCTTTTCTTCTAAACCAGTAGAGGAGCAGTAATGACTATGAGCTACAGCTGGGCCCACTGAGGCTTGCCCTACCTTGCCCTGCAGTGGCCCCTCAACCTCAGCTCACCTTGTCGCCCTCTGCTTCTGGCCTCTGCTACTGTTAGTGGAAGCGTATGAACGTATCGATCGCCACCGAAATTCTCAAAAGAGATAAAACTTGATCTGTAACTTACGAGGCTACTTCGTGGGTTGATGATAGATAAGATAATGATGTTACTACGATAAAGGATCAACTATTTACCGAATATCAAAGAAAATAGTCAGAATATATTTAAACCAACGCTTTGTACATTCCATCCACAAGAACAGTATTTTCTATGTGAAAAAAATATAATGTATTTATTTACATCTTACAAAAAACACAGATCACTATGTTCACAGTTGAGACTCTATTCTTATGTAATGGAACTAGAGCTGCAACTGATGATTATTTTCATTATCAATTAATCTACAGGATACCTTCTTGATAAATTGATTTAACATTGGATCTTTAAAATAACAGACAAGTAAAAAATGTAAAAAAAATAAATAAATAAATAAGAAAAAGAAAAGAAAAGTCCATTACAGTTTTCAAATCTTCTTCAAATGCTTTGTTTTTGTCCAATTAACAGTCCAAAACCTTAAGATATTCTGTTTATAGTGATATAAAACAGAGAAAATTGGCAAATCCTCACATTGGACAAGGTGAGAGCAGCCAATTGTGCTTTAAAAATAATTAATCAATTAGCTAAATTGTTACCGATTCATTTTCTGTCGGCTGACAAATCAAATTATTGACTAACTATTTCAGCTGTAATTGAAGCAGGTCGTAGGAATGAGGAAGTTGAACACTGGTGTAGATACTGTGATCTGGGTGAAATTGAAAGTTTATTGAATTTTGTTTGACTGGTAAGTGATGGGGATAAGTTAAAGGGGATATTATTTAAATCCAGGTTCAAAGAAAGTTAAGCAGGTGAAGTATGAGGTGAGGTTTTTGCATTTGCAGATTTTATTTCTAAGGCTTTGGACAGACATGAGGCCAGTAATTGTAGTTAAGGCCTAAGATTGAAGATTGTTGACCGTTCTAGGGTTTCATTTAGTTTTTTATTTGTTTGTTTTTTGATTGTTTTATGTACGGCTAGGTCTGAACTAGGTACAATGAGGTGACATACCTACACAGTTTATATGTATATAAGAATATACATTACTTTATTTGTAGATTAAGTCTTGTAATTTCCACTTGAGTAGTGTTTTATAACCCAGTTTGGATGTGAGATCTTTTTGACAAGACACAAAAATATATTTCGTTCATTCATTCATTATTTGTTCACCACTAAAATTATTGCTGCCACCCAGTAGGCCTGTCATGGGGATTGTAATCACCTTTTATTACATCTACCTCTTATTCTCCGTTATATTACTTTCTGCCCATTTCAAAACAAATGGTGGGTCCTTGCATTACTTTTGTGCATTATTCTTGGGATGTAAACATCAGCAGAACTGGGCTCAAATCCAGGATTATGATGCAGCGGAAAAAGGAAAAGAAAAAAAAAAACACGGCCACCTCATCATAGATGCTGTGAGATGGGAGGCTTGGTTTGGGGTTTAGATGAGTCAGGTTAGGGGAATGCCTAAACAGCACACACCATGTGAGTCACATATAGAGAGGATTATGGAGTGATGCCAGTGAAGAAACATCTAAATGACACAGCAAATCATTTGAAACTTAGTGTGCCAGGTCCAGGTCTTAACTGTTCCTCCAGCTTCCACCTGTAGACAAAAAGCCATATGAGTTAACTGCTACACACATAATATGCGAGCACAAATCCACTCCGGCTCCCACTCTGTCACACATACAGATAAAGACGCAATCCTGCCTGTGTCACTGAAGCGGCTGTGCTGGAACACACCCTCGGGGACAGGAATAACAGGCCACTCCAGAGCATGAGGACATCTGAGACACAGTGGCACCATACAAGCACGATGACTCTTTAACTTGTCCTTATCTCCATCCCTAATCCCCAGATGCTTCACCATCAGCTACTGTTTACACCAACCACAAGTCAAGAGTAAAAGCAGAAAATGGACTTTCTTAATTTTGAATGAGTAAAGTCCACTGGAAAGCCTTTGAGGAAGGCCTCTAGTGTGGAGGGAGCCTCATATTGAATAAAGATTGAAATTTACATGACAACTTAGGAAAAATGCTTTTTTATTACTCATTCATCCCCTAAATCACTTGGCTCCCCCGCTCCTTTCCTCTGCCTCAGCTATTAAATCACCATCTTGACCCTGCGACCCGGGGCCACAACCATAAAGAGCCCCCTGTGGGTCAGAGGCCTGATTGTAACATTTGAATATGAAATGGACTTGGTTGGGCCTGGAAACAGCCCCATGCGCTGAGACACAGGCTGACCCCCAGGAGAGAAGCCTGCCTCAGCAGCCCGGGCCTGGAGGCTCCCCTCTTCTCTCAGCCAGGATTTACTTGGACTTGAGAAGGAGGGAGAGACAGAGAGAGAGAGAGAGAGAGAGAGAGAGGGCTGAAGTCGGGGGTGTGGGGGGTGAGGGTGGGGGTTGAAGCAGGGTAGGGGTTGAGCGAGAGTGAGGGAGAGGAGAAAGAGAGAGGGCAGACATTTGAATAAGACAAGAAGCGATTGGTGTTTGCATGACAAAGGAGCCCGCCATCTCCCCTGATTGGTGTCACAGTGCGGCTCTAAAGCCATGCAGGCCCCCCGGGGTGGGGTGATGTGTGGAGCACAGGCATGTTTATGCATCCAAGGTGTGATATTAGGGAGGGATAGTGGGGGCCTGTCGTCAAGTTTCGGGTTAAGAATTCTGTGCGCATATTCCTAAAAAGAGAAGAAGTTTGCATTATTCTGACGATAAATTTACAATTTTAAGTGAAAAATCAAGTCCAAAATGTTTTTCTCTTTGCAGACAATGCTTGAAACTTTAAGTAAATTCACAGCCCACTATGGATGCTTTAATAGGAGAACCAACAAGAGGTAAATCCAGTTTACTAATTTTTATCCTTATTTTCACAGTTCTGGGGCTTCGTATCTATCAGTTTTGAAAAAGTCCGTACTCGGTAATTGCTGAGATCTGGGAATATGGTGGCATTGTTACAACAAAGTCTAACAGGGCAAGAAATAGGGGCATTCGGGCGTTCACACAGGTTGTAAACAAGCCAGTAGTTTAGCCAGATTATCTAAATTACTCTATACAGTATTTGTGGAAGAAACCAAAAGTGAATGCGCCCAAAATGATGGTAGTAAACGGCCATTGCATAGGGGCATACATGAATGCAGTAATTATGGTGCATCCAAGCTGAACCAAAAACTCAGTCGGTAAACGTCGATGGCTCTTTACAAAGGACAGTTTGTGTAATCAATTTACCATTCTCATTTGTTTTTTTTTCCAAGTAACTTCGGAGTTATTTGGGGTTTTATTAAAAACTTGTTTGACCGTCTGATCGTTTTGCCCCATCTGACTTCTTTTTTTGTCTCCATGTTCCCTGATCTCAACCTTTAACTTGTTGCATACAATTATATTATTACTAATTTAAAAAATGGAAAAAAAACTACAAACATATGTTGCAAAACAATGTGATTATCCTTTAAAACTGTGTGCCCTTCATAAAAGACTGGTCCAGATGAAGTTTACAGGTGTAGGCAAAATATCATAAAGCATGGAGAACTGTATCATCTTTGCACCTTGTTATCTCTGACTCTCTACCTTGTTTCTGAACGTAAATGCCGGTATGTTGCCCTATTCTCTACCTGTAGTCCCGAATCTACTAATTATTCTAGAGAGGTGTGAAGACCACCACCCTCACTGTCCCCCGCTGGGCTGTCAGTGAGTCGTCAGCTACTGCAGGTGGACCTCTGGCACCACCAAGTCCTGACCATCCATCTTCCCCTCATGCACCCACTCCTGCTACCCCTTCTTCTTAATGTTTGATGGGAACAATGACAATACAAGAGCAGAGATGAGGGGGATCATATGAGTAGGCAAATCCAGGGGCTATAAAGGGGATTTCACAGTTCAATAAATTTGGACAATTTGTTTACAATCCCCATTATTACAGGTCCCTTGGGAGTAGGTGTATGCATAAACATTGACGCATTTTCTCAGAGATATTGCAGATGAAGCTGGGAGTCGGTGCACACAGGATAATGATGCAAAAGTGCAAGAAAAAGTATCACAGGGCGTCAAAAAAAAGGGGGGGGGGGTGAGGATGAAGGAAGTGCGAGTGAGAATTAGCGAGGTCACACGCTCAAACTCACACACAGTGTACACAAGATACAC